>NC_048222.1:120792526-120806637 GCF_002007445.2 Ailuropoda melanoleuca
AACTGAAAGAGCACCTAACGGTCAAAGTGAGAACAATTTGGGCAAAAAAATAAATATAGTATTATTGGATTTTAATCCAAAGTAAAAAATAAATATCTACATGCCCATACTCATATAAATAATCATTTATTAAGTTAGTTACTAAGGGAGAAGAGAAAATATCCCATGCAGAATTCCAAAAATAATTATGTAGACCTTCACTCTAAATGAAAGAAAACATATTCCCTAATCCTTAGCTGCAGGCTGCACATAATGACTTTCTTTCAAAGAGTAGAGTGTAAAAGTACAGTGGAGAGTTCTGGAGAACACTACTTTGTCCAAGTGATCAAGGAACAAGTTGATAATATGTGCACCTGATTTGATGTGTTGAAAATGGTACCTTATCTTTTTGTCCTCCCAACAACCCATAATCACAGTCTACTTATGAGAAAAACACCAGGAAAATTCCAACAGAAAACCATCCTAGAATACGCTTAATACTCCTCAAAACTGTTAAGTCAAGCAATGCAGCTCTGAGAAGCTTTCATAGCTAAGACAGCCTAAGGAGGCATGAGAACTAATGGTATGTGGCACCCTGAATGGGATAATGGAAGGACAACAACAACAACAAAAAAAACATGAGCTAAAATCTAAGGAGATATGAATAAACTATGAACATTAGTTAATAACAATGTACTGATATTTGTTTGTTAATTAATTTTAGCAAATGTACCATACAAATAGGAGATGTCAATAATAGGAAAAATTGTGTATGTGTGTATGGGGTGGGGGCATATGTGGGAACTCTCTGTACTACCTTATTAAATTTTCCAGAGTACTGCTCTAAAAAATAAATCTGTTAATTAAACAACCTACACTTATTCTACCACCTTCACACAACTACAGCTTATTTTCTTTCCCAACAATAATTTATTGTATAGTTCATAAAGATACAAAGGGAACAAAATTTTTAAAATACACATAGCTTTATTTTTAATGAATCTCCAAATACTATCTTCATTACTAGGGACAAATCTGTGTTGGTAAGATAAAATAGAAAGTTTACGTTGAAACAGATCAGTTGGAAAATGAACAGATCAACATGGCAAAAGAACATTGCATGTTTATTCGGGGGGGGGCATACCATTATTTGAGGGCTTTGGGGAAATTTGGAAATATATCCATGCATGTATAAATTAAATCATATTACATTGTACAAAAATATATTGCATTGATATTCAAAATACATATATAGTTGGTGTATATTATAAATGAAATGTATGTTTTAATTTATTATTAATCCTCTCTAGAAAACAATTACAATTGTCAAAGATGTGGGTTTATTTCCTAAATTATTTCATATTACAAAGATCAACCATCCATTATAATAAACTTCAGTTTATATATTTCTTTGCACGTAACATGAATTTTCTTAATCTGTGTATATAAATCAATAATAGATTTTTAAAAACTTTTGTTATAATTTGAATTTAATAGCAATAACAATTTAATTTTTATTTGCTTACAAATAATGAGCTTCTTTCAAGAACGTTTTTCTCAGTTATCAGTGTGTCAAAAACTCTATGTAAAACCTCTTACAAAATCATTTCATTAAAAAAATCATTTCAATGTAGCACACTAAGTCAGTAATCTAACTCAACTGCATCATCCTAATTTTTTCTAATGAAAATGAATTTTCCTTTCTCTATTATCAGAGCACTGTGAGATCATATATTAGGAGATAGGCTTAATAAATCCTCTCTCCCTAAAAAACCTCCACAGACCAATCGTTAAGAAATTGCGGCTTTTTTTTTTTCAGTTAAATACAACATTTCGTGTATATAACACACTACTTTAGCATATATAATGATAAATTTCATATGGAGAATGCTAGTCTAGGGGAAAAGATAATAAATCTTAAACGAGGAGATTTTAATATAAATTTGCAGTAGTTTATGCCTAATAGTAAAGGTCTTTATGTTGATAAATGAATAAATATATATTAATATATTAATAGATATATTTTAAGTTTACTATGTTGTTAAATATTTTAACGCAATTATTTTTAATGATTAGATATCATGTTTCCATACTTGAAATGAGATTTTTATTCTAAAAATATGTGTTTTATATATTCATCAATCACTTTAATGTGTTATATAATAAATGTACTATTAATGTAAATATGTAACATGTGGTATAAATAGTACTATGGTTGGGTACCTTTAAATTGCATTTTAAAAGCAAAATTATGCTAGCTACATTTTATATACCTCTCGATATTCAAGATGTATTATATCTATCAAAAATTGATATTCACTGGCAAAAATATCTATTTTATATACTCTTCAGAAACTTTTGACTGAATAAACATACATGAACACTAACACGCACATATATATACACATATGTATTCAAATCAGATTTAGTTGATTTATTTATGAAAATATGAACTTACTCTCCCTAACAGAAACTGTGGTTGACCTATGTTGACAAAATAATTTATTACTTTGAGTTCTCAGCAATGAGCGAGAAGATGCCTTTACTTACGAAACACCCTTGTTGAGATTTCAGCTCTGAGGACTGTGAAGGAAGCATGGTGATGATTGCATTCAGTTGAGGGCAGGGAAATTGGCAAAGATACCCCCCGGCTTTCAGAGGCAGTAGAGGCGGGGGCCGTAGTTCAGGACAGATTCTTCCATGACTGTCAGTTGTGAGTTTCAGTGCCTGCGTCCTAAGATAGCTGTGGAAGGGCTCTGCTGAGCAGTGTGGCAATGTGATACGGGTGCTCTTTTACATGGAGGCTCCAGGCTGGATACTGTACCTCAGTTAGAGGTTCTTGGACTATGTGATACCCTTTAATAAATTTATTTCCTTCTTGGGGAAGAAAAGAGAAATGAGCAAGAAGGAGAACTGGGAAAATACTGTATATTTGAGAACAACACATATTTTCTTTTTAAATATTTTTTTCCTCGTCCAATGCTTCACAAGGGAAGTAGGGCTCCCTTGGGGGTTTTGTGACAATAGCAGCATTTTGGGTTGTCCTAACTTGATGGGCGCTGCAACTGGCATCTAGAGGGTAGAGGGCAGGAATGCTACTAAACGTGTTGCAATGCACAAGGGGACTCCTGTAACAAGAAAATTACCAGGCCCAAATTTCAACGGCACAACATTGGGAAAGTCTGTTGCATAGGGCGGAAAAAAAAAAAGGAAGGATAAAAAATATAGCAGGCAGAGTGTGTCGAATGGCACTTCAACATTTTTTGGAAACAATACATCCAATATTCAATTTTAAGTTTTCTGCAATAAGCAGCCTGTTAGCTCCACAAAGCTTAGGTGAATCTGCTGTAGATGTGATTAATAGATGACAGCTTATCTGACACGGAACCAAACAGCAGAAAGACAACGGAGTCTTTAAACTCATAGGTAGATGTGCTCATGAGACTGTAAAAACCCAGAAATGGCCAGACCTGGGACAGCGTTAAGCTTTCTAATGTCTATGGGATGGGTGTTCAATTCACTTATAAATGTAAAGGTCAGTGTGATCTCTGCAGGCTTATACTGATGTGCCTGAAAAATGAGAGGAATCAAAGCAATGAACTAGTAATCATGTGAAGTAAGAGGACTTCCATTTACTGCATTACAATTGTCAATTGTCAGCCTTTAGCTTTTCATATATGTAAATAAATCGAATTATAGAATATTAAAATGATAGTAATAAATGAAATGCATATTTAAATAAGTACAGTTTAGCAATACAGAGACATTTGTTTCTAAAGTCACCAAAATGTCAATTAAATTTGGAAAATTATGTAACTAGCACCTATTGGTTTAAAAGTGTATCAGAGAAAAAATGTCAGTTCTTCATATGATTGAGGTAACATCCAATGCTTTATAGTTATCATACAAATGTAGACCCACAAAAATTAACTTATTTTTTCATTAGTCATCTTTTATAAAGTGAGTTATCACAGTTTTAAATCCTACAATCTTCTTATTCTTAAAATGTCCTATTTTTTTTAGTGCCAAAAAAGAGTAATGAGATGGCAAAAGGGTAATACAGTATAATATATATCCATACCAGTAATGCAATGAACTCAGAAAGGTAGTAAAAAAAATCAATTAATTTTTATGGGTGTTTTAAGATTTCAATCTTAAATGGTTATTTTCAGAGCTACGTGTAAATATTAAGATAACATAGTGTAAAAGGTAGATGGTCTCTTTTAAAGCATATAACCTGCATATAGACTCAATAATGTTTTGATAGTATTCACATAACTATTTTATATACACTATAACTAACTATTGGAAATCTAAATATATAGTTTAACTAGAGATGCACAAAACACCTATGCCTCAAACAATTAATTTGAAAATTACATTTCTTATCTATCTCTAATTGTTCCAGCCAACACAGCATAGATACACAGTTCAATGATCACATCCAGATTTCAAAACACAATGCAGGTTAGATTATTTTCATTTTTTTTCTTTAAAAATAGTAATTATCTGCAGGCATTTATTAGTGTAGGACCTAAAAGAATAAAAAATCCAATACATGTGGTATCTACCCAAATACTAAAGAAGGCATTTGATTTTTGTGAGTACAGGAAACTAATTTTTGCATTCCTTTAGCCGATACTGAAGAAAAAATGAAGTGAAAATATCATATAGTGTGTCTACATTGTACCATTTTGAACACATTGCTCATGTATCTGAGAGGGCTCTCAGGTATTACTTCAATCATTTTTAGTTATTTGAATTGATAATTTTGACTACCAAGAGACTGTGCAAGACAAGTCATCAAGATCAGGTGGATTTCTTATTAATCTTTTGAGGCAATTTTCTCCTCAATCATAAGATTCCATCTATCTGTGTGATCTTGAGTCTTTGAGATGTAAGCCAATCTTCTCAAACTTTAAGTGCAGATTCTGATTTAGTAGGTTGAGAGTCGGGACTGAAATTGTGTATTTCAACACACTCCTGATTGATGATGACTATGCTGGTCCTTCACGCTGACACTGCATTTTTTGTAGGGACAAATTGCAAAAAGAAACACATGTAAACTACTTAGCACCATGTCTGAGATATGGGACTAACTAATATGTATAAGCTACTAGCTAGCTATCATGCTTTCAAAAGAATGTATAAATAGTGGATGTTAGTTTAGTAATTATTAAAAGATACTCACCTGTTATCATTTTGCATATGCATCTTCTCTGTTTCTCTGATCCTGTTTGTTTTTCTCCACAGTTATTATTTTAAGTCTTAACAATTTTCTTCTTTTTCATATGTATTACTTATTAAGAAAGTCAAATTAATTTGCAGGAAGTTTGATTTTTCTCTGTTCTTAGGACATGTATTACTCAAAGGGTGATCGTTCTATTTCTGAAGCTATGTATGAAAATATGGATTGCTCCTTCAATACCATCTTTCATATCTCCTTCATTCCTTCAGATACTTCCTGGAGTTTTTTTGTTTTGTTTTGTTTTGTTTTGTTTTGGTTTTGGTTTTGGTTTCAGCGATTGCCATCATGAAATTTGGAAGGAGTGTGAGTTGGTTAGTAGATTCAATAAGATTAAATTAAATGGAAAATACAGACAGATGACATATACCCTGCACCCCAACGCGTGCATAACAACCCCACTATCAACATCTCTCACCAGAATGGTGCATTTTTTATAATCCATTGACCTATATTGACACATTATCACCCCAAGTTCATCATTTACATTAGAATCACTCCTGGGATTGTACATTCTGTGGCTTTGGACAAATGTATAATGACATATGTCAACCATTGTAGTATCATACAAAATAGTTCCCCTGCCTTAAAAATTCTCTGTGTTCTGCCTATTCATCCCTCCCTCCCACTAATGCCTGACAACCACTGATCTTTTACTGTCTCCATAGTTTTGCCTTTTCCAAAATGTCGTATAGTTGAATGCCTATGTTGTGTATAGCCTTTTTGGATTGGATTTTTGACTTAGTAATATGCATTTATGTTTTCTCTGTGTCTTTCCATGGCTTGCTAGCTCATTTCCTTTTAGCACTGACTAGTATTCCAATGCCTGGATGTAGATTGTAGATTGATGTACATGCATGTATTCATTAACCTCCTGAAGGACTTCTTGATTGCTGCCAAGTTTTAGCAATTATGAATAAAACTATTATGAACATCATGTACAGATTTTTATGTGGACATAAGTTTTTAATACCTTTGGGTAAATACCAAGGAACATGTTTGCTGGATCATATGGTATGAATATGTTTCGTTCTGTAAGAAATCACCAAATTATTGGGGCCCCTAGTGGCTCAGTCAGTTAAGCATCTGACTCTTGGTTTCAGCTCAGGTCATAATCTCAGGGTTGTTAGATTAAGCCCTGTGTGGGGCTCCATGCTCAGCATGGAATCTGCTCAAGATTCTACCCCTCTCCCCACTAATGTTTGTGTTCTCTCTATCAAATAAATAAATAAAATATTTAATTAAAAAAATCACCAAATTATTCTCCAAACTGGTTGTATCATTTTGCATTCCCACCAGCAATGAATGAGAGTTTCTGCTGCTCGACATTCTCACAAGCATTTGGTGTTGTCATTGTTCTGGATTTTTGGCCATTTTAATAGGTGTGTAGTGGTATCTTATTTTTTCTGTTTTAATTTCCATTCCCCTGCTGACATGTGATGTGAAGCATCTTTTCATGTATTTATTTGCTATCTGTATATCTTCTTTGATAAGGTATCTGTTGAAGTCTTTGCCTGATTTTTTAACTGGGCTGTTTGTTTTATTACTAAGTTTAAACAGTTATTTGTATATTTTGAATAACAGTCGTTTATCAGGTGTGTTTTTTGCAACTATTTTCTCCTACTCTGTGGCTTGTCTTCTCCTTTTCTTGACATTGTTTCTTGCAGGGCAGTAGTTTTCGATTTTAATGAGGTCTAGCTTATCAATTATTTCCTTCATAGATCGGGTCTTTGGTGCTGCATTTGGAAAGTCTTCACCATACCCAAGGTAATTTAAGCTTTTTTCTTATGTTATCTTCCAAGAGTTTTAGACTTTCGTGTTTTATTATTAGGTCTGTCATCCATTTTGAGGTAATTTTTGTGAAGGATGTAAGGTTTTTGTCTAGATTTTTTTTTTTTTTGCATGTGAATATCCAGTTTTTCACACACCATTTGTTAAAGAGACTGTCTTTGTTCCATTGTATTTCTTTAGCTTCTTTGTCAAAGTCCAGTTGACTGTATTTATTTCTGGACTCTCTATTCATGTTAAATTGATATTCTTATCTACTATTTTGCCAATATCGCACTGTCTTGATTATTGTAGCTAGTTTTATTATAAGTTTTACACTTGGGAATTAGATTTTTGTAGAACTAACTCCCTTACATTTTGTATGATTGTAAAAGTTTGTATTCATTTTCTATAGTAGAGTAATAAATTACCAAAAAACTAGCATCCTAGGGGTACCTGGGCAGCTCAGGGTGTTAAGAGCCTGCCTTCAGCTCAGGTCATGATCCCAGGGTCCTGGGATTGAGCCCTGCATCAAGAGAGCCTGCTTCTCCTTCTCCCTTTGCCTGCCTCTCCCCCTGCTTGTGCATGCTCTCTCTCTCTGACAAATACATAAATAAATAATCTTTAAAAAATTAACATCTTAAAACAATATACATTTATCATCTCTCAGTTTTGTAGGTCAGAAGTGTAGGCAAGTGCAGATAGGTGAATCCTCTGCTTAGGGTCTCACAGGCTGAAGATAAGGTATTGGTAGAGCTGGGTTCTTTTCTGGAAGCTCTTGGAGAGAATCAGCTTTTTAGCTCATTCAAGTTGGCAAAATCTAGCTCCTTGTGCTTATATGTCTCTGGGTCCTTCCTCCCTGCCGTCTGGGGATTGCTCCTGGCTCCTACAAGCTGCCTACGTTCCCTCTTATGTGGCCCCTCTGTTTCACAGCCACAGTGGAATCTCTCTCTCATTTCAAATTTTTTCCAGGCTTTGAATCTATGTGACTTTCCTTTTGGAGAAAAGTTTCTAATTTTGAAATGCTCAGTTGATTGGGTTAGACCCACTAAGATAATCCCCTACCAATAGTCAGCTGACTTGCAAAATTCCATCTTAGCAGTAGCTTAAAAACAAGGGGATGGGATCGTAGGAAGGCTTTTTTTTTTTTTAGAATTCTGCCTACTGTGAACTTTATCTACAATTACAACATACATATATATCTATATCTTTGTTTTGTTTTTTTGTCCCCTCCCCCCACACACACACCCAAGGTAACGGTGAAATTGTCTCTATCCCTATAGCATTTTATACATTCTTTTGGCTCTATACTTCTTTCTCAGAAAAAAAGCTAATTGGAAGATATTTCATGTTTGTTTTGTATATCCAGTATACATTATTTTCTTTTATTTCCCTTTGGCTATTACTTTACTCTTCATCTTTGTAACACTTGTGATTTCCCTCTGCCTTCTTATTACTGTTTAGAAGAATGCAAAAATCCTATTCTCATTTAGAAAATCAACCCTGGTAGCAGGGAAAGGACTTATACAATAGTGAAAACCTTCAAAGATGCACAATTTCTTCTTAATGCTGTGTCATCCTTGCATCAGTAACCTCAGACTACTTACTAAGTTTACATTCCTTAAGCCAACTAAGAATTTGCAGTATGAAATACCATACATATGTTTATTTAAAGAGTATTGATTAATTAAAACACTATTAACATTATTGATTAAAACAGAGTTTCACAAATTTCAATAATTTTCAGAATCATTTGAAAAGCTCATTAGCAATGTAGATTCTTGGGGCACCTGAATGGCTCAGTCAGTTAAGCGTCTGCCTTCGCCTCAGGTCATGATCTCAGGGTGCTGGGATTGAGCCCTGCATCAGGCTCTCTGCTCAGTGAGGAGTCTCCTTCTCCCTCTCACTCTGCCACTCCCCCACTTGTGCTCTTTCTCCCTGTCAAATAAATATCTAAAATCTTAAAAAAAAAAAAAAAAAGAAACGTAGATTATTTGGCTCCATTTCACAAGGACTTCTACTTAAAAAGTGTAGAGTGAGGACAATAAAACTACACTGATGCTAATGTAAATGATAAACACACATTGATACAGTATCCTGGCCTCCATGTGCTCACACCCACCCACCCACACACACCCATTTATGCAACACTGGAACACAGGCATGCAGTCATATCAAGTGACAACCTTATCTTGATTCTCAAGTGAAATTATAGTTTTATTCTACATATTTTATGTTGCAGATATCCTCAGCCAGGTGAGTGGAACTTTTGTTCTGATCCCTGAAAGCAGGACTGTAGACCACACAATTATTATTAACTCCTATCCAGCCTCCAATATTCGTCCATTAAGCTAGACACTATCAGTGTTCAGGGAGTATGATGTTCAAAAGATCGATGACACTGGGAATTGAAGATAAAGCTAAATGTACATTCATGAAAGGCTTGTGTGCTTCACAAAGAAGTTTAAACTTCAATCCACAAAGAGAAAGAAGCTTCAGTTGGTTGAGCAAAAGCCATTCCCTATAGGCCTGATATGCAGGGTTTAATATATAACGAATGGCTTGCATGTCTCTAGGAAAAGCTGGTGGGCCGGAGGTTAGGGAAGCTGCCAATAAAGGCCAGGCGAACAGTAAAAATCTTCCTCTGATGTTGTAGCGGGTGGCTCTCAGAGCTTGCCACAACTCCTGCAATTCTCATGAATAGCTGTAAAGCTCCAATGACTTCCGCAACTAAGCAAGTGTTTTGTAAGAACTCACCAGTAAAGGACGCTGAATCTCATATCTGGCCACCTTTCTGGTACTGATGGGGCCTAAGTAATGTGAGCTCCTGGTCCTTCTTCTCACCTTTCTCTCAGGTTTCCTGGAGTATGTAGTGTCCTTAAATCCCCCCTCACTATTTTAAGTGGATTCTCCATTACATTTCTTTTCTTTAATTACCTAATGTTAATGGTCAATCTCCCCTTGCCACACACCCCGGGGCCCTGACTGATGGCCCTACACTTTTATCTAATGCCTTGCATTATATTTGAACATCAGAAATGATCTGTTACTATTACTGGGATAATTAAATTATCTCATTAATATATTAATTGAAAAGCTCCAATTAACCCAGTAGACACCAAAATATAATCATCTTAAGGAAACTGTTTCACATGGTCTTTATATATTAGAAGCATAGTTCCAAAACTTCAACAGTGTTTTGTTTTTTAAATAATAAACGCTCAAAAATACCCTTTGTATGTTCCTGATAAATAGTGAAGATATATGAATCTAGTTTTTAAAAAATGATCATGAATAAAAATTTTGAAATTACTAAATATCCTTTTTATTTTCCACTGATTTTATAATATAATGCTTCTGATAAACTAGAAAAATGTGTGAAAACAGTTACAGAAAATATACTAGTGTATTTTTCATTTTTAATGTATAAAATGTCCTCTAACATAAGAATTTCTTCTGTTATTGTTTAAAAAAATGTAATAGTGACAAGATTTCTGCGGCAATTTCTTGGGTTTAGATTTTTATATTCGCTTTGTCTCTGTGGATAAAAAGGATGAAAAGCAAAGAATAGACACTCAGAAAAAATAAATCACCTTTTCTTTTCTGAATATATGTATAATGTTAGGAGAACCAAAGAATCTGAAGAGCCAGAACTTCATCCGTGTTCATTGCACAAAGTAGCTATTTTAAAAGTTTTTGGTCATAATCTGGTACAAATTTACACAAATCATGGAAAGTCTCTAAATCCATTATCACTTAGAAAGGACGAATTAGGCCTAAGAAAATAACAAAAATTAATCCATACCTAACTACATAATGACAGCTTTGAAAGACAGTCCAATTTTATTAGTTTCCTACGGTTGCTGTAACAAATCGCCACCAACTTAATAGTTAAAACAACAGAAACTTGTTTTACCACATTCTGGAGGGCGGAAGTTTGAAACCAGTGTCAGGAGGCTGAGATAGTGTTGACTAGGCACACTCCCTCTCACGTGGCCTTAGCAGACAATCTTTGTCTCCCCCCAGCTTGCAGTCCTAAATTGAGCCACTCCAATCTTCCAGGACGTCATTCTCAAATCTCTGTCTACTTCTCCTTTTATCACCTCACCCTCAGCATGGGAAATCTTCCCCTTGTAAAGATACGTGTGGTTACATTTAGGCCCACCCAGGGAATCCTAGATAACCTTCCTGTCTCAAGATCCTTAAAAACCAATCATAGCTGCAAAGTCTTTTTGTTTGTTTGTTTGTTACCATGTATAGTAGCTGTAACAAATTCCAGGGATTAGGGTGTGTACATATTTTGGGGAGTCATGGCATAGTTTACCATTGCATTCTTTTGTCTTTGAATTCCTAATGTCTACCAGAGAACCAGACAATGTTTACACAATAGTTGGAGTTTAACAAGTATTTTCACAAAAATGAATAAATGGAGAGATTTAAGACTTATTATTAAGAATTTCAGGCATTTATATAAAACACTTTGACATTTGCTTTATGTGTCTCTATTTTTTTTTTTAAAGATTTTATTTATTTATTTGACAGAGATAGAGACAGCCAGAGAGAGAGGGAACACAAGCAGGGGGAGTGGGAGAAGCAGGCTCATAGCAGAGGAGCCTGATGTGGGGCTNTTCAGGCATTTATATAAAACACTTTGACATTTGCTTTATGTGTCTCTATTTTTAACATTTATATCAAGCTACTAATGTATCCCCCCTTTTTTTTGGAAAGGTCAAAAATAAATCATAGAATTCAATACAGAAATTTACTCTTCTTAAATAGTTCCAGCAGTAGTATTTTAAAACACCTGATCTTATTACAGATAAGATATTGTACTAATTTTTTTACATGATATCTTGTATTGGGCAAGCATTTCNGTCTCTATTTTTAACATTTATATCAAGCTACTAATGTATCCCCCCCTTTTTTTTGGAAAGGTCAAAAATAAATCATAGAATTCAATACAGAAATTTACTCTTCTTAAATAGTTCCAGCAGTAGTATTTTAAAACACCTGATCTTATTACAGATAAGATATTGTACTAATTTTTTTACATGATATCTTGTATTGGGCAAGCATTTCGTTTGTTCCTATGTTTTCTTCGGGGCCAGTTTTTCTTTTTTTTAATTTATATGTGTAGAATTCAATACAATCAAAGAGATCAAATTACATGGATGTGCTAAGCTTACCTACAGAGCTCTCTGACATCTATATCACTTATGTTACAGTTTTCCTCCTATAAAAACATGTGAGGTCTCTCTCTGCCACCTAGTTTCAGATCTTTGATAACCATTTTAATAAAGTGTCAAATTTGGAATAATTATCATCTTTGTTACTCTTCAATTTTTAAAAATATCTATTACTTTGTCAAGCTATATTTGAAAGCTCAATTNAAAATATCTATTACTTTGTCAAGCTATATTTGAAAGCTCAATTTTTTTAATTTATATATTCCTTATATAACTTTTACATTTTAAAACACAAACGGCAATATTTTTCTGAATGTACACATAAATGCAAAATTATATGAAATGTCTCTGGTATAGTGCCAAGTTCAAAGAATATTAGTTTTCTTTTCTGCTTCCTTTTTTAGCCACCTAAAGTGAATAAGAACCATGTTCTAAATTTGCTATTATTAATATATTAGAATAAAATATCTTATTGGAAAGTTTAACTGTTAAAGAAATATTTCAATATAATTCTCCTTCTGAAATATTTAACAATCAGAGAAATTTTAATCAAAATACGCTGCATTCTTAGCACATGAAATCTTTTCCTTTCATTGCAAAAGTAGGTGTATATATGTATGGGGAGGGTTATTGAAGAAACAGTTTTTGTCTCCCTACCCCTGCCCCAGGTCCTTGGACTGAGCTGAAGACCCACACTGTCCCTGACTTTCTGTGTCATCCACTATTAGCATCGAGAAAGACTCTTGACATTCATGATTATATTATTATGGCATTCTCTCCATGTCCTGAGGCAGGTTCAGGAGATGCAAATACCAGACTCACCTTGAACTATTTGTATTTTCTAAATGATCTATTTACTAATAAATATGGGCAAATATTAGAAAGTAAAAATAAATTAAACTCTAAAGTAATATTTAAGAAGGCATACATACCATTGTATAAAAAAATGTTCATATATTCAGGTCCTTCACAATATATCTAAGATAGGATATACTGCAAATAAATTTGAGAAGTTCTATTATAGGTCAAATAACGGAAAATGGCCATGTGGCTCATTTATTATACCTTCTTGAAATCATTCACTGGGAGAAATTACGGGACCAGTTCCTCATTTTCCCATGATATGTGGTGCAGAACCTGGAAAACTTGCAGACTGAATGTCAGAACACAAGAGATGGTCATAGCCTCTACTCTGTGGGATTTCAGCTTGCCCAACTGAGCAATCATTGACCTTTCACCTTGTATAATTAGAGACTTACATAAAATAGTAATAAAATATACTGTAACACTTGCTATTGTCAGCTTATTATCAATGGTTGGTTAAACAGAGACTGAAGGACAGGTTTTGAAATAACCAGTATTGTTTCTCTGAAGCCCTGAAACTTAGCTAGATTCTATGGAATTTCACAGGAGGCTAACTCTTTATCTGAGAAACCAACATACAGTAAGTACTCAGTCTTAAATGAAATAAACATTACCTCACATCAATATTCCAGAAACACGTAGAATATTAATAACACTGAAAAAGAGAATGAGAAACAAAAACTATCAGTGGGTCCAAGCTTGGAATCTATATGAAAGGAACAATGGTTAGATAGATTGGGAAGTTATTTCAAACAGGTGCATAAAAATAAAATAAAAATAAAAAATAAAATAAAATAAAAATAAAGATTCAATAGGTATTAAGGAGTTCTATTGAGATAAACATGAGAAATAGCAAAAATAAATTGTTATAGAAAAAATAATATATAACTTATGAATATTTTAAACTTCTTTTTAAAGATTTTATTTATTTATTTGTCAGAGAGAGAAAGAGAGAAAGGGACAAGCATGGGGAGCGGCAGGCAGAGGGAGAAGCAGACTCCCCGCTAAGGGAGACTGAGGCAGGACTCCATCCCAGGACCCTGGGATCATGACCTGAGCCGAAGGTAGAC
>NC_048222.1:120806706-120818377 GCF_002007445.2 Ailuropoda melanoleuca
GAATCACCAAGAGTTCTTGAACATGAACAAACAACCAGAATTTGTGGAATTACTCAAATTCAATCAGTTATCAACATTTGTTATACAATAATTAAGACAAACCCAGCAATCAGGACAGTGTTATAGTATCATAAAGAAAAATGAAGTAGTACAGCAGAATAGTCTAGAACTTACATTGGTGTTCACATCTGGGAAGGATCTCTTTTCAATAAATAGTGATGTTAAGTGGATATTGGCATGGAAGAGAATTTTTCACGATCCCTACCAAACATTATGCACAAAATTAATACTTAATCTAAATGTGGATGTTCATCAATAAAAATTATAGATTTAAGCATGAAAACATAACTAGTATGACATGTTCTGCTCATGTAAGAGCACCATTTTTAGTATAAAGTCAAAGACTAGATAAATTATTTGAAATACAACTTGCAAAGTTCTCATATCCAAAATATACAAATATGTAAGAAAATATAAAAATTAGCAAGAGAATGAGAGATGAAATGAAACGAAGATAATTTCACAGAGATATTCATATAGTCAATAACAACACAAATAGCTATAGTACCTTATTGTTCATCAAAAACAATACAAAATAATACAGAACTACATACACATTGGAATGGCTAATAAGAAAGATTGTCAATAAGCTGTGCTGGAGACATTTTCAAGCAATGGAACTCTCATACTTTGGTTGTGAGTATGTAAATTTGTATAACCACTTAGAAAAACTGGGAGGATCTACTGAAGATGAACAAAAATTTCCTGATGACCCAAGGATCCCACTCTAGATTTATCCTACCCTTATCTTATATGAAATCATGTTTTCTAAAAAAGATGTGTATAAGAATATTCATTGATACTTTATTTGTAATAGCAAAACTTGGAAGCAAAATGAATTGTGGTATATTTGTTCAATAAAATATTACCTGCTGATGAAAATAAATGAATTTCTGTTATACAAAATAACAGGGTGAATCTTTTATATATAATGCTTCATAGAAGAAGCCAATACAAAAAAAGCATACAAACTCTAGGATTTTGTTTAAGTAAAGTTCATAAAAAACATGTAAGATGTTTAAGATTGTTTTATTAGTATGTATTATAATTTATAGGAGAATTGAAAGTTTTATTTACCAGAGATAGTTTATAAGAGAGATTACCTTTGATTCTTGTTTAAAGATAACTGAGAGGGACTCCTCTGTGGCTCAGTTGATTAAGTGTCTGCCTTCAGCTCAGGTCATGATCCCAGGGTTCCAGGATCAAGTCCCACACATCAAGCTCCTTGCTCAGCAAGAAGCCTGCTTCTCCCTATGCCTGCCACTCCCCCTGCTTGTACTCTCTCTCCCTCTTTTCCGTGCCATCTCTCTGGCAAATAAATAAATAAAATCCTTTAAAAAAATAAAGAGAATTGAGAAACATCTGAATTATGGTTAAGTTAAATTATAGTTGGAGCTTCATGTGATAACTAGAGTTAACTTGTTTGAAGCAACTTTCAAACAATAATAGAACAATCTTTCTTTTTTCCTTCTGTTGCCTAAGATTGTATAATATAAATGTTATTAAAACTATAAAATAGGGGTGCCTGGGTGGATCAGTCTTTAAGCAGCTGCCTTCAGCTCAGATCATGATCCCAGGGTCCTGGGATCAAGCCCTGCATCGGGCTCCCTCCTCAGCGGGAAGCCTGCTTCTCCCTCTCCCACTCCCCCTGCTTGTGTTCAATTTCTCGCTATGTCTCTCTTTGTCAAATAAATAAATAAAATCTTGGAAAAAAACTATTAAATAAAATAAATAAGAAAAGAAGAGGTGTGCTTGCCAGGTTGCAATTTCTTATTCTTGGTTTTATGGATAGGAGCAATACCAATATATCAAATGTAAAAAGGAAAAAAAAAAAATAAAAGTTTTTGTACCAGAATATTTTCAAAAATTTGACTGATAAAATTTCCACGGTTTGAAATGGTATTTTGGTACCATTCATTAATTTTTCTCCACTTCTCTTCACTTGCTTGCATCCATTTTGTTCTAACTTACCTGCAGCAGCTGCTAATATAATCCAAGTTCATTCATCTTTTGAACATGATCAACCTTGTAGAGCTGGGTTACAACTAACATGACATCAATGCTGATAGATTGACTGCATTTCACTACCTCACTGATGTTGATCATGTCTTGCCTTATGATGTAAAGTCTGGTTCATAGATTACTGATGAGACTACTCAGGCAACTGGATGAATGTCTGTGGCAAGTTCAACTACCAGAGTCATAAAAAGGAGGGACAACACCATTACTCTGAGGATCCGGACATTGATGACACATCAGTGAAAATTACTGGTTCCTGTATTTTTCTAAAGTAGGAGATCTATTTTATTTCAAAGATAATATTTACCGAATTGTATTAATACAATAATTGTACCTGTTCGTTTGTACATATATCAAAGTCCCATGGTACATAGAGCAGATATTTGTTTTAGGGATGATACTACTATTTTGAAGATCAGTTCATTTATAAGAAAGTTTCTTTTAACTTGTACATTTGCAAGACATAGCTGAGCTGAATTCTTTATCACTGCACATTCTAATAGAATTCCACTATTGCCTATTTCCCACTGAGTTTGAAAAGAATGGTCTTTTGTTATGATAAAATGCTCTTGATTCTGTGGAGAAAAGGATGGTACAATTTTATGGCAACGCAGTTTATGTTAACAACATAGATGAGCCTGTAACTGCTCTCCCATTAACATTGTTGTTTTTCTCTGCTCACCATTTTCTAAAAAGTCCACCTTTAAGGTTGGAATATTTCATACTTGTCTCCAAACAAAATGTGTCTTTTTTTATAAAAATTCACTTACGTCAGTTGAGCTGTTATTCTGGGTAAGGAGACGGGGAGAAAAAAGTCATTTCTATTTTCCCCTAAAGGCATTTTATTCATGAGCAAAGTCTAAATGGCAAAATCTTATTTCTTCTACAAATTTGTTCATGAGGATAAATGTTACTCCACTTATAAGAAATAGCATATGATAGTGAAAGTGCTGGCTAATTTAGTCCAAAATTAAAAAGTCCNTTTTTCTCTGCTCACCATTTTCTAAAAAGTCCACCTTTAAGGTTGGAATATTTCATACTTGTCTCCAAACAAAATGTGTCTTTTTTTATAAAAATTCACTTACGTCAGTTGAGCTGTTATTCTGGGTAAGGAGACGGGGAGAAAAAAGTCATTTCTATTTTCCCCTAAAGGCATTTTATTCATGAGCAAAGTCTAAATGGCAAAATCTTATTTCTTCTACAAATTTGTTCATGAGGATAAATGTTACTCCACTTATAAGAAATAGCATATGATAGTGAAAGTGCTGGCTAATTTAGTCCAAAATAAAAAAGTCCAATTGAAGTAAAGTAGGGTTTTCTTTTTTCTTAAGATGAATAATTCAAAAAGTCACTTATTTAAAACTAATGAACTATAAAATAATTTTACTGCACTTGTGATATTCATGTATGTAACCTTAAAAATAAAAAAAGATTTTAAGATATTTTAATAGATCTAGAAAAATAAAACATACATACTGTAAAATCAGTGTATATACAGTCNCAATTGAAGTAAAGTAGGGTTTTCTTTTTTCTTAAGATGAATAATTCAAAAAGTCACTTATTTAAAACTAATTAACTATAAAATAATTTTACTGCACTTGTGATATTCATGTATGTAACCTTAAAAATGAAAAAGATTTTAAGATATTTTAATAGATTTAGAAAAATAAAACATACATACTGTAAAATCAGTGTATATACAGTCTATACTTCTTTATACAGTCTATAGATGTATAGACTATATATATACTGTATATAGACTGTATAAATAGTCTGTAGACATGTAGACTATATATACACTGATTTTATAGTAGTCTGTATACAGTATATATGTGTGTGTATATATACACACATACAGTCANGTAGACATGTAGACTATATATACACTGATTTTATAGTAGTCTGTATACAGTATATATGTGTGTGTATATATATACACACATACAGTCGTGAGATTAGAAAAACGATGACTTGAAGGTTTTAAAGTGATAGAATTAAATTAACATATAATGTAATTACAGGAGGCAATTGAGAAAGGTGATCAGGTGAATGGGATATAGTTAGTGACCAAGATACCCTTAATATGCCTTTCAATTTGGCTAAACATTGGATAAGTTTCTTCCTGAATATAGGCTCCTGACCTACCTTTTCTTGGAGCATTTACCTTAGATGACTTGTCATTGCAAATTTTTTCTCTGACCCCCTTTGAAATGTATATAAATCACTTCTTGCTAGGTTTAGGACCCAAGGAATGTCTTTCTTAAAGACCTGAGGCCTTCCCTTTGAAATGTAATGATCAAGAAAGATAGAGGCCCATCTCCTAGTCTCTGTGGGAGGCGCAAGCCTAACTTCCCTGGATGCCAGGTAGCAAACAGAGATAGCATCATCATAGAAAGCAGCATCTGCAAACTCAGAAATAACTCCAGGTGTTCAGTGCATTCCATTGAGCCATCTCTATCTACCTCCACAGTATGTCCTCCAGTACTTTTCTGCTAGCTTAGCCCCATGCTTACAACCCTCCTGACTTTGTGTCAGTGGAGTTGAATTAAATCTCTCTCCCTTATTGCAACAGCCTTGAATAGTCTCCCTTGCTTATTTAATTTTGTCTGATGAAAATTTTCTTTGACATTAACTATATAGGAGACTCAGAGAGAAGCAGTATTTTCTTTCTCCTTTCTATGTTAGTGAGTGGATGGGAGGCTTATTTCCTATAACAAATGTCATCTATTCAGTTAGCGAGAGGGACTGTGGTAGATTAATTGCAAAACTTTCCTACAATTATTTATCCCTGTATTGGTGTCTTATCCAATGTATATTTGCAGCTCCATCTCTTAAAAAGAAAAATCTAATTCTGTACTCTCTAAGTCTGGGCTTGCTTTGTGATGTGTTTTTGCCAGTGCAATGTCGTGAAAGTGATCTTTTGCAAGTTCTGAGACTAGGCTTCAAGAGACATCCACATTGTTTTAGGACGACGACACTGCCATGGAAACTAGCCTGAAGTAGCCTGTTGAAAGATAAGACACCATTTGGAAGAGAGCTCATTTTCCCCACTCTTGGCCTCCTGAACAGTCTACAGCAGCCATTTCCTAAACGAGTGAGAAAAACCAGCCAAGACAAATAGAGCAACCTATGTGGTACACAGCTGACCATGAGTCCTTGGGTGAACCCAGATGAGACCAGATAACCATTTAAAAAATCAGCATCAAATATGATTTTTTTTACTTGATATATTTATCTTTAATTTTACNTAGAGCAACCTATGTGGTACACAGCTGACCATGAGTCCTTGGGTGAACCCAGATGAGACCAGATAACCATTTTAAAAATCAGCATCAAATATGATTTTTTTACTTGATATATTTATCTTTAATTTTAAAAAATAAGTATGAAATAAATGTGATCTGATATATGCATGATTTTATCTTTAGAAACGGAATCAATTAACTATTATTTTCTATTTGAATATGTTTGTGAGTTTAGATAGAAGTATGAAGAGAATATTTCACTCACCTTTGTCAGATTATCATCTAAAATTTTCATGTGTTCTTTTGGCTGGGAATTTTAAATTTTCTTAAATAAGAATTTAGAGAGAAAATTAAGTGTTTGTGTGTGTGTACATGTATGTGTATCTGTATATGCCCGTGCATTTGTAAAGTAAGTTTTTGGTCAACTGTGCCAAAGACTTGAAATCATGTTTGCATAATTGTGCCTTTCTTACATGTATGCAACCTCCTTATTTTAGTATACATGGATGCTACGTACAGGAAAAAAAATACTTATTTCCCACCCACTGACTCTAGAAATATTTATTTAGTGCCCAATATGTGTCATATGCAGTGTTATTTATTGAGGATACATTTGAAGAAGATATATGTAGACATTGTCAATTTTATGGATGAGATTGACAATAAACAAACATGCATGAGCACTTTAATTGTGATAATTTAATTGTGATAAATATTATGTGAAATACAACATGCTGTAAGATTATCTAACCTTGGAGGTCAAGGGGTATAAGAAAGGCTATGTTTATGTTTTTATATTATATTTTATTATATTAATTATATGTTATATTTATGTTTATATAAAACATCTGAACAAACAAAGAATTATGATTATGAGGGTGTCAAGGGAGTGTTTCTGGAAAAGAAAATGGCATGCTTAAGAATTCTGAGTGGGAAGGGACATTTAATGAGCTTACGGGAAGAACATAAGGGGTAGAGAAGGGAGACACATATCACTGATTTACACTGGATAGGAAGGCAGGTAACGGATCACACTGGGCTGTATATATGACTTAAGGACCAATGGCTTTACACTTGAGACACATGTTTTTCACACTGGGGAAATGATATGAGTTTAACATTTGCCAATCCTGTCATATAAAGATTTTAAGGCTTAACTCTTACCTTTAAAGAGCTAATAGTCTCATAGAGGATATGTACACACTTCTATTTTATTTATCATCAGTGTTTAATGATGAATATATATAGGCACTTACATATATATTTTTTCTATAGGGTGATGAAAAACAACAAGTTCACTTTAAAAAGAAACAAATTCATCTTAGAGAATTTACCTTTAGCACAGAGAAGATTAATAGTCCTAGTTTCTGTATGGATCGGGATGCAGAATCGGATTATCACTTGCCTGAAAATAGATAGGTTGGTTATCGCCAGAAGCAGACACTGATGTAGGAGTAGCACTCATGCTGGCATTTTACATAGAGATTGGTGATGAATTTGCAATCGCACCACACTACCAAATGTGTAACTACTCCATAAAATAATTCAATAAGCAACTAGGCAGAGTTAGGCGAGTCTATTTGTGAGTTTGCCAGTGAAACTGGCACAATGCTATGAATTCACTAGGCACATTTTGTTATTTTCATGGGCATGGAAATAAACTACATTCTTCAGCTTTACTAACATATGAAGTCATGAGACTGAATTTTGACCAAAAGAGACATGGGTACAAGTGATGTTCCCAGGCTACATGCCTAAGACCTGTTATGAGGTCCTGTGTTCTTGGTTTTTTGCTGGCTGAATACAATGTATCCAAGGGAGAACCCTGAAACCTAGTGACGGTAAACCCACCTAACGTGCTTGGATTGTGAGATGAGGTAGAAATGATCCATTTATTGTGGCATAACCCTGACATATTAGGATTATTTTGCTACCACAGCATAGCCTACTCTAACCTAACTTTTCTTGGTATACAAGTGGAAAGATTTGACAAAAATGTCATTTTTTTGCTTAAGGAACCTATATTTTACATAGCTGATGGTCATCAGTATCTATATGGTATTTCTCAGAGCTCTCATGAGAAATTTACATTCAGACACTCACAGATTCAAAATTCGGGGAGTATTGGGAGGAATGGATAAATTAACAAGTACTCAGTGGATTTGTAAAACAATGAGTTCTTAAGTGTGAATGATATATGATTATCTTTTAGTTTAAATTGCATGTTGTTATTTTACACAACTACAGTTAAAATTATGATATATTATATATTGCCTACAATAGTCTAAATATGAAATTTAAGTGTTTCACCAGCCTACAAAATCATCTCCTGAAGCAACTTTTCCTCAAGAGAATTGTGAGAGACTCATTAGTTAATTAGGTATTCTGGACGGCCAAGTAACATACTTCCATTGATTTTTCTGGTTTAATTAACTTCAAATTTGGAAAAAAAATCTTTTTATTTAACATAAAATTCATAATCACTCTACCTATAAATTAATGTTGCAATAGAACAGTAAGCTGGGATTCAAATAGAATAAAAAGGATAGTAAAAATATAATTGAGTTGGAAATATTTTATGTGTAATATTCTGTGTCTTAAAAGAGGATTTATTGCAATTTTTAATTAAAATGAGAAAAGTATATTGTTTTTGCACCTGGCACATAGACTGTATAACATCTGTCCTTTAATCCCATTGTATTACAAATGATGTCATCCTGACTGCATTTAAACGAAAAGCATTTTTTTAATTTAATTGCTATTTTAAATTTAATAACTGCACTTAATATGAAATTATTAACTATTATTATTATTAAGAAAACGTTTCATTTATTATTTATGATACACTCATTTTAAAGAATGTGTGTGTGTATTATTTAGGAACAAGAATTTAAAGCCTGGTGAAATCACTGAGAGAATTGAGAAGTAATAAAACTTTTCTCTCTCAATCCACACATTCTTGGTATTGTACAGCTTTCAGAGGATGCTGTACATATTCAGTAAAGGAGAATTTGATAGGACTTTGCAACGTAGAAAAATAAATTACAATAATATAAAATAACATTGACAAAAAGGTAATAATTAAATCTGACTTTGTTTCTACAATACTACAGATCTATAATAAATGCAAATAACTGATTTATAATATGAATAATTGTAATCAGGATCATTTCAATGGTAAATGGTTAACATAGGATGGTGTACAACATGTATTGTGAAATATTTAGAAAAACTGTCAAAGGCAAAGAGTCACATTAATCTAAACTATTTTTTTTTACTTTTATTTCTAAAAAGATTTATTTATTTATTTAAGAAAGAGAGAAAGCTCACAAGCATTAGGGGCAGAGGGAGAAGGAGAGAGAATTTCAAACGGACTTCTAGCTGAGTGCGGAGCCCAATGCTGGACTTGATCTAAGGACCCTGAGATCATGACCTGAGCCAAAACCAAGAATTGGTTACTTAACCAACTGTGCCACCCACGTGCACCTCCCCTATTATTTCTAAAAATTTGTTAGCCAATACTGTTATTTTACTATTTCTTGGAACCAGACCTTGCCTTCTCATGAAGCTAGTACACCCCAGCACCATTAGTGTGAGTTACTACATTCCTTGTAACACCAGCATATTTGTCCAGGACTTTGAGAAATATACAAAGATTTAGCCCTCAGAATTGGTTTAATAAATCAGGGGCACCTGGGTGGCTCAGTTGGTTAAGCATCTACCTTTGGCTCAGGTCATGATCTCCAGGTCCTAAAATCGAGCCCTGTGTCAGGCTCCCTGCTCAGCAGAGAGCCTGCTTCTCTCCCTCCCTCTGCTGCTCCCCCTGCTTGTGTGTTTTCTGTGTGTCAAATAAATAAAATCTTTAAAAAAATTGGTTTAACAAATCAGAATATTTGGGATAAAGTAGTAAATGAGATACACTTCTATTTCACTTCTAAAGAAAACTGAAAATACCAACATTTATCTGAAGTTAGTGTCGACCATCTAAGAAAGACCAAGCATTATAATTACTATCAAAGGTCCTGAGGGGAAATATAATGAAGCATTATGTTACACATAATATTCTATCTTCATCATAGACAGTAATAATTGTTATGTTATAGCTTTTTAAAATAATGTGCAGCATTGTCTTCCACGTTACTATGTCTTCACTATCGGTTATAAGAACTAATCTAAACCGCAAAATAAAGAAACAGAAACTGTATTGGTTTTTAAAAGAGTTTCCCCACCCATTATTTCAATTTAGGCAACTTTTAAAACAACATCACTCTCATAATTCACGTATTTGATTTCTTTTCAATTTGTGTTTCTAAAGTAGGGAGGGAAAGTAGAAAGGCACTCATGCTGTTCTTTTTCTTTCTTTTTTAATTAATCTGATTTTTTTTAAAGGGAAGGTAACAAAATCTCTGGAGTGTCAAATTCCATTTGACAGAGTTTTCTTTCATTTTGTTCATCAATTGGAAAAACCACAATATACTATAGATTGCAATCATTTTTCCTAAAACAGGGATACAACATAGTGACTGAATTAATTTTTAGATACATGGAACAGGCAGCTAAACCAAAAGTCTGGAAATTCAAAATGCCTCATTTAGAATGTAATGGTCTGCCACGTTGCCAGGCAATCAATATGCCAATTGCTGAGTGCAATTGAAGGCAGTTTAGGGTAAAGATGTACAGCACCTTCTAATAATTCTTCTTTTCTAATGATAATCCATAAGAAAGTTTTTGTACCTTAGAACACATATATTTCACAGCATATAGAAGAATTAACACTCTAAATTATGATTATTTTAGGGGAGGAGTCCAAGATGGCGGAGGAGCAGGAGGCTTAAAATTCGTCTGGTCCCAGGAATGCAGCTAGATAGCTATCAGACCATTCTGAACACCTACAAACTCAACTGGAGAATGAAGAAAAGAATAGCAGCAACTGTAAGAACAGAATAGCCACCACTTTCTGCAAGGAACCCAGTTTAAAACTGGAGTTGAGCTCCAGCTCGGCGTTCCAAGATGGCGGAGGAGCAGGAGACCTAAAGTTCATCTGGTCCCAGGAATTCAGGGAGAGAGCTACCAAACCATTCCGAATACCTATGAATGCAACTGGAGAATGAAGAAAAGAGTTGCAGAAACTCTATGAACAGAAAGTCAACCACTTTCTGCAAAGAGGAGAAAAGATGGAGGAGGAGTAGGCGACGCTTTCTCAGCTGGTCCGAGTCGAGCTGGATATCTACCAGACCATTCCGAACATCCACAGAATCAGCCTGAGATGCAGGAAGATACATCTGGATGTCTACAAATCAACATCTCCAGTGCTGAGTATTGAGGGTTTCCTGAATATCAGCACAGCAGGCCTCTCGCCCAGAAGGCAGGCTGAAAAATCAGGAAGCCGACATCCCTAAGGTCCCTATAAAACAAGTGCAAACTGCCTGTGACCCCCACCCTCGAGACAGCAGACTGAGTCTGTGAGCCGGGGGCGCGTGCTACCAGACTTCTCACGGAGCTCCGGAACTCCGTTGTGCTCACTGGATCCAGACTGAGACGGGGAGCTCCAGGAGCACGTGCAGGGCGGCTGGTGGCTGGCGGCTGGCGGGGTTAGAAACACAAAGGACAGAGACACACCGGCCCTGGAAGTGAGGGCTAGGACGCCGGGAGTGGGGCGCAGAGACCGGGATGCTGCAGGGTTGAGCAGCACCAACAGAAACAGAGTTAAAGTGGCCAGAACATCAGTGGAGAACAGGCCGCAATCCTTCCGTTCTGTGACAGAGGCTGAATTTCGGCTGCTACTGCTCTGGCTCTCAGAAGAGGCACAGCAGACCGCCAGGGAAAGCCGCCAGAGAACAAAAGCCCGGAAATACCGGCTCACAGGGTGCCCATCCCCATCCCCCCTTGCAGGGGACACGGAGACTCTACCCAAACAGGGTTTCCTGAGTATCGGCATGGCAGGCCCCTCCCCCAGAAGGCAGGCTGAAAAATCAAGTAGCCCACAACCCAGGGCGCCTGAGTGGTGCAGTCATTAAGTGACTGACTTCGGATTAGGGTGTGATCACAGCGTTCCAGAAAGGAGTCCCTCATCGGGTTTCACGCATGGGAGCCTGCTTCTTCCTCTCCAACTCCCCTGCTTGGGTTCCCTTTATTGCTGTCTGTCTCTCTCTCTCAAATAAATAAATAAAATCTTTAAAGAAGAAGCCCACATCCCTAAGATCTTTATAAAACAAGGGCACACGGCCTGGGTCCCAGTCAATAATTTGGGCTGTGGACAACCCCGCAACCTCTCTTCATCAGAATGAAGAGAAGAAGTCCCCCCCCAGCAAAGAAAAGACAATGAGTCTGTGGCCTCTGCCACAGAA
>NC_048222.1:120821981-120855221 GCF_002007445.2 Ailuropoda melanoleuca
TTAGAATGGCAAAGATAGACAAGGCAAGAAACAACAATTGTTGGAGAGGATGTGGAGAAAGGGGATCCCTCCTACATTGTTGGTGGGAATGCAAGTTGGTACAGCCGCTCTTGAAAACAGTGTGGAGGTACCTTAAAAAGTTAAAAATTGAGCTACCCTATGACCCAGCCATTGCACTACTGGGTGTTTACCCCAAAGATACAGATGTAGTGAAGAGAAGGGCCATATGCACCCCAATGTTCATAGCAGCATTGTCCACAATAGCTAAATCGTGGAAGGAGCCGAGATGCCCTTCAACAGATGACTGGATTAAGAAGCTGTGGTCCATATATACAATGGAATATTACTCAGCTATCAGAAAGAACGAATTCTCAACATTTGCTGCAACATGGACGGCACTGGAGGAGATAATGCTAAGTGAAATAAGTCAAGCAGAGAAAGACAATTATCATATGATTTCTCTCATCTATGGAACATAAGAACTAGGATGATCGGTAGGGGAAGAAAGGGATAAAGAAAGGGGGGTAATCAGAAGGGGGAATGAAACATGAGAGACTATGGACTATGAGAAACAAACTGAGGACTTCAGAGGGGAGGGGGGTGCGGGAATGGGATAGACTGGTGATGGGTGGTAAGGAGGGCACGTATTGCATGATGCACTGTGTGTTATATGCAAAAATGGATCATCGAACTTTACATCGGAATCCAGGGATGTACTGTATGGTGACTAACATAATATAATAAAAAATCATTTAAAAAAAGAAAAAGAAGAAGGATAAAAAGCTATGATACGATGGACAAAAGAACAGCTATTTCTCCTGAGCAGAAAAGCCAGAATCATCAAACACTGGATTTACATACTGATGTACTGGTTTTACAGCTAAACACTTGAAGCTATTAAAAACATTTTTATTATTAAAATTCCTGCAGGAAAAAAAATTATGATTATTTTAGTGTGAATTATGTCATTATTAGTTGTAGATCTTCTAAATGATGGATTTTTTTAAAAGATTTTATTTGAGAGAGATAGCACAAGCAGCAGGGAGGGGCAGAGGGAAAAGCAGGCTCTCCACTGAGCAAGGAGCCTGATTCAGGATTTGATCCCAGAACCCTGGGATCATGACCTGAGCTGAAGGCAGACTCAACCAACTAAGCCACCCAGGCACGCATGAGAGTTCTTTTAAATTATAGATCTTTTTTATATCCCCACAGGTCTGTGGAGTCTTGTCTTTTTTTTTTTTTCAGTCTATTTTCTCTCCTGTTTAGATTGGATAATTTCTTTTTGCATATTTCAGTTCACAGTTTGATATTCTGTCTCCCCCCATTCTGATTTTGAGCCTATCCATTGGTTTAGTGTTTTGTTTTGTTTTTTAATTGGTCTATAGTATGTTTCACTTTAAAATTTTCCATTTGGTTCTTCATTATTGTATCTTTTATTTTTCTACTGAGATTTTTGATTTATTTGCCAAGGTTTTAAAATTTATCTTATTTGTGATGTAATAGTGCATAAAACCATTTTCATGAAAGCTGACTTAGAATTTTTGTCAGATAATTCATCTTAGTGTTTGCATCTACTGATTTTCTTTTTTTCATTCATTTTGAGGTCTTCATGGTTCTTGCTATGAAATTGATTAAAACTGAATCCTGTACAGTTAGGCTATTATTTTATGAGTGTTTTGATCTTATTTATGCCTTCTGTTTTAGCTGACTTCCTCTGACACCGCTCATGCAGGAGGAGTGTTGCCATCTCATTTTTGCCAATTTGTTTCTGCCAGATGTCCATGTGCCCCTTAGCCTACATTTTCACTCTTTCTTTTGTTCTTTTAATCATTATTCATTTTTATTTATTTTTTTAAAGATTTTTTTTTTTATTTAAAAGAGAGAGGCAGCCAGAGAGGGAACACAAGCAGGGGGAGTGGGAGAGGGAGAAGCAGGCTTCCCAACAAGCAGGGAGCCTGATGTGGGGCTCGATCCCAGAATGCTGGGATCCTGACCTGAGCCAAAGGCAGAGGCTTAAGGACTGAGCCATCCAGGCGCCCCACTGAGCCACCCAGGCGCCTCTCATTTTCAAAATAAATGTAATCTCCAGGACTTTTATTTGTAGTTGATGAGAAGAATAGGGAAGAGGATGTCTACTGCATCTTACCAAAGTTGGAAGTCTTTACTGTTGCTTTTTCACAACAGAGGCAGCAGAAGAATTTGTACAACCGGAGCTCAGACACCAAGGCAAATATCCTGTCATTTAGGATAGAAGATAATATGGAAAATCTATCATGTGAAAAAAGAGCTGTGAATCCAGAAAAATATTTTATTCTATAGAAATGAAATAAACCATCAAGAAGATATGAGATATGCCCCTTTATATACCTATGAACATAGTTTCAAAATATATAAAACAACTACCTTTATAAAAGTTGCTATTATCAAATTCAAAGTCAAAATAGGAGACCTATATTCATCTCTTTTAAAATATTTTTAAGCACAGAAAATCTACAGATTTGTAGGACTTCAATAACAATTAACATTTAACATTAAAACAAATGCACAATGCTTTACATAACAAAGAGTAAATATGTTATTGGTACCTATGTTCTATAATATTTGTGAAACATGACATATTTGGGGCAGAAAGCACTAAATTATTATTCAATTTTTGCATTCAAAGTGATTTTAAAGGAGATATTGCCTGAGTTAAGCCTTGAGATGATTACAGCCCTGGCTGCAGGCTGAGCCTGAAACACTCAGCTAAGCCACACCTTCCTGACCCACGGGAACTGTGAGATGAAATGTTTATTGCTTCAGCTGTTGAATTTGAGGGTTATTGTTATGCCACAATAGGCAACTAATTCAATTGCTTATATCCTAATTAAAAGAAGTGTTAAATATCGGTTGAGGATAATAAAAATAGAGATTTTTTCCCCCTAATTCAAGTGTACAGATCTTTGAATAATATGAACACATCCCTTTGGACTCCCAATTAAGAATTCCTATTTTAGGCCTACTCACTTGGAATGAAATAATTTCACCCATTTAAACCATGTAAATGTGCTAATATAACTATCTTTAAATACTTTAACTTCTAGAAAATAAATTAAGCAATTTACACAATGTCAGAAGGTAACCAAGATGGATTTGATGATGCTGCATCCTATCTTACCGAATCTTGCGAATTTCTTTTTAACAGAACTTTCTTTTAATGAAAAAACTTCCTCTTGATATAGGAAATATCTCTTAAGTAGGTTACCAACAATGAACAAAATTTTTGAGAAGATGCATATGTAAGTTAAGGATATGGTAATGACTTAAGTATCTTTGAAGTCATGGATGTTGTGATTTGATTACAGAGAGAACTGGTAGCTATCAGCTTAAAGATAAAACTGAGGCAAAGACAAAGAACCCAGGTACCAGATATATTTCAGACAAAAATATGTGTGATTAAAAATTTGATCATTTAGTTAAGCCCAAATTTGGTAGCTTCTTCCTATGCTGAAGCAAAATGAGAGGAAGCCATGATATTAATTCCTGTTCCTCTCATAATAATGAAAACAGAAATTTACTGGACAATGTTGAAAATATTGAAATCAATAAAAAATTTAAAATTATTTAGATTAATGGAGAACGAATCTTGAAGTCCTCTTTACAGGAAGTTAAAAATCAATTTGAATTCATTGAAAAGAAATCAAATAGCTTGGCAAATCATAATCAAAATATCTTAAGTTCTTACTATTTTCAAGGACTAGTTAACTTGATCTAAAAAAGAAAAACATAAATTACGTACAATTTACACAAACAAAGATTAGTACTTAACTTTGTATCTCCACTCATACCTGCCCTTTGGTATGCCAGGCGATATAAAGTTGAGTCAATGTATTCATGTAATATAGCCAAAACCTATCCTAGACATTGATAATTATGTAAGAGAAGATTGCCCTTAAGAAAAATGTCTTACACTTTTTTCAGTAATATGTTCCCTTTAAGAAAATCCTGAGTATCTCAGCAGAAATTCCTGTAACTAGGATAAAGATGACATACACAGAGCTAAGAAAGATAAATCCAATATTTGCTCTTATTGAATAACTGTATGACCACAGAGGGGAAAATTTTGTTTTGTTTCTCACTATTTATTTATTTATTTATTAAAAAAAAAATTAAGTAGCCTCCATGCCCAGCATGGAATCCAATATGGGACCTGAACCCACAAGCCTAAAATCAAGACCTGGACGCTTAACCAACTGAGCTACCCCGGCACCCCCCCACTCTTCTTTTAAAATGTATTGTAGAAAAGTCATCCTATGGAAAATCCTGTTTTTGTGTGTGGCCTGTACCATCTTTTCTGGAAATGATAGTCCATTTAAGACTCAGTAATATAATTTGTTAGGCACAAAAGTTAAAATATGTGTTAGAGTTCATTGTCATTATCAAAGTAAATTCACGTGTTATGCATAATAGTAAAAAATGAACAATTAAGAAATATCATAAGATTTTTAGATACGAGGATTTTTTCCAAGATATTTCCATTTCAAATCTAAAATTTGGTCATTTAAAATAATATTATTGAATGAATGGAACTATTTAAATAAAGATTAGAAGTAAAACTTACGGATGCTTTCAGGAAGCAAATGAGGAATATAACATTAATAGTTATAAAATATTTATGTTTAGATATTACCTCTGTTATATACAGGCCATTTTAAAGAATTTTTTGTTAATGATAGGCAAAAACAAAGAAACAAAAAGCTTCAAAGCTCTGTTTATCCTGACCGTTTTCCTGACATCATGCTAAATATGAACTCCCATTATTTAACATATATAAAATCTTCATTGTCTTTAAATTATATGAACTGATAAAAATGTATGGACTATAGTTTATAAACAGACTGTAACTGTTATACAATTACTTTATTTCAGAATTGAAACAGAGTTACATTGCATGTACAGTGTGGTGTATAAAATGTCAGCCTAGTAGTGATTACGATTTTGTTTACTTTGACAACAGAAGCAAATATTCAGTTAAAATAGAAAAATAAATGGAGTAATCTTATAATTCAAGATATGTAACACATTTGATTGACAATTTCAACTTATTTAAAAATAAGTACAACATATACTCAGAAATATGTTCACACTATCATTATCTATTTTTCATTTCAAAGCTATTTACATTTATTCACGCATGTTTCTATGGGCACATAGACAGGGTACAACATATATTTAAATTAATTATTTCCTATACATTGTTAAAACATTCACACAGCCTATCTTGAAAAAGGATATTTGGAGTATTTCAATGAAACCCTCTCTCAACTAAGAAAAGTGAAAAAGAATAAAAGATAAAAATAATTAGTAAGTGATTGGGTTACTACACAAAAAATTACATGTTATTATACAATACACACTTGGTACTTTAGAATTATGATATTTTTTAAGATTATATTTTTTTAAGCAATCTCTACACCCAACCTGGGGCTTGAACTCACAACCCCAAGATGAGATCAGGAGTTGCCTGCTCTACCAACTGAGCCAGCCAGGCATCTCTAGAACTATGATTTTAGATATCATCTTCTGAGAAAAATCTTATGTGATATACAGTGAAAACAATTCATTTTCTGGAGAATCCAAACAAATATTTTTGATATTGAAACCAGAGGGAGGAAAATTCTTCCTGTGAGTCTTTATAAAAGAAAAATTGTATATTGCAGTCACTTATGTATTCAACCACATTTGTGATAAATGATCTTCAGGGGTATTTCTTATAATACTTCTTAATTTGAACCAATGGCATAGTGCCAAAGTATGGTTCAGTTCAAACAATTCTACATCACATCAATATATACTGGCCATGGAGTTTGCATGAGGGATTTGCTTAGGTCATAGATAAATTAAGCATATCAAGAACAATGAACGGATTAAATACTCTTCCATTAAATTTCTATATTTTCCCAATTTAAATTTTATAAATTGTTGTCAAGAAATTTCTGTTACACACCTACTATGTGCCTAGAAATCATTCCAGGGTAGGTAGTGAACATGAAACACAAGTCCCTGCTTTCAAGAAGCTCATATTAAAATTAAAGTGTGAATGGGGGCACTTGGGTGTCTCAGTCAGTTACACGTTCAACTCTTAATTTTGACTCAGGTGATGATCTCAGGACCATGAGATCAAGTCCCCCATGGAGCTCCTCACTGGGTGTGGAGCCTGCTTAAAATTCTCTCTCAAAAAAAAAAAAAAAAAAAAAAATCTCTCTCTCCCTCTTCCTCTGCCCCTCCCTGCCTGCTCATGCTTTCTTTCTCTAAAAATTAATTAATTAAAAAATGAAAGTGTGAATGGAACAAATAACCAAACAGATGGATCAACAAGAAAAACAATAAGAAATGACCAATGCTAGACAGAGAATTAAAATAGGGTGTTGGGATTAATGTAGAGCACAAAATCAGCCATAATATCTGGCTTGCTAAAACGTAACACAGAAGCCACTAAAGGCAGGGAAGGTTTCGGAAAACGGAGTAGGCCTTTGGAATGCTGAGGCCTACGTGACCACTCTGCCCTTGGAACGCTGTGGGGAGTCACCTTCCCAAAACTTTCCTAGCCCAAACAGTCACCCTGTGATCCAAGAAATGTAGCACTGTCCCTTAGGCTATGTTGAATAGAACATGCCCAAATTAGCATATCATATCTTTCCATAAACAGATCCTCCCAGTTTCGGTAAGACCCCTTGTCACACATCTCGTGCTTGAGCAAGTGATAAGGATTTGTGATTACCCTGAAGGACCAATAAAAGCCAGAGCAAAGAAGAGCAAAGGATCTTCACCTCTGAGCATTGACGGCTTTGCCTCCTCCTCTCCTTCACAGCAACGGTTGGTGTAATCTTTCATCCATGGGTTCAGGGATTGCTGGCCATTCCCAGCAAGGCTTGGGTATTTTTTTGGAACTAAAAGTTCTCTAAGAGCACCAAAGATGGGCCAAAGCCTATCTCTGGAACAGAGACAGTATATTAAGGTTTTAAAGCAACTCTTAAAGGCTACCATCGCCACTATGAATGAGAAGCAGCTCCTTAAGGCGATCAGAGCCCCTTAACAGAGAAGGACCAACTTCAGGGTTTGTTAGAGGTTATTGTACAGAATCCATAGTTCCCTCACCAAGGAACTTTAGATTTAGAAGTATGGGAGAGAATTGGAAAGAGCTTGAAACCCTTCCATAAACAAGGTAAAAGGTGTCCCTTGGTTCCCTCACTATGTGGGGTCTAGTCGGGTCCATGCTGGCCCCTTCACATACTGAGGACAACTCAAATGTCTTTGAAAAAAAAAGGGAACCTACCACTCATTGGCTCGCCAAAGTAGCTCTTTAGCTTCTCAAGTTAGACCCAAGAAAGAGGAAGAGCTCCCTCCTCCCCCCGTGACTAGGACATTCCACCACCTTCTCCCTTCTGCCCCACTTAGTCGATCCTTACTGGGGGCTACATCTGGGAAGCAATACTTAGCAGGGGAACACTTCCTAGGGAAGTAGGCTGTAAAGGCTACGTGTGTTGGAATGTTGCTTAGACCATGATGGGTTTCTGTATTTACCATTCTCCGTCAATGTCCTACTAACTACTTAAGCTACAAAATTGGATCATTCCCCCGTGTAAAACTTAACAAGTGTTTTCCATGGGTTAAAACGGCCGGTTCTTAAGGGCAAGATAAAATAAGATGTGACCTTCATGGCACGACCTTCAAGGCACGGGTTTTTTGGTTCACACACTGCAGCACCCATCGTAGTCTAGAATGCAACAGGGAAGCAGAGGGGAGGGCTGGCCTCTCTCCTACAGGGACCTATATCAGTGGTGGTGGTCATAGAGATTTTGTTCCAGGGAAGCCTCGGGTCGCTTTGACACCAGGAATCTCTGACACATAGTACATGGGACGCCACCCGGGAGTCAGGAGGATTCTATCAGTCAGATATTTGCAGTAGGAAAAGGTAAATGGACCTAGGGTAACCATTGCTCCTACCTAGGCCTTCTTTTCTCTACACCAGAACCCCAATCTAAGGGCCTTGCAGAATGTGTTTGTCCAAACATGTTTGGCTAGTAAACTCCCTCCTGATGAATTGGATAATTATCTAAACAGGCCTCTTTCAAGTAAACCCAGGTAACGAGGAAACACAGGCCATCCCAGATAAAGGAGACTCTATCTCCCTGTTCTTTCTAATAGATGTGGGGGCTCCTCACTTCCTGGGTTAATGGCTATAATTGGAGTCATTTGTGGTTTGTCTGCCTTGGGATGGGGACTTTAAGGAATATTCCCAAGCAGCTTCTGAAACTCCCTTTGTTTCGGGGAAATTCCCTATCTTCTCTGGCCTGACATGGACTGCCTGCTCCCCACCCCCCCCATTGGTGGGAGAATACGGCATCGGCTCCTCTGCTGGAGCTGATGAGTTCTAGAACCGGGAATCCTTCCTCTGCCTTCTGGCAGCACTTTGCCTCTTCCTTTCCCCTTTCTGCACACCTTGGGTGTGGCCTGCATAACTGGCTTCTAGACCATCTCTGGTGCCTCAGGCACCATGGCTCCTCCTACTCTTACCAACAAGGAGCAAAAAGAGCACCCCCTGAACATAACACCACCCACTCTAGATTTCCCCACTAGTGTCTCAGGTAAAAATTAGCAGTGGGGAGCAAACGGACTTTTTAAAAGAGGATCCAGGTGGAACATAATTCGGTATTTTAACTAAATCTATCAATTAAGATAGACCTTTCTTTAACGTTATCAACATTAAATGTAAAACTTATTGTGTTGAGATTTACTAAAGGTCAAATAAGCTCTTGTTATCTCTTCAAATTGGTGTCAAAAAGATGATTCACAAATTTGCCATCTGAAGAATTCTGGTGTAACAGTTCACAGTCAGTTACTACTTATTCTTTACTGGAGACTAAGATTTCAAGGAGTCCAAATTTGGCAACTCCGTTTGTAGAAAAGTAGGAGATATATAAGAAAGATGTAAGGAATCGGAATTTCATTCTTGTTAAAGGTTAAAGAAGGTAATTTTGTCCTAAATCAGAATGGTTATTTGGAGAGAAATGGTTTGGGGACAAAATCTGAGTGCATAACAGAAAGTTGTAGGTTTGTGAAGGGAAATCTTCACAAGGAATTTTAGGTGCAGTCAGGACTGACTAAAGGGATTTTAAAGGTACGGTGGTGTTAAGACTGAAATTCTCTCTGTTCAAAAGACAAAGTTTTCTTGACTCCTTGGTTTGCTCTTGGTAAGAAAGTGTAAACAAAGGGTTTTTTTTCCTTTAGTCTGCCCAGAAAACCAGTTTCTATGTTTGCCTTTATCAAGTTTTTGATGATCCCTAATCGTATTTAGGCATATGCCATAAACCTGTCTAAAGTTTTAACAAACTTCCTCAATATTTAAATAATGAACAAAGTCTCGTTGACTAATTAGGCTTGTTTGGTATGTTACCTTTTGGTATAAGGTTAACAACACTCGATACTCTGGCTATTGAAGTGTTTCACGGTCACAGAAATAACTTGAATTTCCTTGTCAATTACCATATCATTAACAATGTCCATTTCTGAGTTTGTCATTTATAATTGTCCTATTTTATGAGGTTCATCTTCAAGAAAATTCATATAAAAGACTTAGGTCAAATATAGGTTTTTTATTATCTTCAAAAAGGTTTTTAAAGATAATCAAAAACCTGTATTTGACCTAAGTCAAATAAAAGAGCCTTGAGGAGTGCCTTGATCAGGGATTCGTTCCCAAGCTCATTTTGCACAGACAGCATTGCTCAAAGACTCGAGGGTCCGTAAGTTGTTGTCCTACATCTACGTATGGCCCTCTCCCCTAAAGCATATTAGCCGCTATAGGAACTCTGGCTAAGTGATTGAGCAGTTTGTTGTTCACATAATTCATCATATTCAGTACACCAGACCAGATACCAAGGGGCCCCAAGTACTGATTTACATAAATGCTTTGTTTACAAATGAGCATTTTATCTCATTTCTGTAAGTCATCTATATCTTAAGAGAAAGTTCCTTAATCTGGAAGAGCAAACAGAATCAGCAATGTTTTTAATGAGGTTTACAAAACAGTAATAATCTTTTAGTTCATTTAGTCCCATGTTACTAATTCTTGTTTAATTTGAATGCAGCTTTAGTTAGTTCTGGAAGTTTTTACCCATTTTAAAAAGGGGGAGATACAGGTCCTATAGCACAATTACAGAAAGCATTGCTTACTCTAAATCTTTTTAAATTTAAATTCTGATTTGAAACTCCCGCCAAAGAAAAACATTTTAAACTGCACTCCCTACCAGAAGCACGAGCCCAGGTACCGTGGAAGGACCCAGACATGGGCATTTGGGAGGCACCAGTAGAACTGCTAACATGGCAGCGAGGTTATGCTTAGTGTTTCTGCTAAGGACGGACCAGCGTGGATCCCCGCATGAAACGTTAGACATTACCATGGCCTGACACAGTCAAAATCCAGTCAGTCCCTCAGATGAGTCACCTGAATCTAGAAGAAAAACTGCTGTCCTTCATGCACCTCCCCAATACCCACAAGGCCAAATTCATGACATGGAGAGACCGCAAAATGACACCCCAGATAGCTAAGGAGATTCTGCAATAGACCGGTAAACTCTACTTCTGAAAACATGTTCTTGGTGATGGTATCTGCTTAACACCAGCTCTACCGTGGTCTGTATCCTCATCTGTCTGCAGCTGTTGCCTGGGTGCTTTGCATCCCTTTATTGGGCCTATGCTATAAATTCCCCCTTCTGGAAACTGTACTGGGGTGCATGCCCCTTTCCTATTTTCCACAATGCCACTATCCCTGTTAATCTTACTGGAGGTTGGGAAGAATCCAAATCCTTTTCTGAGTCAGGCATTATCTGACATCAGACGACCCAAGTGCATCCTGGGCCTGCTCATTGCCAGCATTAAGGCATCACCAGGGCTATCTCAGTGATTATCACCAATGGCGTGGCAGGTGCCTCTCTTTCTCACTCAGTTTAAACTGCTGCCTTTGTGGACCAGCTGGCTATTAATACCACAGAGGAATTTCAACTTAAACAAACTGTTCATCAAAAAATACTAGGGCATCTTCAACTAAAGGAAGCTTGGGGGAAAACAAGAAGCCTTAGCTAACTATCGGCAAGGCCTCTTATGTGACTGGGCTCACAGATTCATCTGTGTGGAATCAGTTCGTATACGATTGGGAAGAGATAAACAAATGCATGGATCACTCCATGATAATTTAACTTTTGACGTTCAGCAGCTAAAGGAGAGATCCTTGCCTCATTAACAGCGGTGGAAAATCATAAGCTTGGCAATCTCTAACACTCTGCAGTGGCTTAATCCAGCCACATGGTTCTCTTCCATGAAATCGGGATTCTTAGGGGTTGCTATTGTAATAATAATTACTGTTTTTCTTCTCATCATAGTCTGCAAAACTGGAATAAATGCCCTGTCCACCACCAGAGATTGGAAGCATAACTTCACAGCGCAATTGTCTCAACTACTTGCTACCACTTTAAAGAAACAAAAAGGGGGAGATGTTGAGGTTAATGTAGAGCATGAAATCAGCCATAATACCTTGCTTGCTAAAATGTAACAAAATGTAACACAGAGGCCACTAAGGGCAGGGAAGGTTTCTGAGAAGAGCATAGGCCTTTGGAATGCCAAGGCCTACGTGTGTCCACTCTGCTGTGGGAATGCAGCAGGGAGTTGCCTTCTGAAGCTTCCCTAGCCCACACAGCTGCCCTGTGATCTAAGAGATGTAGCATAGTCCCTTAGGCTATGTTGAATAGAACACGGCCAAATTAGCATGTCATATATTTCCATAAACAGGTCCTCCCAGTTTCAGTAAGACCCCTTGTCACACATCAAGTGCTTGAGAACAGTGATAAGGATTTGTAATTATCGTGAAGGACCAATAAAAGTGGGAGCAAAGAAGAGCAAAGGGTCCTCACCTCTGAGCATTGATCCCCTTGCCTACTCCTCTCGTTCATGGTAAAATTTGGAGTAATCTTTCATCCGTTGGTACGGGGATTGCGGGCCATTCCTGGCAATCGGGAAATATGATTCATAGTTACCTGGAAATAACAATATAGAAGGAACAATCCAGATTGTAGAACATGTACTTGGCTAAGTGAGCAATAAATTTGGCATATCACAAATCAGAGAGGTTGGAGTAAAAGCTAACTGGGAGAATGGAACAAAAAATCACAGACATGCAGTTCATGGGCAGATCCTTAGGACTTTATCTACTAGATTGAGGAATTTATATTTTATTCTATGCCATTAAAGAATTTTAACCAGGAAAGGAAGCTAGTCTAAGACTCTAATCACCATATATAATAGTAATTCTATAGAAAAGTTTTAAATTTCAAATAAATAACTTCTAAAACTATTGTAGCATAAATGTACTTATTTAGTATATCAATGGCACACGTATGGAGTAATATCAGTGCTCTTCAGATAGTCTTTTGTGTTTTATATCTTTATTTAACATTTTTCAACTTACGCATTCTTCCATGGACAGGACAGTCTGAAAAGATAGCAGCAAACACAGTACCCTGCCTGATAGTATTTCCAGTTTAGTAAGGATGATAAGAGACATAAGTGTAGCCTACCAGAAGGTTGGAAAAAAAAAAAACTATGTGATTTCAAAAGAAAAGATACTATTTTGTTTTTGTAGGGCATTCATAGAAAAAAATATATAAATCAACCTTATCCTTCATTCTGACTAAGTTGATTAACATTTCCCTGAACCAGATATCTGGAAAAAAACAATAGGAAAAAAAAAAAAAGGAAAGAAAGAAAAGAACTAAATTGGAAGGTATACAACAGGAAAACTGAAAATACAGAGAAACAATTGATAGAAAATACATGGTGTGAAATGAAATGAACAATAAAATCTGAGTAAGATGAAAAAAATCAAAGATTACAAAAGGACTGGAGAAAGTGATATAGGAGTCAGGCAAAGAAGATCCATTATGCATACAATAGAAGTAACTGTTGAGCAAAACTAAGTTCATATTACAGAAAATATTTAAAATTATATTTTATAATATATTTAATACATATTGAACATAAATGTTGAAGGAGCACATGTGTCAATTGCAGAAAATAGAGAGGGAGGACTCTTAGTTAAAAAGAGACAAGCAATCTAATGAACAAATATGTGTAGGTTTTGTATCTTATGATGAGAAGAGAATAAAGCCTAAAAAGGCATCTTCAATAGAGTGAGAGAAATTTGAATATATACTAGCTATAAGAAAAAACACATTTTTATTTCTAATTTCATTAAGTATGGTAGTATCATGGTAGCTTTATAGAAAATCCATGATATCTTTTAGATATATTCTGGACTGCATAGGTATTTAATGACATGTCATCTGAGATTATATTAAAAATTTAGCTAAAAAAAGATAAATAACATATTGTAAGTATCTTGAAAATATTTAATACTAAGTTTCAGTGTACTAATCTCTCAAATTATTAACAATTGATGAACCAACATTGAAACATCATCACTCAAAGTCCATAGTTTACATTGGTGTTGCTCATTTTATAGGTTTGGACAAATATATGAATTCAATACTGTAGTATCATTCAGAATATTTTCACTGTGATAAAAATCCTGTGTTTTGCCTATTCATCTTACCAAAAACCTGATCATTTCAATAGATAAAGGAAATCATTTAGCATAGTTGGTTAATACGAAAGGCCAACATACGAAAATACATAAGGATTTAGAAAATGAAAATAAATTAAAAAAACTCCATTTCTAATAGCACAAACAAAAAACCTTCAAAGTAAATTTAGCAAAGTTGTACAGTATCTGTCTACAGAAAATGATAAACACTGGTGAGGAAAATTAAACCAGGATAATTGAAGCAATGTGCCTTACCATGGATCGGAATAAACTTAACTGTTAATATAGGAATTCCTCACAAATTGATCCATAGTTTAAAAGCAAGCCATTTCAAAATTCTATCACATGAGCTTTTGCTTCCAGCCATATTGGAGAGAAGGGACCTGATTTACCCTCATATTTTGGCAGAAAAAATGATGTGCAGTGATATTTTTGTAACACTGGACATAAGGCAACAAAGGACAGTGTCCTGAGAGGAAGCAAAGTACATGTGCCCTACCATTGCTTCAGCTTGCTTACCTTAGCCTTGTGAAGATTTCCAGACCACGGAGCAGGGAGGAGGAACACAGGTAGAACCTGGTGTGCCCCTGGGTAGTGGAGACTGACCTGAAAATGTAGAGACCAGAGCAGCTATTTGTAAAACAGTGCCAGAGAGGAGAGACAAACACACAAAAAAATTCGGAAATAACAAAGGATCTCACTTGAATCTTCAGCTTAGCTTCTACTCAGCACATGCTATGAGAACCTACTGAGTAACAGGAAAAGAACTACCCAAAGGCCAGAGAGACGTGTTCACACAAGGTTGGGAATAGTGCCTGTTTCCACTTGCTTGACTGGAAAGTCTCATTGTTCATTGGGCATAGAGTAGAGTGTAAGAAAGATCCTGTCTCAATAATGGGAAGTTACTAAGTCCTACAAAAGGTAAAATACTTTAGGCAGAAGGAACAGGGCATCAGATGGAAATCTGGATCTACAAAAAGCAGGAACTTCAAGAATAGTGACTACATGGATAAATATATACAATTTTTAAAAATTTAAATTTCATGAAAGATAATTGAATATTTAAACAGAAATAGTAAAAATATAGTGAGTGATTTTGTAGCATATTTCTGTTCTCTGGGCTATTTGTGCCTTATCCCATACTTATCATTTTCATTTTATGACAACACATTGCAGAGACCACTTGACATTATGATTTAATAGGTGTGACAATAGTCAGCACACCTTGGTTGTTCTGGCTGCAAGATTACATGATGTCCCATCATTAAGGTCTCCATCTCTGCCAGAGCTCGGAAGCACATAAGGACCTGTTTTCTAGTGGTGTACAATTAACTGTTATAGATAGCAGGAGCTTTCCTCAAAATATTGCCGGCATCCCTCTCAAGAATTGCCATAAAATTCATGTGATTTCTGCTATTTTGTTTTCTGTAATCTAGGCGTAAGAAAACTTTTCTGCTCTAGGTCCAAATCAAAGCTACCAGTTTTGTTTTTGTTCTTGTTTTTGTTATTAGTAAATAGATTAAGTGTAGAATACACTATCTTTGGAGCTAAAAGAGGCATTTTTGTTGTTCTTTCTAATGATGGGGGGTGTACAATATAATAACTTGTACTTTGCAAGGATTGCCCCAGTGTTCCCATATTTAATAGGCTATCCTCCCTTAAATATTCACATGAGTGAATTGATGCCTACAACTTTTTTGGTTTTTATCTCTCCTCTGTGTAGCATGTGTCTACCAAAGTGTCTAATTGTCTTGATGCTTTTTAAAACCCAGTACATTAACATGTTGGAGTCATCACAGTGGAATGATGAAATAAATGGGAATAGGATGGGGACTCTTTTGAATTCTTTAAGATTTTAGGAATGGTAGTGAACTCTGCTGCCCTTCCCAGAATATGATATTCTATTTACACTCTTGGCCAGAGTGGGATACTTTCAGCATCTTTTCTTTGGCTTCCCATTATAATAGTGTTTAATCCCACAATCTAAGGATAAATGTAGCTTCTGCCGACTATTAACTGTCTTATAAGTATTACACATTTCAGTAATGGTAATATGATTTTGGATGCAGTGTAAAAATCTGTGAGCCATATTTGAGTTAGTAATCCATTTTTGTACATCATCTGTATATGCTCCTAAAAGCAGACTCATAGGATGCTTTTGGCTTTGGGTATTAATGTGAACTCAGAGTCTGCATCTAAAGGTCTTCAATGTGTTGAGGTATTTCATTTTGTCATTTTAACATTTGTTGATACCTAAAAGAAAAGATGTGGTCAGTTGTTATTGCATGTATTTGTCTTAGTAGTTCAGCACTTTTACTTACAGAGACACATTTTCCCCTTGAAATGATGGAATCCACATCTGAAAACTGGCTCAGGTACTTTAGCAAATGAAGAAGGTCTTTGATGGGCTTATCCATAGAGTGGACACAGTTGAGGAAGGAATCTCTGAGCTTGAGGATATCCTAATAAAAACTACCAAAACATAAAGAAAACAAAGACAAGAAAAAGAATAAAATATTCAAGGACTGAATGACAGCTATGAACGGTGTAACATACACATACAATATTATTTACGTTGGTATCCCAAAATGAAACAAGGATAGCTATAACAAAATATACATAAGATCTATAAGAAGGAAACTACAAAAACTCTGAGGATTGAAAACAAAGAACTGAATAAATGTGGAGATACTCCATGTTCATATATAGGAAGACTCAATAGTGTTAAGAAGTCTGTTCTTTCCAATTTGATCTATAGATTCGACGTAATCCTAATCAAAATTCTAGCAAGTTATTCAAACTGATTCTAAAGTCTAAATAGAGAAGCAAAAAACCCAGAATAGCCAATACAATATTGAAAGAGAAGAACGAAGTTGAAATATTAACACTGTCTGATTTTAAGACTTAATATAAACCTGCAGTAATCAAGACATTGTGGTATTGATGAAAGAATAGATGTATACATTAATGGGACAGAATGGAGAGCCCAGAAATAACCCATGCATACATGGTCAATTTATTTATGACAAAAGAGCCAAGAATATACACTGGGGAAAAGAGAGTCTCTTCAATAAATGGTGTTGGAAAAACTGGACTGTCATATGCAAAAGAATGAAACTGTATCCACTATCTTACATTATTCCCAAAAATCAACTCAAAAGGGATTAAAAACTTGAACATAAGACCTGAAATGTAAAATTCTTAGAAGAAAACATAAAGAGTAAGCTTATTGATATTAGTCTTGCAATGATTTTTTTTTTGTATTTGACACCAAAAGCAAAGGCAACAAAAGCAAAATAAATAAGCGGATTACATCAAACTAAAAAAAAATTTCTGTTCAGCAAAGGAAACTATGAACAAAATGAAAAGGCCACCTATGAAATGGCAGAAAATATTTGCAAACCACGTATCTGCTAAGTGGTTAATATCCAAAATACATAAGAAACTCATACAACTCAATAACAGAACAATAAATATCCTAATTATAAAATACGAGAGGATTTGAATAGACATTTTTTCCAGACATTAAAAGGCCAAAATGTATGTGACATGGATTATCTTCTTACAAAGTAAGGAGCACAAAGGTAAAAACACTTGGAAATCACTTGCAATGAGAAAATTCCATCTATGGGTACTTTTTGATCATTTTCTTTGTATGCGACAGTGCAATTCTAAAAAGCAGAAATGTAAGAAAACATCAAGTAGGAAAGTCAATCATATATAAATTCAGTAGTTGCAAAATTAATTGCTGATTCTCGTTGTGATTCATTCAGAGAGAATATCAGAGAGGATAAAGTTTCAGATCTCTAAAAAATTAAGGATGGCCATGTAAGGTAATCTTAATGGTCTTGAACCAGAAGACCATATTTCACACACAATAAAAGAAGAAATAAGGAAGCAGGAGATAGAAAAGTTCCATATACCTGGGAATTTGGATGAGTTAAAGGAGAAAAAGGAAAAACTGAGATGTTAAGAATTCAGGATTTGTGGTTTGAAAGTGGTCTACTATTTTTCCACTATTTTATAAATAATATGTGTAATTGTCAGACATATATTTTATTATATTCTTTTTATAAATAAGAGTCAATGCCTTTTGGTTCTTTGGCTTATTAGCTACCTGGATAATTTACCAGGTAAAGTTGCCAAGAATCTGGTTTTTCTGAATCTAATCTCTATTGGATACTATTGCTGTAGTTTTATTTACTTTGTTTCTCCCTATTCAATATTTTAAGGCTCAATTTACATTCTGAAGTATTTAAAATACTAAGTTCTATTAGGTCATTTTATTATAGATATTAGTATTTACCCACCCTCCCCACTTTTTTCTTTCTGTTCTTATTGGTAATTAACATATGCGTTCTTAATGTTAATTGGTAGTATGTATATCCATACGTCTAAAGTTGCAAGACATACTTAGAAATATGGAAATCTTTTTATACCATCACATTTATTCATTACTACTCTACATGTTATCACTTTGGGTGTTATAAAAGTGGTTTGTTACAGTGCATTGTTTTATTTCTCCATTACAATTGTAATGGATTGTTTCCAGACTTGTACTATAATTAATATTTCACTTCTGGACATCTCAAATTACTCTGTTTGCTCTTGAATATTTGCAGCTTAAAAGATTTCCTTTGCAGACAGAGAGGAATATAAATCACAAATACTTCAGGAAGGCTTCACTTCAAGAAAACATTACAAGAAAAATTGAGAAAATAAAGCATTTCCTGCTGAGAGATTTCAAGTAGTTGTGTATTGGAGAAGATGAAGATATTTGACAACTTAGCAACTTCTAATTATTCTCTTGTTCTTGTTGCTATATTGTATTAAATGAGTTTACAGATCTTCAACACTTCCACATTGTAATATCAATTCGAACATTCTCTATGGATGAATACAAATTGATTTGGAGTTATTCATATCTGCTTCCTGCATTAGTGCAAATAACTTAGAACTGAATTTCTTGTTATGGAATTAACATTGCAAGTTGTATTTTATAACACTATGGAGTTTTCACAGGAAATGATTTGTTGACTCAGTCAATTTACCCTATAAATTGGGAATGTAGATGTAGATATATGCAGGAATTCAAAAACAAGAAATAATTTTTGTTACTTAATTTTAATAAGAATTAGAATCTGAGACAAAGCACACTCTAAGACATTTACATCGAAGTCACGGCAATCTGCCAACAAGAAATTCATTTTGTAACTTTATTCTTTAATAGAAAGCCTGGCTCTTTGTGAATACCCTAATGAGATTTTATTTAAAGTGAACCTAAAATATACTCATATATTTTAATATATATTTTAGTCATGGGAGTCATTGTGTTAGAATATATCAGTGTGTATATGTGCATGTGCATGTATTTAAGTATATAGATACGGTTTTATGTGCATGTTTATATTTTATCTATGTATGTATATTTATGATCCTTTTCATAAATGTATATGAATTTATGATCCATTTATAGTGTATCTATTTCTCTGCATGTGTACACACAGATAATACAAAAATATATGTAATTTTCTTCTACAAGCTGTAGTAAAATACAGTCTTATGATATGACACAATCCTTAGTTTTGCCTGGTATGTATGTTTTAAATGACTTAAGTGCATTTAAAAGATGCAAAGCATAGCAATTATAATTTATCTTTTAGAAATAAAAAAGAAACACCAAATTGAAAGATTCGGTCTACTCAGTTATTAAGGATATCATGATGAAAACAATAGTGGTCCTTAGATATTATAATTTTTAAGGAAAATATCAAGGATTATGAAATATTTATATAAATAACCATTTAAAGAAAATATTGCCTAGTTTTTTGTTTTCATTTTCAAATATTTTTCGTTTCCCCACATGGCTTGCTTTCAAAAAATGAACAACATATATCATTAACGAAGCAAGTATAAATGAAATATTGTAGTCTGTACGCAGGAAAAACTCACTACAGTCAATGGAGATTTTCCATTTAAAGATTATAGGATTGCGTTTAGAAACAGAACAATTTAGTGTAATATATTCCATGAATGTGTAATTTTCACCAGGTCAGCCCCTTCTTTTTTTATTCTCTCTACAATGCCCAAATGAGCTCTTTGCTTTCTATTTTGCATCAAAGACAAATTACTTCCTCGCTGTACTCAGAAACAGAAGACTATAATGAAACTCAATGTCATTTAGCTAGGCGTCAGATTACAAAGATGGGTCACTCCAACTAGCTTTAAAAAACGTTCTGAGCAGATAAAGAGAGCCAGTTTTGTTCTTTTCATGACTGGAAGTGGTATGAGAGGTGATCAAATTACGAGAAATTGCCAACCAGATAATTTTTGTAAACATCGAAGAAAGTAATTCTCAAACGTTTTCGGTATCGCTGCCATTTATACAGGACAAAAATCTACTAAACTTCTTAAGTGATTGAAATACTGATTTTCATAAATTAGCATGTTAAAATATACACTGGAAGTCATTAAGATTTAAAGTTTAGGAATTTAGTCAAGTTTCTCTCTGTTATATAACATTGCAGGACTCCCATGTAGTTCATTTATTCTAAAAATAGATGGGAGTTCCCAAAGATTTTCAGAAAGAATGAAGCCATCTCTAAGCTTACCTTGTGCTCTCCAGGTTTTCAGTTGCTAATATTACTGCTTTTTTCCCCTTAAATAAATAATTCTTGACTTAGATTTATTGTCATTAACTTTTTTGCTAGGTTTTCAGCATGTAGATAAATCAATGTCTTAAAATTATTTTGGCCTCTGGTTTCCTACAGATTTATACATGAAAGGATGGTCTTCTGACATAAAGGTGCCATATTTTTGTGCTCAATAGTTATAACATGCATCCCAGCCGAACTTTTAATCTTGCCAGCTTATTAGTTATCTACTGCTTGTCATTTTGGTCCATGATTTTTTAAATGCACTGCCTATTAATTCAAAAGACGCTTTTCTTTTGGTAGTCTAGTGTAATTCCTTTTCCTTGTAACTACGCCTACTACACTTAAGCTGATGTTACCAGTTGGACCTTCCATGATTTTGTGCAACTTTCACTCTGATAGCTTTCTGACCCAAGCTTTGATAAAGAGAGGTGGATACTCATATTCCATTGGTCAAGTGATTCTTTCCTAAGTAAACTTTGAACTAAAAACAATTTCCATTATTTAGAATATTTTATCTATTTTGTTCACTCATATTCAAAAAAATGATTTTGTATATGATTGTTAGTCATTTCACTCATTTGACTTTTTGTGCAGACTGTTGGGTAAGGATGAATTTGTTCTTTTCATACCTCTCAACATTCTTATTGGCAAACTGTCTTTTTTTTTTTTTTTTTGCACATCCTTCTCTTCTTTCCCTCTGAAGCCTCATCTATATATTTTCCTTTTGAATATGTGATTATATACATACACGCACACACACACACGCTCATCTGTGCCATATTTCATGACTTAGGGTTTCATGCAGTACATAGATTAATTTTCAGTAAATAAAATTAAGTTTTCTCATAATACCAAGATTAATAATATATATAATGTATTGAATGAATCTATGAGTGATCCTTGTTCTGTGACTCAAGTACAGTGATATCTCTATTATACATATCGACTAATTAAATCTTTATAATAGAGAAAGAAAAATCAATGATGTAAACTTTAAAATTGATAGCCTGGAGAGAAACATTTTTATTGAAGCACATGGCCAAGTTTATTTTACTTACTTAACATTTATATAGAATCTGTCATGTATAAGACACTATTTGCTTTACAAATATTAACTCATTTATTCCACATGACAATTATGAGAGGTAAGCCATTATTATTACTGTACATTTTGACAGATAAGGAAAATGAAGTACTCAGAAGTCAAATAAGTTGTCCAAGATCTTATAACTACTATGTGGTAAAGCATGGATCTAAATCTGGACAGGCTTTCTACTGAGTACACATTCTCACCCATAATGCTATGCAGCCTCTCTTGGCTTAGTCCTGTTAGAGCATATACTCACACAAACAGCACTGGCTGGTATGTTTCAAAACAAATAATGGCACCAAAAAGAACTTGGAAGCATTTGAACACTATAGTTATACAAAGATCTAAAAGACTAGGAGTTCAAAGGCATATTTACATTTCCTTTTACAAATAACTGTGACTTCCCAAAAGAGAGAAGCCTGTGTTAGATGGTGCAAATAAAATTACTGTGCCACCAGGGGCCCCTGGGTGGCACAGTCAGTTAAGCAGCAGACTCTTGGATTCCCCTCACACCATGATCTCTGGGTAGTGAGATGGAACCCCAGGTCAGGCTCAGGGCTCAGCATGGAGTCTGCATCAGATTCTCTCTCCCTCTCTCTCTACCCCCTCCTGCTCTTGCTCTCTCTCTCAAATACAGAAATAAAATAAGTAAAGTAAAACTACTGTGACATCCCTTAAGATATTAGAATGATAAAGCCTAAGCAGGAGTTCAAACATATGGTATGGGAAAAAAGAAACTGAATTTGCACTGAAATTATCTGGGCTTCTCATTTGCCTCTAAACTAGAGAGAACTTGATCTGATAAATCTATGGCCTCAACTACTACATGAAAAGAAAAGCAACAGCACAGCGAGTTTTCACAGAAAATAATAAAAGGCAAGTGGCTCAAACTGAAGTCCCACAGCTTGGCTGGGAAATGTCAGTCCAATGGAACTTTCTCCTCATGGGAGCACACAAAAAGAATCTCTGTCTACTGGAAAGGTTTTCTTACTAGATACTTATTTCTGCACTTTTTATCTGGACTGCCTTACTCTTTCTACATAAAACTTTGTTGGATATTGCCTTATAATTTTCTAATTGTTTTTGTTTTCTCCTAACCCCTCCTTATTTATACTTCAAGACCCTTTTTCAGTTCCTCCTGAAGTCCTCCCATACTGTCATGATCTAATTTATGTATTTTTTCCTGTCTGAATTCTTTTTTTTTTAAGATTTTATTTATTTATTTGACAGAGATAGAGACAGCCAGCGAGAGAGGGAACACAAGCAGGGGGAATGGGAGAGGAAGAAGCAGGCTCATAGCGGAAGAGCCTGATGTGGGACTCGATCCCATCATGCCGGGATCACGCCCTGAGCCGAAGGCCAGACGCTTAACCGCTGTGCCACCCAGGCGCCCCTCCTGTCTGAATTCTTAACAGATATAATACATTTATATTTTAACTGCATAAATAATGATGTATTTTTATATGATAAATTGTTCAGAATAACTGCTTAAATATTTTAATTCTAGCAGGTCCATTTTCTTAAGCTACCTGTATCCTTGCATTAAATGTGACGTGTATTACCCATTATAGATTTTCAAGAAATGTATATTTTTTATCTGGTAGCGTGACTACACATGGCTATAGATACTCTAAAAGGTATGATGCAGTCTAGTTCTAAGTGCTTGGACAACATACTTTATCTTAACAAAACAATATTTTTATCTATAATTTCTCAAAATGTAGATACTGTTTTGGTAGGCAGAATAATAGACTCCAAAGATGGCCACATCCTAATCTTTAGAACTTGTCAATGTATCTTACATGTCTATGATACTGACACCAATTCCAATGTGTGGGTTTTTCTCCTACATCAACTATATCTCTGATACCAGATATGGACGAACTGCAATTCAATTTAATTCTTACAACAGCGACCTGAAGACAGTGTTAGATCCCCCAGTCAGTCTTACAAGACTGCTCTTCTCTCCACTTCAGATGCTAATCTCCAATTCAGGTTACACGTATGCTTCTTATATATGGGCTGTAGCTCAAAAGTTCCAATGACCCCGTTCTTGGGTTGAATTAATTTGACATAGCAGCTTACCAAAACACAGAGAAACATTTTATTTATTATTTTATCAGTTTATTATAAAACTCTATAATTCAGGAATAGCCAGATGGAAGAGATATATAAGACAAAGTATGTAGGAAGGGGTACAGAGGTCTCAGAAGCCTGTCTTTTGGATTTTGATGGAACCTTCATTGTAGAGGTATGATTGATTATATCATTACCCCTGGTATTTCTCCAGTGCCTCTCCTCTCCCTGAGGTCCTGGGATGAACTAAAAGTTGCAACCCTCTGATATTGTTGGGTCACTGGCAACCAACCCATATCCTTAGGTAAACTCACAGCTTTCCAAAATTCACCTTATTAATATAAAAAAGGTACTTTTCCTCCTAGCCCCTTCACTAAGGAACTTCCAAGAACTTTAAGAGCTTTGCACCTGGGACAAGGAAAAAAATGCATATTTTTTTTATTACAAATCACAATATCATGATGTCAAAAAAAGACTTTTCAGGGACAATTAAATAAAGGACCTTGAGATGCAGATTTAATCCTGGATTACCTGGGTGGGTCCAATCTATTCACCTGTTTGTAAAACTGAGAAATTTATCCTAACTATGGTCAAAAGGAAACAATTGTCTGAAAGATGCATTGTTGCTGGCTTTGAAGAAGGAAGAAGACAGCATAGCCAAAGAATGTGGATGACCACTAGAATCTGGAAATGGCCAGGCCTCCAAAAGAAACAGAATCCAGCTTATACTTTGACTTTAACCCATCGAGAACCTTATCAGACTTCTGACCTTCAAGAACTGTGAAATAATAATGTGTGTTGGTTTAAGCCACTAAGTTTTTGTAATTTGTTAGGGCAGCAATAAAAATTTAATACAACCATAATGATGATAAAAATGTTTGCCACACCAAAGAAAGTAAATACTGTGTGGTTCCATTTATATTGTTATTTTTTTATATCATATCATTACTTCAGTCCTTTTATGATACTTACCTAATGCAAAATCTTATAAAATTTTATCATTGGTACTTGGAGCAGAGTAAGCTGGAAGGGAGGGCAGATTTGAAAAACATTTCTTCCAAATTTTGCTTAAGGGGCAATATATTGCATGGAAAGTAATTCCATGAATTTTTCTGAGCATGTTCATGAAATGTATCATTATTTCTGCCTATCTATTATCTATCTATCTATCTATCTATCTATCTATCTATCATCTATCTATCTATCTATCATCTATCTATCTATCTATCTATCTATCTATCTATCTATCTATCATCTATCTATCTATCATCATCTATCTATCTATCATCATCTATCTATCATCTACCTACCATCTGTCTATCTACCTATCTCTTTATCTATCATCCATCTATACATTTCTACTGACAGGCTTGAGGATGATATCTTGACATCTGTACAATTTTGAGTATTTGAATCTATTCATGTTTTAACTGAAACAAGTTTTGTCTAAACAGTGAAACTTTCTAGTTTTGACACTCTTGTTACCATTTATATACCTTCTCCTATATAGGGAACCAAATCTTTATTTCTTTCATTAACTTAATATCCTCTTTCCTTTCAGAGATGTCACTTTTATGAAATAGGTCACACAATGCAATTTCTTATTTTCTCTGTCAGAATTGCAGTCAAATATGACTAAACTCTAGCACATACAAAGCTGACTACATTCTGCTGATAACCATGTCATCTCATGTACCTTTTACAAATGCTGACTGACCAGGGGCGCCTGGGTGGCACAGCGGTTAAGCGTCTGCCTTCGGCTCAGGGCGTGATCCCGGCGTTCTGGAATCGGGCCCCACATCAGGCTCTTCAACTATGAGCCTGCTTCTTCCTCTCCCACTTACCCTGCTTGTGTTCCCTCTCTCACTGGCTGTCTCTATCTCTGTCAAATAAATAAATAAAATCTTTAAAAAACAAAACAAAACAAAAACAAATGCTGACTGACCAAATGTGACTAGCTCTTTTTTATCCACGTTGTTTCTGGTTTTAATCTTTGTATGTCTCTCTTTTCTTTTGAAGGTCNACAAATGCTGACTGACCAAACGTGACTAGCTCTTTTTTATCCACGTTGTTTCTGGTTTTAATCTTTGTATGTCTCTCTTTTCTTTTGAAGGTCCTACACTTCCCTCACCACTTGCCCTGTCCTGTCTGTTATCTATCTATCTATCTATCTATCTATCTATCTATCTATCTATCTATCATCTATCTATCATCATCATCATCATCTATCATCTATGTATTTATCTAGTTTACATGACTTTATTCTCACTTAAAACTATTTAAGAGGTGGCTCACTCAGTTAAGCATCTGCCTTCATCTCAGGTCATGATCCCAGAGTTCCAGGATCGAGCCCGATAACGGGATCCCTGCTCAGTGGGGAGTCTGCTTCTCCCTTTTCCACTCTTGTGTTCTTCCTCACTCTCTTTCTCTCTCAAATAAATAAATAAATAATAAAATAAAATAACTATTTAAGAATTAGTCTAGAGAGAAAGTTATGGAAATAAATTATTTTTAAGCTAAAAAATATTCGAAGCTATCTTTGACTTTTCTATTCACTTTTACATATTCAAGCAAAAAATAAATGACATTATTTCTTCGTACTATTTTATGTAATATACTACCATTTAAGTGTATTCATAGTCACAAAAGAAAAAACAAATGGCAAAAATATATTAAAGGAAATATTCAAGAATATTCTTTAAAATTTCTAAATAATGAAATTTTAATGTGCAGTTTTATTTTATGTATAAAATGCAAACACAAATGTTCAGTCACTAAATTCACTCCTTAAAAAGTGTTTGTTTAGAGAGTGTCTATTAGTGATTAGAAACACAGACACCAGTGTCAGACTATTAGCTTAAAATCTTGGTCTTGATCTTAACTTGCTCTATGGTCTAGCATATGCTTCTATGTAATCTCTCCATAACTTGGTTCCTTGTTGAGTTACTGGAAGAATTAAGTGAGTTAAATGCACATTAAGTCTTCAGTATAAACACACAATAAACACAAACTATTATGACTATTCTGTAATAGAAAACTAAAATAATATGAAATAGCAGTTGAAACAGATATTAGATGTACATAGTAATGCAATGATAAATGAATGGATAGGGAGAATTTAAAAATCATGTTTTCTGCACTAGAGTGGCATGTGAAACAAATATGATGTGGCATAATACATTAATGTGCCTTAGTATCAAAATAAGTATTACTTTACCATTTACTATCAATAAAGAACCACCAAAAATTCCCTAGAAAGAGTGAAAATTCAAAACCTATCCAGATAAAAATTGCTTTTATATTGATGCTATCTCTGGGGATGTTTGGAATTGAAATTCTTGTTTTTGATCACCCTGACATTATTGTTCATTGGAATGAACATGAGAAATTGCTCATCAATGACATATAAAATTCTTTAAAAGTTTTGAATTTAAAACCCATCCCTGGAGCTTGTCTTAATATTGAAGCAATTTCATAGCCTGGGTTTGAATTTAAGTCCTCATGGATTTTAAATGAGAATTGTTTTCACATTGCTTACACAATAAAATAGGACCAAGTATATTTCTATACTAATACAGAGACTCTGAAATTCAGATTTTTAAAGGCAGTAAAAAGTAATATATTATGTATGTACTTTCATATTTTCCTGATAAACTTTATTTTTATTTTAATGTTCAAGTTTATAATAAGAATTAATAATAGACTTAGTTAAAGATAAACATATGTTTGATGAGATCTTAGTTTAAAAAAAATGTTATATATCTAGCTTCTCATATATTCCATTTTCTAATCTTATTTTAGTCTCAAATTGCCTGAGTTTAAGAAACTATATAAAATATCTGAGAGAGATCATTAAATCTAAGATGACATTTCACACTAATACTGCAAGATTTATATATAGATTATATTTAAAATAAGCATAACAGTAGTGAAAAAATGAAACTAATATTTCTGCAGACACGAAAATGATGTTAAGGCAATATTTATGTGTTCCTTTTTAAGAATTTAAAGTGGCCTATTTGATAATACATAATTCATTTATGTAGTAGCATAATATATTCATATGTAATGTATAACAACATATCGTTATTGATATATTAAATTGACATATTTTCTAAGATCACTGTCCTTAACATTAAATTAGTAAGACTGAATAAAAAATCTCAAAAATACAGATGAGAAATAGCTATGAATATGTTTCTTTTATTTATAAAGCTACAAGTTTTATAGTAGACAGCATGTGTTCAATGTGTACCTCTAAGAAAAGAGCTTGAGGCACTAATGCCTCAGGCCATTGAAATGGACTCAAGGTTAATAATCATTAACTCAATAAATATTTTTTTACCACATGCCAGATGTACTTATTGTCACAGCTATTATAAATGAAACTAACATTCAAATAGATTTCTCAACACATTTTATAATGAATATAAGCAGAATGGAAAGGGATATAAGCACAATTCATGGAAGTACTTTTCAGGAAGAGATAAGGGCCACACACTGGATAAAAAAGGAATAATAAAAAATGTCAAACCAATGAGGTCTGTTTAGACTGAAACACAGCATGAGAGAAAAAGAAAGTTCAGAAAGGGTAACGTGAACCAGTCATCCTTACACAGAAAGATGTATTACATTTACACTCAAAGTTCATAGTACAATTGCACTCAAGTTACATGACGAAGACATGAAGAGAAGGTTTTAAGCAAGTACATTACTTGATGTAATTTACATTTAGGAAAAGTTTTGTAACTCATCTGTGTGCATAGTGTATTAGGAGTTTGTGGACTGAGAGAGGCCAGTTAAAAGGCTATTGAAGTGTCCACAGGAGAGAGAAAGTAAAATCATGAAAAACAAAATTTTTCCTATTGAAGTAGAACCCAACTGACAGCCTTTTTGAGAAAATATAACCTTGGTAAGAGTAGAGCTAAGTATTGTGACACCAACTTCCAATATTCAACCCAAAAAGACAATTTTTTCCGTGCTATGCTGAAAAATACCTGTCTTTTGTTTTGTTTCTAATTCTGATTTCCTTCTTCAGAATGACCAAAATAGTTGAATAAATGGGCTTCTAAGAGAAACACTTTCAAAATTCTAGAAGAGTTTTTAGGAAGCTAGATCAGTAATGAATTCCAAGCGTAATTTATCAGAATTCTCCCATGAAAGCGAAGTAAAAAGGTCAACATGTTAATGTTTGTGAAGTCATTTCATATTTGTAAAATATGAATTCTGACTCTATCAAGTGGTTATGATTTACTCAAACTTCTAGAATAGATCAAATAATGTACAGGGTAGTACAGCACAATAAATAGAAGGGCACAATGCTTCAATTCAAATATTAACCCTACCATTGGGCAATTGTGTTAAAAGGGGGAAGTCCCTGTGGCGGTTCAGCCTCTCACAGCTTCCATTTCCTTACCTATGAAACTGAGATAACAAGAGTTCTTTTTTGGGAGGGTTATGGTGAGGACTCACAACAGAGTATCACACGCAGGAATGTCAAGTATCAGCCATGTTATTATTTACAGGTTTTATATCACTTATACTCCTGTTTTGCCATGCAAGTTAATGCATTTATAGCTTCTGGAAATTAAGATGTGGACATCTTTCGGGAGTCGTTTTAGTAAATTATTCATTTCAATGTAGAGTGTTTTCATGATTCTGATAATAATAATCTCTCTTATGATAGTTATGTCACTTAAAAATAATTTCAATTCTACTCTTCCTTTTGTTTTTGAAAGACTGTGGCAAATATCCTCATGAAAAACAATATATGTCATGAACTATTATATACACAACATAGTTAACGCTAAGGGTTCATGGAAAAACTTAAAGTTAACTTAAAAAAAAACTTAAAGTTTAAAAAAATTTAAAGTTAAACTTAAACCCAGATCTTTCTGATACATGTTTAAGTTGCTACAATTAATGGGATTTTATTTTTCGTATTTACTGTAAATATAAATTGTCCATTAATTTACTCTTTTACTGGTAAAATGTAATTATTTTTTGAGCAAAGATAACTAAAATAAAAAGGAGGAAAGACAGGTTATTTCCAGGGAACACATGAGAAATCTACTTTAATCACAGTTCAAATGCCTATTTCCTACTCAGGAATTTCCTTAATTCCTTTATTAACTTAGCACATATTTATTTATTTATTTTAAAGATTTTATTTATTCGACAGAGATAGAGACAGCCAGCGAGAGAGGGAACACAAGCAGGGGGAGTGGGAGAGGAAGAAACAGGCTCCCAGCAGAGGAGCCTGATGTGGGGCTCAATCCCATAACTCCAGGATCACGCCCTGAGCCGAAGGCAGACGCTTAACCACTGTGCCACCCAGGTGCCCCAACTTAGCACATTTAAAACAGAAATATTTACCCCATTTTTTGATACATATTGGCTTATGTTCATAACTGTTCACATTTTGGGCTTCTCAAAATGGTGAATACAGATCCCAGTGAGTAGTCAAGTGAAAGTGGACAGAGGGAAAAAAAGGCAAAAGAAATTCATTTTCCTGCAATGTTAATTTTAGATAAAAGTTTGGCAAAGTCTCAACTTCATGTTAAAATTGTAGAGATATTTCATGAAATATGATGCAATGTTTATAGGTTCTCATGGTAAAGGGTGTCTTCTAATAAACCCATGCTTGTAGTATGGCCAATTTATGCTGTAATTTTATTTATTTATTTATTCATTTGACAGAGAGACAGCCAGCGAGAGAGGGAACACAAGCAGGGGGAGTGGGAGAGGAAGAAGCAGGCTCAGAGCAGAGGAGCCTGATGTGGGGCTCGATCCCATAATGCCAGGATCACGCCTGAACCGAAGGCAGACTCTTAACAACTGAGCCACCCAGGCGCCCCTATGTTGTAATTTTGAGAACTATGCATGGATGGACATGTGTTTATTCCTCACTACTGATAGTGTACCTTTAATAAGAAAAGCTCAAAACCAACCAAATCCTGAATGAATTAGAAAAAGAGAAAATGCAAAATATCAAAATAAATTGTATATAGGTATCAGAAATGGCTAAATCAAAAAGGATGAAAAGGACTAGCATTCTGGAGAGAGAATCTTAGAATGGTGAGCTTATTATCTGCTCTTCATAGTTCCTGTTGGCTTTTTCAAGACTGTATATTCGTAAAAGGCTAAGAGTTTAGGTTTTGAATCAGCAGAGCCTACTCCTATAGGAACAGAAAAAAACAAAAGACATTTTTTGAAGTCTTGCAGAGTAAAAATGCTTCCTTTTCACAACACTTTTTAATTCTATGCAGCATAGAGGTCTAAAAGCTAAGCTGAGTGGCATTTTGGCAGTCAGGTAGCACTGCAGAGACAAGAGATTACAATTCATATCTCGGTGTGGGGGGTGGAGGAGTGGGGGGAAGGGCCCAAGTGAATGTGCTGGGATCTCAGCAGGAAGACAGATGAACCCAAACTTCACTAATTAGCTTAAAGTAATGAGCTTTCAAATCACTCTACTTAGTAAAAGAAATAAAGAACCATCTCTGGAGAAAGATCACTTCATTTAGGACCTATAAATTTATAAAAAGACACTGACACAAAATAAAAAAAAATTACTCAACATGCAAACAGACAGGGCCATATGGCCAGAAGTTAAGAGAACTAAAAGAAAACAATAAAAAAAACCAACAAAACAAAAACTAAAAATAGACACACACATGATCCAGTTATGTAAGATAGCACTAAGGATTTAAAATAGTATGTTAAAGAAAATAGAGGAGTCACCACTGTAAAAACTAGTTTAAAGTATGGAGAAAATTGAATATGGAAGTATTTGAAACTATCAAATGAAAATTCTAGATTTGAAAATACATATTTGAAAATCAAAATTCATAAAAATGGTTAGAAAATGAGAAAATAAAAACAGGATTTTTGAAACTGAAGATAGAATATATCTACATTGAAAGATACAGAGAAAAGAATTCTAATTTAAATAACAAACATGATATGTAGGAAATAGTAAAAGTTAAGTGCAGAGGGAGTGTTCTCAATGTATCTGGAGAAATGGTAATGCTTTGAGGGGAAGATATTGGAAATTATCTTTATTACTTTGGGGATATGCAAATATTTTTCAAGATAAAGAAAAGGTAAATAATTTTAATATGTAATTTTAGAACATTCTTAACATTGCTTTGAATAATCATAAATTATATGAATTGACAACTATATGAATTATCATAAAATGTAACTTCTTTTGATAAAATTCAAAGAGGTACCTTCATTTTATATGCCAAATATCATAATAATTTGGTTTTGAATCTGTTAAAAAGACCCAAAAGAATTCTGGGGCATAGTTGTTAAGTGATGTATACAAATGCAGACTGATACGCCTTTGTTGTATTTGAGATTCTAACTGACCATAAGTAGCATTACTGTTGGATGGTATGATTTTGTCCAAAACAGTGAGTTATTCCTGGTAAACATATTTTTAAAAACAATTTTCATGTTAGGTTTAATTCTGAAAATATCAATGAATATTAAAACTATTCAAAATAAGTTGTTTGAATCCAAGACAAAGTTAAGTTTTAGGCTCAGATAGTTTGTTCAGGGCATAGGACAATTCTTCATTATGTGGAATTGTCCCAAACCCATGTCATCTAGTATTTCAAGGATAAACAGCCACCAGAATAAATATAAGTTGGGTCCCTTCAATCATTAGGACAACAACATACCAATTCACAAATTTCCAAATGCTCCACAAGACATGAAAACACCCTATCCTCCCACACACATACTGAGTGGGAGGATAGGCCTCCTTTTACTTGACATGTATAGCTTTTTTGTCTGTGAGAGGCTGAGAGAAGATGAGACATGTAAACAACCTACTTAACTGTTTTAGAGACAGAAAAACAGAGGCATGAGCTGCCTAATTGGCATACCTTTAAATTACAAGGGCCCTTGCCTGGAAGCTGTGTCATGTGGATGACTCAGTTCACCTTTACGATGGCGATGGCGTACTTGAGGTGGGAAGAAAGTTTATGGAGAGTCGGAGACAGCACAGTTAGTGGATGACAGGAGGACTGGGGTCACCAAGTGTCGACGTGAGCCAGGGCAAATTACTTCATTCTCTGGCCTCCTATTTTTCTCTTCTATAACAGGAGAGATGTTCTTTTGCCTCAGATGCTCTTCCCTCCCCTCTCTCTCAGAAGATGAGGGATTAGACTAGGTCGGAAGCTGGCACATTAGAATCACCCCTGCTGAGGCCCTGCCACACACCAATTAAATCGGAATTTCTGGGGATGGGCCTGGGCAGAGCTATTTCTAATCTTGGGGTGCAGTCAGAGATCACTGAACTAGCTAGCAATCCCCACAGCTCTCTTCCAGCTCAGATCCAATGGATATAGTTTCATCTGGAGGCCCAAACCTGCTACCTGAAATCCTTTTCAGAAAGAAGCAGGGGGGCGCCTGGGTGGCACAGCGGTTAAGCGTCTGCCTTCGGCTCAGGGCGTGATCCTGGCGTTGTGGGATCGAGCCCCACATCAGGCTCCTCCGCTGTGAGCCTGCTTCTTCCTCTCCCACTCCCCCTGCTTGTGTTCCCTCTCTCGCTGGCTGTCTCTATCTCTATCAAATAAATAAAATCTTTAAAAAAACAATTTAGGGGCACCTGGGTGGCACAGCGGTTAAGCGTCTGCCTTCGGCTCGGCGTGATCCCGGAGTTATGGGATCGAGCCCCAAATCAGGCTCCTCGGCTATGAGCCTGCTTCTTCCTCTCCCACTCCCCCTGCTTGTGTTCCCTCTCTCGCTGGCTGTCTCTATCTCATAAATAAATT
>NC_048222.1:120855833-120856118 GCF_002007445.2 Ailuropoda melanoleuca
TGAGCCTGCTTCTTCCTCTCCCACTCCCCCTGCTTGTGTTCCCTCTCTCGCTGGCTGTCTCTATCTCATAAATAAATTTTAAAATCTTAAAAAAAAATCACTGTCTTTAGGGATATTTTAGGTCAATTTTCAATAGGCTGAAGTACCTTAATTTCCTGATCATCATATTTTAATCTTCTCTCAAGCTCATATTCAATTATTTAGAAAAAAAAAATTTTTGATGTATATTGAAATTATGGCCTCATGCTAAACAATTATTAATCCTCACCACAAGAATTAAGATCT
>NC_048222.1:120856218-120878569 GCF_002007445.2 Ailuropoda melanoleuca
GGGTGCTTATACTTCATTCATGATATATGTATGTTTGCGTCATTACCTACTTTAAGTCATTTTCTTTTTATTATATGTCAAATAAAGTTGAACTTATGTAGTAAGTCACATTTTAATGTGCAATTTCAAAGCACTGTAAGATAAATATTCCTTTGAAGATACACTCATCAATTATAACTTAATAATAAATCATGTATGTTTGTGAATATGCATGTATTATGATTAATTTATATAAATAAATGTTAATATTGAAACATTAATTATTATATATCAAGTATTTCTTAAAACTGCTCAGAGACTGAGACGTGTGGATTTATTTTTAAATTGAATTATTTAATATAATTTAGTAAATGTTTATGTTTTAGTAAATGTTGCTTTAGTTAATTATTTTTTTTAATTTTTTAAAAATATTTTATTTGTTTATTTGAGACAGAGAGAGCACAAGCAGGGAGGGGGGTCAGAGGGTCCACTGAGCAGGGAGCCTGGTGCAGGATTTTGTCCCAGGACCCTGGGATCATGACCTGAGCTGAAGGCAGACACAAGGACTGAGCCACCCGGTGTCCTGATAATTTAATTTAAACCCTTAAATTCTATAAAACCTTAGAAAGAGTTATCAGTGGGAAAATCCATAATTTTTGTTTAGTTTCATATTTTTAGCTATGTTTATTTTTGACTTCCTAGAAATTGAGTCAACATCACAATCTAAAGGTTTAAGGTATAGGTACAAATATACTAATGAATTTTGGGAAAGTAACATTTAGTCAATTGTTCATACACCAAAAAATATTTGTCTGAATTATTTTTATTTTAGCTTAGTTGCATTTGAAAATATTTACAATCTAAGTATTAAATAATTGGTGTGTATTTAAATTATTACTGTGTGCAATCTGCAATGATGAATAATTACTAAGACTGGATACTATCTTTCCTAAGACTACTATCTAGTTAGTAGGTCAGAATACACAGTTAAAATAGTTAATACATTAAAAGTTGTATGAAAAACATGTTTAATTTGAAAATAAGCATTTAAAAATGTTATCTCAACTCACTTTTTATTTTTAAAAAAATATCTTTGACAATCCAAATTTCTGGATTGCAAGGGTGTTTGATAACTGCTTTATAACTTTGCTCCTGTAATGATGCTCGGCTCACAAGCATTTTGTCAGCAGCAAAGGCTTTGGTCAGCATACCTGCCTGCCATTTTCTTACACAAAAAGAGAAAACTGCAAGTTTGTATATCAACGTATCTCAAATCTATTTCCACTGATAAGATGATAAACCTTTAATTTTATTCTCTACTCAGGTTTAAAGCTTCATTTAGTTTCTAAGTAGCGAGAAGTCTATATTTTATTGCCTAAAGTATGCAATGAAGTGGTAAAATAAACTTCCACCTTAGGTACAAGTGTAAGAAACAGAAAAAAATTGGGGTAAAGAATGGAAAAATCTCAGCACAGGCAGGAATATAACACAAATGTGGATGAAGGGCTCAGCCTGAGAAAGGTTCATACTCTAGCATATCTGCCCCAGTCCTCTTTGTCACTGTTAATTTAGTATTGAACTTCTGCAGCTATCTTACAAGAAATTACTCTTATAACATTGAAGTCTTATTGGAATTTTAGTTTTCAACATGTGAAAATATAAATATATTTGTACTACCTAATATATATGACTACATGCAATGAAAATACATTATTTTAAAAAGATTTTTTCTTAAATTATTAAATTCTTTTATATATGCATAAAGATATTTTTCCTATATGGTCCACCTATGTATAGGAGAGTTTCCCAAATTATGATTAATTGGTGTAATTTTTGTACAATGTTTTGAACAGTTTATATTCTTGGACTGTCAAGCAAAATATTATTAGGCAAGGTGACATTGTTGAGAAAGAAATATTTTTAGTATTTGAAGAAGAAATTATTTCATCCTTTGCAAAATTTGTTAAATATTCTAGCTTAAAAATAAGCTTTGGGGATGAAGGGCTCAGCCTGAGAAAGGTTCATACTCTAGCATATCTGCCCCAGTCCTCTTTGTCACTGTTAATTTAGTATTGAACATCTGCAGCTATCTTACAAGAAATTACTCTTATAACATTGAAGTCTTATTGGAATTTTAGTTTTCAACATGTGAAAATATAAATATATTTTTACTACCTAATATATATGACTACATGCAATGAAAATACATTATTTTAAAAAGATCTTTTCTTAAATTTATTAAATTCTTTTATATATGCATAAAGATATTTTTCCTATATGGTCCACCTATGTATAGGAGAGTTTCCCAAATTATGATTAATTGGTGTAATTTTTGTACAATGTTTTGAACAGTTTATATTCTTGGACTGTCAAGCAAAATATTATTAGGCAAGGTGACATTGTTGAGAAAGAAATATTTTTAGTATTTGAAGAAGAAATTATTTCATCCTTTGCAAAATTTGTTAAATATTCTAGCTTAAAAATAAGCTTTGAATTTCTCCTCAATTTTGAAAAATTGAGAAGTGATTTTCTTGAAGTATAATTATAAATAACAAAATATATAAGTAGACTATAATTGAAAACTTGAAGACCCTTAATTATAGTGGTGCAAATGTGGCATTATAAAACTTGAATTGCAGCCTAATTATTACTTCTTTATTTCATCTTAAGAAATTGCTGACAAATGGTTTATAGTTTTAACTTAAGAAATTAGAATAAAATTTAGAAGTAAAGATATGTTGGCTCAAAAAACATGTTGACATATACTTTCTACTTGGCTCTGAAACATATTATGAAATTTGAAAAAATAAGAACAGCATAAATTTGTGCTTGAAGGGTACATGTGGATCACAGTAAGGAAGAACACATTTTTATTCGTTAAATAGGACATTTGCACATTCTGATTTTGCATCCTATGGGATCTCTTTCTCATGAGTACTTGTATATTGGTGTGTGTATAAATTATATTTATGCAATTTCTAATAAATATGTTCTATACCTCTATATATTATCTATATACTTATTAACTGTGTATATTATGAATGGCATTATATCAGATATACTTAGTACTATATAATAAAGTGATTTATGCAGATAGAAATTCTTACACAATGTAATTTTTCGCATGCTATTTATTGAAATATGTATGCATGTACACACACATGCACACACATACAGCACAGATTTGGTTAATTTTATACTCTTCTTATCACCCGGGAAAGTTCTTCCAACAAAAACGTTGCAGCTGTATGTTGTATGACTTTAGATATTTGTCTTTGTGATTCTATTATCAATTTTTCTGCATGGAAGTAGTAGACTTCTGCACTTGTCTGGATAGACTGGTACTTTACTCACATTCAGGCTGTCCTTTACTGTTAATTTTCAGTAAAAGACTGATCTAATTTTTTCTGAGATACTGAAAATTCTAGATATTTATTGCTTTCCCAGTCTGCCGTATATTTAGTGCGTGTGCACTTGTGATCTAGGCCCACATAACTGACAGCTTCAGCGCCAGACTTTAAATTGAGAATTATTGTGTCAAAAAAGTATGGTAAAGCACCCATGTTGATAGCTGTAGTGAAAGCAACAAATCCATTTTCTAGAGACAGCAATCTAGCCGCCATGACTTAAGTGCTGGTAGTACTGGGAGGCAATCAGGATGACTTTTACTCAGAATGTTTTCTGTCCTATGATTTTGCCTTAAATCTGGCTTTGTAGCATCTCTTTGTTTCTATTTCCCAATAGATTGCCTCTATTCTTCTGGATGATTCTCTAAGCTTACCAAAGTCGATGAAATATTTTTGATTCAAATCAGCCAGTCATTTTTGTTGTTTGCTTCAAAGGACACTGAATAGTATAAATAAACATTTCTCTGTGGTAGGGAAAAAAGAGGCAGGGAGAGTCAACATATGTTTCAGGAAATAAGGAGAAAATATTTGGTCTGTAAATGACAACTACCCCGGAAGAAAAAGATTTTTTCTTTATATGCAAGTATTATGGAGACGTAGAAAAAAGCAAAGGAGAGAAAGAAAGGAACAATAATTGATCATACAGCACAACTGAAGAGACAAAATAGGTTGATTTCCTTGGGGAGAAATAATGAGGGCCAACATATTAGCATCAGGACCAGTTGGAATCATGTGTGCAAGAAAGAGCCAACTAAAGAGCATAATGCATTTCTTCAATCTGATGTGGGGGGAAAAGTGCTCCTGGCTAGTCACATATTTTGGGCAGATGTGAGGCATCTGTTGCTTACACCTGAGAAAGCTAATTAGCTAATTAAATTCTTAGGAGGAGAGGGGAAACAAGCCTGAGGTACAAGATTCGCCCCAGCTGAGTTGTATGCTATAGTACAGAATGAATACGAATTTTAAGCTCTCTGACTAGGAGGAAGGAAAACAAGTGAGGATTTTATTTCAAGCCAGAAGAATTACAGAAGTTAAGTAAATAAAAGAAAAAGGATACTCTATGAGCAACAAGGGAAAGAATTCACAATTCCAGAGTTTTCTATTAATTGGCTTTATTATTTTAAATGAACATATCTATTCATGGCAATGTTACTTTTTAATATTAGGCAAATTTTATTATATATTAGATTTTATTTATTATACATAAATTACTATATATTGGACAACTTTATTATATAAAAATCTAAATGCATGCCCCTCAAGTATATCCATACATAAAAAATAAAGTTGCCTTTGATTCCCTTGCACTTGTGAGTGCAGGGTCAGCTGTTAATTCAGGCCACCAAGGTTAGCATCTCTATGTTGCTATGATTAGGTTTTGTCTGCTGGCTCTATAGAAGGTATATTGACATGAAACAGATTTTTACTCATAATTCACATAATTAGGGTGAACTCAGAATGCTAAAATTACCTAAGTTAAAAAATCAAACTCTATTTTACACTAAAGTTCATGACTGGATACCTTGTTAATGTGATTTTCTCTTTGCACATTAAATATAAAAACATATTTTATAAACCCCATAGAGACAGCACTCAGCACTATGCAGAATGTGCTGATTAGAGAAGACTGAACTGTAATATGAATTACCTAAGTTTTGAAATACAGAACATGTGAAGGTTAATTTCCTCTGTCAACTTGACTGGGCCACAGGATGCCCAGATATCTACGTAAAAATTATTTCTGAATGTGTCTATGAGGGGGTTTCGGGAAGACATTGACACTTGAATCTGTAGACTGAATAAAGCAGATGGGCCTTGTCGAGGGGGATGAGCATTATCCAATCCATTGAGGGCCTGAATAAGACAAAAACGTAGACAAACGGAGAACTCACCCTCCATGCCTGACTTCTGAGCTGGGATATTGGTCTTCTGTCTTTGAACAGGACTTACACTATCAGCTCTCAAGGTTCTCAGGCTTTCAAACTTAGACTAGAACTCTACCACCTGTTTTCCTGGGTCTCTGGCTTGCAGATAGCAGATCATGGATCTTCTCAGCCTCCATAATTTGTGAGTCAATTCCTTATAATCCTTTGATAAATAAATAAATATGTATATGTAATGCATGTATGTATATGTATCAATCTATCATCTGTCATCTCTCTGCCTGTCATCTATCTACATCTTATTGGTTCTGTTTTTCTGAAGAAACTTGAATGCTACAGAACATGTATGACTTTGTTTAAAAAATATAATCTAACATTTAGAAGTGTTGTAAAGTACTAGTTCTCAACAAGTGAAGCTTTAAAAAGGCACATTTAGTACTTCCGTGTTTTGATCACAATAGAAGTGTTAGAACTGAAGTAAGCCACCTGTATCCAAGATGAAATTAAGAAATTCTATTTTGTATCAGGTTATATTGACTCACTACAATTTGTGAGAGAGTGAGATAATCTCATTTGCAAACTAAAAAAAAAATGCATTAAAGACACCTACATCTTGGGGGAAAAGAAATGTGTAATTACCTTATAAATAAAACTCTGAAGTTTTTTGTTGTTTTTTGTTCATTACTGTATTTTTAAATTGTCACTTAATGTTTCTTGAAAGGGAAAATATCTATTCAATTTTTTTGCTTATAATAAACTGCCCTTTCATTCTAATTCTGATCATGAAATTTCCAAGAATCTTCATATAATAAAGAGAAAAGAATACTACTGAGTATGACTGCTTTTATCATTAAAACAATATTTTCTTGTAACATGTATTGTAAAACGACCCACAGCACCCTTTAAAATGCTTAGGCCTAATGCAGTATACAGCAGTGCATTTCATTTGCAAGGTCAATAAAACTAGTATAGAAAGATATTTTGTTTTTAGTAACCTCAAATATCACATAAACTTTACATTGAAACACAACATTAAATAGCTATGATTTTCTGCAATTTATAATTTTTCATAAAATATACATATTTAAAGACATATCTTTTAAAGTGGGCCAGAAATTATTATTTCTGTGTCTCCTTAACAGGTAGCAATTAAACAATAATGTGAATATTCTTCAAAGTTCAAATATGTTACAACAAGGAATACTTGAAAAAAAAAACAATGAAAAAGATAATTTTAAAAATTTTATGTTTAATACTGTGAAAATAAAAAATGCTATATTTATTTGTGATTTTTAAGCTAATCTCAATATCTGGATAAAATTTAAGCTTTAAAATATAAATACTACAAATTATATTAACAGATAGGGTAACCAAAATTGCAATGTAATTTACAAGATAGTAAAATTTGTGTAAATATCGAAATAATTTACCCTGGCAAATGCCAGATAGATTACTCTTCTATGAAATTGGCAAATGGAAGCTTGCTTATCAGTAATATGGTTAATAGTTACCTTTTTTAGAGTTTGTATAAGCAATGAAATAGATGTCATTAGAGTACGATTGAGAGTTATAAGAAGAGGAGGTTTTCAATTTTTCAACGAGTTCATGGTACAAATGGAAATGAGAAATTATAGGTATTTTCTATGTATTCAAAACCTTGCCAATCTGGTTCATTGTTGCACATAAATCTACATAATATTCATTATCACTGATTGCCTAGATGCCACGAAATAGCTCATCTTTCTGTTGATTTTTAAAAATTGCAACCATTTGCAAATATCCAAATATATGATTACATTGAATTATTTTTTAAAATCTTTATTCTATACTTGGAATATGGAATTCAGCTGTGTTTTCAGGTTAAAATGACCTTGGTAAGCCATTAACTTTCCAGGGTTCAAATTTCCTATTTCCAAGATGTGATAACAATACCTGCCTCTGTTTACTTTGAAGAGAGTGAAAATAACAGAGATAAGGTAGATTCTCCCAGGGCTTAAAATAGCTGCTGATAGTAAATGAAATACTTTATAGAAATGGAATTAACTTTCCCCAGCCACTAAGTAAACTTGGACTAAGTTACTCTTTCAAAATTATCATAGAAACGCAAAGAGCAGAAATACAAATACGAGCACAACATAAAAATTAAATTAAGCATTAAATTGTTTTCCAAATACTGAAGACCAAATCCTGTGCTATAAACATAAACCCGGGAAGAAAAAGGCAAGAAGACAGGAATTGGTGTTAATGAAAATTTAGTATTAAGTAATATTACTAATAGAGTGGTTTATAGTGTATACTGTCACATATTTTATTTAATTGGATTCTCCTAATAATCACCTGGAGGAGTGTCTTGTAACACGGTTGTAGCAGATATGTCATGTGCCACCGGATGCTCCTTCAAGAAATCTGCATATTCCCATTGTCCACAGTGTACTAGCTGGCAACCTCAGCTCATTGTCAGAGTTGCCTTGACTTTTTTCCAGCAACGTCATTTATTTTCTTGTTTATTTTGAAATAATTTCAAATTCATATAAAAGTTGCAATAGTACAAAAATCTCCCATATAAACTTTACTAAGCTCCTACGTTGTTAAAATTTTACATTTGCCTTAGCATTTCTCTGACTTTTATTTCCTTCTTCTGTAGAACTTCAGCGTGAGCTACAGACATGATGTCCTATTAACCTTTAATACTTCATATTTGCAAAAAATTCTCCTTCTAATGATAATACAACTATCAAAATTAGAATATTAATATTGACCCAATATTACCATCTTGTAAACCAACCACATTCAAATTTTACCTATTGTCTAAGTATTATCCATAATTTCAAGAAATGTGTTGCATTTGGTCACCATGTCCCTTTAATTCCTCAATCAGAAATAGTGTCTGAGTCTTTCCTTGTCTTTCATGACTTTGACATTTTTGAAGAATATATATGTATATAATATTTTGTTATGTATCATATAGGTATGTATGTGATATTTTGATATATTTGATATTTTGAAGAATATATAAATATATGAATTTATAGACATATACATATATAGATATAGATAGATCCCCATTTGACCAGTAAGAACCCCTTCAAGCTCTTTGGCATGCTCCAATCATTCTCTAATTTTTTTCTTACTTTCAGGAAAAAGTTCTTCTGAGATTATATGTTACTTTTTATGACTCAGATTTGGAGTCAGCCATTTCTCCAAGGACCTTTAGTTTTTTGTTTTTGTTTCTAAGTAGAGAATATTGTTTAGAAATCAAATACAAACATATGCATATTTCTATATTTGTTTTTAAGTCTACCTATCTGTCTGTATGTCTATCTATCATCTATCTTAAAAGCCATAAATTCACCCCACTTCCTCTAACTTCAATTCAACACCACGGGATTTTTCCTCATATCAAATTTTCTGTATTCCTACAGTGAGAAATCTGGCTCTAATCATGAACAAAGCATTATTGTTTGCTCAGTCTCCCCTGTATTTGATCAATCTTTTGCCACATTAGCAGAAAGTTCAGCCCTGAGCATGCTTCATAAACTCTACCCTGGCACACCTTCCAGAACCATGACCCAGACAAGCCAAGGACATATTATTCTCCAGGTGACCCTCAGCCAATGCATAATGTGATGGTGATTACTGAGAATACTCTCTTCTCAGGATGGCTCCCAGCCAATGACTAAGCAGAAAAATGGTATAATGGCCTACTTATTTCCATCCTACTTGGCCTACTTCTAAGGGCAGTTTTTACCTCAGGTCTCCCCACTGGGCTTGCAGTCATATCTGTATCACAGTCATTTGTTTAACCCTGGCTAGTCCTCCTCCTTCCCTTTTCCTTTCACAGGTGTTACTCCCAATCATATGTGTATGCCTAAATCCATGTCCCTTTCTCATTTCCAGAGAAGTGAAATTATGACTAAGGAGTGGGCAAACCTTCCATGACTTCCATGTAATGTAAATAAATTAAGGATTATTGTGGAAAATGCTACAAGCCAAGAATTTGCAGAAAGTGAATGCCTCCCAAATTTCTAATTATTTCATAGAAAAGTTTGTATGCAGGCAAGGTAGAGCCAGAATTGGCGTGCTTTGGAAAGAAGTTCATACTGAGATTCCTTTGAGGCACCACAAACCTCCAGAGAGAGTGAAAAGGGAACAAACACTAATAAGAAGTGGGAGGTGTTTAGCTATAGAAAAAGGAAGAAATACGTATACATCCCCTTCAGAGTCCTTTTCTTCACCACATAGGTGCAAAACTGAGATCAGCTTCCATCAAAGACAGAGTAACTAGTAACATTAGCCTACCCCCAATAAACTACAAAGCCAGGTAAAATACATGAGGTAACCACTTTAAGGCAGTAACAAAAGACAACACAAGATTGCTATCTCTCACAGTAACGCCTGTGACAGAAGCAGACAAGTCAAGTCCCATGATGATGTCGGATCTAGGCCTGCAAAAAATTTCTCACCAGCAACTCAGAGAAGTGGATTCCAAACACAGCATGGTGGTCCTACTAAGCTCAGGAGGCACCAATAAGAGTCTGGGGAAGTAGATTGGTTCTCATCTGCAGAAGCATCCCAAAGTAGAGAGCTGCGTGGAAAGATTGCCCAAGGTGTTCATGCGGGATCCCCTGTGAGTTAGTGGCGGGGAGTTAACGTTTGCGTGCATGGAGTGGGACAACCAAATGCTTCCCTGGCAGCAGCTGCTGTGGAGCTAAGAGTGGAAGACAGGTGTGTAAATTTGTCACAAGTTTGTATCTGTCACAAGTTAAGGATGTGTATGGTGAAAATATGAGAGTTTTAATGTGTGTGAATTATTCCTCAATAAAATTAAGAAAAATTAACTCTATTGTTGCTGATTTAAAAGTGAGATATGCCGGATTAAAGAAATTGTTACTTTTTTTGAAATCGTAAGACCTGTAAGCAGAATGACCAATTGAAAATTAAATGTAGGGGCTCCTGGGTGGTTCAGTTGGTTAAGTGTCTCCTTTCAGCTCAGGTCATGATCCCGAGGTCCTGGGATCGAGTCCCGCATTGGGCTCGTTGCTTAGTGGGGAGCCTGCCTCTCCCTCTGCCTGTCACTTCCCGTGCTTGTGCTCGCTCTCTCTGACAAATACATAAAATTTAAAAAAAAAGAAAATTAAATTTATTAATCCTTAATTCAAAGCTAAATGGGTCTCTCCCCCTAACCTCTTGCTGTACCAATCTGTCAATAAACATCATTATGTTATTATATTATTATTATATTATCATATATTAGTTATAATAAAGTGTTATTTTCTATATGATATTAGATCTGTCTCAACAGATATCTCTCACTCTCACACGTGCACACACACACACATACACACATAGTCAATCCTTGTTATCTGCGGTGGTTGTGTTCTCTGAAGTCACCTGGAACACTGAATCAGAGTATACTAAAATGTTGCTCTTAAGTGAAATATACGGTTAGGTCCTTATGAGCCTCTAGTCTCCACGTTTTCATCAACTGATCAATATATAATTTTGCTTTATGTGCATTTCTCTTTAAAGACACTTTATTTAATCCTTATTGCCTATTCATTAATATTGAATGGATGGCCAACAGCACTATAACTCATGTGTGAATAAAGTCAATCTAACTTGTGTTTTCTTTGTAAAGCACATCACAGCCTTGTGCTTAGGAAAACTAGATAGCACTTTAGCACTACACTTAGGGGACATTTTAAACCAATCCCCAACAAAAGGTACAACAATCTGAATAAATATGACATTAAATAGACCACAGAAAGAACATGTTTATAGTGTGAGAGCTGAAACAAGAAGTACAGCCACAGAGGAAAATGTGCATGTGGTTCAAATTCTTCATCTCTCTGCATATATCTGCAAATGACCACAAAATGCCAATAGAGTATCAATTTGGGGGATACAAATAAATTTTAGTGTGTAAGAAAGTTTACAAATATGGAATCCATGAATGACATTGACTGTATAATATTTACATGTGTCAACATTACTTTTTATTGAAGAATTGCAATTTATCTGTTTCTCTTTATGGGAGCAAATGTCTTATATCCAAAAATCAGTTACTGATGGGAGAACCTGTCAGCCACCTTCCCTTCAGTGTTTGACAGAATATACACCTTGAATGGTTCCTCTATTACTTTTACTAAGGTTCTGGAGACATATCAACTCCCTTCTCTTCATTTCACTCAACCTGTATCTGGAGATATTATGGAATTGGATATATTTCTCTCTCCATAAATCTTTTGAACTACTCTAAACACCAGACCTTATAATTTGACAGTCTGAACTTGCCATTTTTACTTCATCACTTAAAGAAAAAATGAAGTTCAACATTCTATATGTATAAGGTCATGAATTAGGAACTGCTGGGTTATTGTGTTGTTAATTTTATGTATCACTTGGCATGCCATAGAACCTAAGTACTTGTTCAAACACCAGATCAAATGTTGCTGTGAATGGATATTTAGAAGACAATCGACATTCTTACCAGCAGACTTTGAGTAAACCAGACTACCCTCCATAATGTGAGTGGACCTCATCCAGTCAGTTGAAGGCCTAAATAGAAAAAGACTGAGGTCCCCTGAGGAGAGAATTGTGCCTCCAGATTGTCTTTGGTCTTGAACCACAACATCAACTATTTCTCTGGGTCTATAACCTGCCAGCCTGCCATGCAGATTTCAGGCATGTCAACTCCCACAACCTCTGAAAAAATTCCTTAAAATAAATTTCTCTGTAAATACACACATACATCCTATTGGATATTTTTTCCTCTGGACAATGCTGACAAATACAGTTATTAAATTCTTATGTGATACAGGCATTAAAACAAGTTTGCGCAAATGGTTTTCTGTAAGCATTGATAATGTTTGCATAGGCTTTTACAAAACACACATGTGTACACACACACACCCTAATCACTTTGAATTGAAGAAAAAAAGGAGAGTTCCTATGTATAGGGTCTTTAGTCATTGATTTGAAATATTACTCTCAATATTCATATTAGTATTGATTAAAAAGTGTTACTTGAGAACCATTATAATTTATGAAATAAGAAACTCAGTCTTTTCAGTAACCCACTTTTCATATTTGTTTGATACTCCTACACTTTTATTTCTTTTATGGCTGCAATTTTTCATCTACATATTCAATCTGAAATAAACAAATTTGCCACCTTTTAGTTATTACTTTTTTTTCAATTGGGCATGTATCAATCAAAATCTATTCGAAATGTGAATTTGAACTTAAATTCCAAAAATGCATTTTTTAAAGATTTTGTTTATTTATTTATTTGACAGAGAAAGAGAGAGAGAGGAGGAGGAGGAGCAGGAGAGGGAAAAGCAGATTTCACACAGAGCATGGAGCCTGATGAGGGGCTTGATCTCACGACCCTGAGGTCATGACCTGAGCCAAAACCAAGAGTAGGACACTTAACCGACTGAGCCACCCAGATGCCCCCCAAAATGCATTTTTTAATATTATGATTTCCAAAAAACCAATTCATCTAATCAATAGTTTTTTCAAAGTCCATTTTGATGGTAAACACTTACTGAACTGCATTCCAGTGAAACCCAGAGTGAAATGATACTATGTATTTGTATACAGTCATTTTTTAAGGATCCATTAAAATGATTACAGAGCATGTTTTGTTCCAATGTATTATTTTTAAATTATTTATTTTGGAGAGAAATAGAGAGCAAGTATAGGGGGTAGGAGTAGAGGGAAAGAGAGAGAATCTCAAGCAGACTCCCCACTGAGCATGGACCCCCATTGAGGGGCTCAAACTCACCACCCTGAGATCCTTACCTGAGCCAAAATCAAGTGTCAGGCTCTTAACGAACTGAGCCACACAGACTCTCCTGTTTTTCTCTAATTTAAACAATTTTGGATAATGTGAATATGAAGATTTGTAATATTGGACATTACGTAACTTGTAGAGTTCTTACGAACACTATTTGATATAAAACCTGTAAGTCATCTATCTCACTCCCTTGCAGATAACAAATTTTTTTTAAAGATTTTATTTATTTATTCGACAGAGATAGAGACAGCTAGCGAGAGAGGGACCACAAGCAGGGGGAGTGGGAAAGGAAGAAGCAGGCTCATAGCAGAGGAGCCTGATGTGGGGCTCGATCCCATAACGCTGGGATCATGCCCTGAGCCGAAGGCAGACGCTTAACCTCTGTGTCACCCAGGTGCCCCTGATAATAAATATTTTAATGTTTTAGTTCTGTTTCTGGCATAGGTTGTTTTGAACTGAGACACCTAATAAAAAAAAATCAGCTCTGAAAATTCAAGAGTATTAAAAAAGTATCTGTTTGATAAGAAGAAGCTTCAAAGCTATATGGAGTTTTCAACAGTATCACTAAGCAGGGGACAAAATTGAAGTTTAGTATCTTCCAAAGAGAAGAGACTATAAAAAAGAAAGACTTAGAATGGGAAATTGGGAGTAAATCACTCAAGGATAGAAGTATATACTAGACTGATGATAATACTTCACAAAGACTTACTCCAAGATTCAAAACTAGTTCAATGCCTGAATAGATCAAGATACTATATTCCTACCATACTAGTCTAACACTAACTAACCTTAACCATCTTCTATATAACATTATCCCAAACCTCAAATATCTCTACCTTTTAATGCAAAATATGTAATAATCCAAAAATAATTTGTGTAAATATATATGAATTGACACTAAACCAAGTGGGAAAATTAAATGAGCCCAAAGGTAAATCCAGATATGTATTGATCAGATATAGGATTTAAAATAATTTTATTAGTACATTTCAGATAATAAATTACAAGGTAAAATTTTTCATCAGAGAAAGAGAACAATAGTTAAACAGAAGTTTCAAAACTGAATATGAAATAACTGAAATTCAAAATGCATGGGTAGGTATTTTTGTTTTGTTTTTGTTTTTTAAAGATTTTATTTATTTGACAGAGAGAGACACAGCGAGAAAGGGAACCCAAGCAGGGGGAGTGGGGGAGGGAGAATCAGGCTTCCCCTGAGCCAGGAGCCCCATGCAGGGCTCAATCCCAGGACCCTGGGATCATGACCTGAGCTGAAGGCAGATGCCTAATGACTGAGCGACCCAGGGACCCCGCACGGGTAGGTTTTAACACAGATTGTGGAAAGCAGAAGAATTAGTTGACTGGGAGATATATCAGAAGAAAATACACAATTGAACTTCAGAGGGATAAATTATAAGGTTAATTTATTTATTATTTATTTATTTCATTTTATCTATTTTAGAAAAAGAGTGTGTGAGCAGGGAGGGGAGCAGAGAGAGGCAGGGACAAGCAGACCCCACGCTGTGCACACAACCCAACTCGGGGCTCCATCCCAGGACCCTGAGATCACGACCTGAGCCAAAACTAAGAGTTACGTGGTTAATCTACTGAGCCACCCAGGTGCCCCTACAAGATTAATTTTAAAACCAACATACATGATATATAAGATACAGTGAATTAAGCATACATGGTAGTGGAGTCCCATAGGAAATGAGAGAGAGATGCAAGACCATTAATTAAAGAAATGATGATGGATAATATCCAGCATGCATGGCAAATTATATGGAGAATCCAGTCACAAAAGAATATATTTGCACTGGTTTCCATTACAGGAATTTCCAAAATGAGTAAAATTAATCCATGACTCTGTAAGTCAGAATTGAGTTTACTTCTCAGGTGGAGGATCGAGGTAATAAACTACAGGGAGTAAAGAAAAAATTCTAGTTTGATGGTAATGTCTTATTTGGTGAGTCTGTTGACTTTATTATAATTCATTTAGCTGTACACTATGGTTTTATATGCTTTGTTATGTGTATGTTTTAACTGTGTTCAATTGTGATTGAAATCATTAGTATCTTGTCAAAAGCTTATCTCTAGAGAAAAACAGTTAAGGAAATATAAATGATGAAAAACTCTCTCCCATTTATTTATTGTCCATAAGTTGTTAGCCGTTGTTCTAGGTAACAATTTAGTATTAATTTAGTGGAAACGACTTTTACTTAATTCTCACTGAGGGCCCTTATACTTGAGAGCCCATAAGGAGAAAGCATCTAAGACTTAATGAAATTTCAGAGAATCTCATATAGGTTGAGAATTAAACCCCCTCCAAACTCCTTACCTTCCATTTTCCACCAACTCCTAGTTTTCCCCTCGTCTTCATCCACTTCACCCTCATGTGGCAAGAAAATTCACATGGATAATCTTGCTTCTCTTTGAAATACAATAATGCATACTGAAAAATACATGAACCGCTATCAAGAAGTTAAAATTTTAGTGAACATATGTAATTTCTTAAGATTTCATGTAATAATCAAGTTTATAAAATCAATGAGTTTACCAGATAATCTCAACCATAAATACAGCAACCTAATCTTCACTAAGGCTTTGAAATCAAATCTGAGCCTGGGCATTCAAAAGAAAATCAGAGGTNTTCAAAAGAAAATCAGAGGCTGAGCCAATTAAAATTTATCAGTTGTATGTTATAGAACAAATCAGAATAAGGACAAAATTCATGATAACTTTGTATCTTAACTTGCTTTGTACCATTTTCAAATTGTAATCTTCCATGCATTTTTACATATTAATGTAATAAATATTGACTAAATGTAAAAGGGACAAAAGGTATTTTGTTGTTGTTGTTCTTTATACTCACGAAGATGGGATGTTTAAATGAAAAATCAGTTTTCCAGGTGAGGTCAGCTTGGAAATTCAAAGAATCTTTTTTGATTCATGCAGAGTCATGTATTAACCACTTGAGATTTGTATAAAAATGGATTTAAGATTCCTCATTTCTCATTTGGAGATAATTGCTTTAATAACTTACTCTCCAATTTCTCTTCAGAAAATCATCTCTCTAAATTAGTTGGCTATTGAAGGTCCTCAGGTGCACACATGTCAAATTTAGTATTAACTGAAGTGTATTCTCTATTAGAAGAAGAAATTCCATCTGTGCTTGTATGCAATGTCTGGCTACTAAAATGTATTTAATCTCAGAATCTGAATTACTCACACAGTGAACCAAACTTACAGGATGACAAGTTAAAGATTTCTTCCTTTTTGCCATCAAAAGGCGGTATAAACCTCCAGTAAATACTTGGCCAACATTTACAGCATTCAAAAGTATGCCTTTATAATGAAATATGTATATAACAGTTATATTAACCTATTCAAATAACAGGATCTTGTACTAACGTTGCCATTTAAATCATATTATGCATTCCTGTAGTTATTTTTCCAAGGAATATGATCCAGGCCAATATTATGAAATCTACTTCCTAAAATATTTGGTTTTATTTGAAAAATGCTGCAACATGAAACCTGTAATTGTTGTAGTGGTGATTTCTCCTCAAGACTCCAACTCATGACCGCTGCCTCAAAATAGTCAGAATTTATTAGGCGAATAAAATTGGGTGTTGTAGAATTGATAGCTCCTGAATGCTTTTACAGAAATTCACTCTTCTTATCTGCGTTGAATGTGGATGCTTTCAGTCTCATAGCTGTACGTCCAGAAAGACAGGCTGACCCTGCACCAATCCTTCCAGGCATGTGTTCTTGGTTTTTCTGTCTCTCGCTTGTATACCAAAGCCTCTCTTCTTTTAATTTTTATTTTAATAACAGATAATAATTTATTCTGCTTTCACAATGTTTGACACTTTACTATAATACTTGTTGAAAGTTGAAAATATATTAATATAAAATATGTATCATTCCTCAAATAGTGGATAATATTTCCTTAGATGTGAAGTACATAGCTAATCTTAATTTATTGCCATATTTTAATAATCCCTTCAACTAATTGCATAAAATCATCTGTTATAATTGGCAGACATATTGATTCATCTAAGCATATGACTTATGGAAATGGACAATTCGTATAATCTTATACACAATTTCATTACCAAAGCACACTAGACAGCTAATAAAATAGTTATATTTACGCATTTTAGGATTTTTTCCCTGTAAAATAGCAAAGTTATTAATCCAGGAAAAGTGGCACCGACTATCATGATCCAAATGGTTTTAAATATAAAATAAACTATCAAAATCACATTTGTAGAATCTCAAATGATACAATTTCTTTCATTTGTGGCTATGTCATTAAAGAAAAAAAAAAGTTTTTACTTCCCTTAAGATTATGGTGCTATCTGTCCTGCATTTGAATAGTTTTCATTTAATTTATTCTGCTTTTAGCATTATGATTTAAATAGTGTTTAGCTAAATAAAAATAAGAGTCACTGAATTCTAAAACTTTTGTACACTTAAAAGGAATATTAAAACATTTCTTTTTTTTTATGTTTCAAGTTTTTATTTAAATTCTGGTTAGTTAACAAAATTCTGGTTAGTTAACATATAGTGTAATATTAGTTTTAAGAGTAGAATTTAGTGACTCATCACTTACCACTTACATAAAACACCCAGTGCTCATCACAACACATTCCCTCCTTAATCCCCACCACCCATTTAGCCCATCGCCTGCTCACATCCCTTCCAGCAACCCTCAGTTTGTTCTTTATAGTTAAGAGTCTCTTTTATGGCTTGCCTCCTTCTCTCTCTCTTTCTTTTTTTTTCTTTCCCCTATGTTCATCTGTGTTTTTTTCCTGTAATCTCATATGAGTGAAATCATATGGCATTTGTCTTTCTCTGACTGACTTATTTTGCTTAGCATAATACTCTAGCTCCATCCATGTCATTGCAACTGACAATATTTAATTCTTTCTTATGGCGAGTAATATTACCTATCTTCTTTACGCATTCATCAGTCAATAGGCTTTTGGGATCTTTTCATAATTTGGCTATTGTTGGTAATGCTGCTATAAATATCAGGGTGCCTATGCCCCTGTGAATCACTATTTTTGTATCCTTTGGATAAATAGCCAGTAGTGTAAATGCTGGGTCATAGGATAGTTCTATTTTTAATTTTTTGAACAACCTCCATACTGTTTTCCCAGGTGGCTGAACAAGCTTGCATTCCCTCCAACAGTGTAAGAGGGTTCCCCTTTGTCTGCATCCTTGCCAACATCTGTTGTTTCCTGTTTGTTAATTTTAGCCATTCTGACAGGTGCGGAGTGGTATCTCATCTATCCAGTATTCCCAACACCATTTGTTAAACAGACTGTCTTTTTTTCTATTGAATATTTTTTCCCGCTTTGTCAGAGATTAGTTGCCCATTTAATTGTGGATCCATTTCTGGGTTTTCTTTTCTATTCCATTAATTTATGTGTCTGTTTTTGTGTCGATACCATACTGTTTGATTATTACAGCTTTGTAATGTAGCTTAAAGTCTAGAATTATGATGCATCCAGCTTTGCTTTTCTTTTTCAATATTGCTTTGTTTAGTTGGTCTTGGTGGTTCCATACAAATTTTACGATTGCTTGTTCTAGCTCTGTGAAAAATGCTGGTGGTATTTTGATAGACATTGCATTAAATGTATAGATTGCTTTCAGTAACATATAGACATTTTAATAATATTTGTTCTTCCAATCCATGAGCATGGAATGTTTTTCCATTTCTTTGTATCTTCTTCAATTTCTTTTGTAAGTGTTCTATAGTTTTCAAGAGTGCAGATCTTTTACCTCTTTGTTTAGGTTTATTCCTAGGTATCTTATGGGGTTTGGTTCAATTGTAAATGGGATTAATTCCTTGATTTCTCTTTATGCTGCTTCATTGTTAGTGTATAGAAATGCAACAAATTTCTGTATGTTGAATTTATATCCTACAACTTTGCTGAATTTGTATATCCGCTTTAGCGATTTTTTGGTGGAGTCTTTCAGGTTTTCTACATAGACTATCATGTTGTCTGCAAATAGTGAAAGTTTGACTTCCTTTCGTATTTGGATGTTTTTTATTTCTTTTTGTTGTCTAATTACTGGGGCTAAGATTTCCAGTACTATGTGAAACAACAATGGGAAAAATGGACATCCTTGTCTTTTTCCTGACTGTAGAGGAAAAGCTCTCAGTTTTTCCCCATTGAGAATATTAGCTGTGGGTCTTTTGTATATTCCCCTTATGATGTTGAGGTATGTTCCCTTCATCCCTGCTTTGTTGAGGGTTTTTATCATGAATGGATGCTATATTTTGTCAAATGCTTTTTCTGCATCTATGGCACATCTATTGAGAGCATCATATGGTTCTTATTCTTCCTTTTATTAATGTGGTATATTACATTGATTGACTGTGAATATTGAACTACCCTGGCAGCCCAGGAATAAATCTCACTTGATCCTGGTGAGTGAGTCTCTTAATGTACCATTGGATTCAAGTTGCTAACATTTTGTTGAGAATTTTTGCATCCATGTTCATCAGGGATATTGAGCAGTAAATCACTTTTTTGTGGGGTCTTTGTCTGGTTTTGGAATCAAGATAATGCTGGTCTTGTAGAATGGGTTTGGAAATTTTCCTTCCATTTCTATTTTTTGGAACAGTTTGAGAATAGGTATTATTTTTTCTTTAAATGTTTGGTAGAATTTTCCTGGGAAGCCATCCAGCCCTGTACTTTTGTTTGTTGGGAGATTTTTAATTACTGATTAAATTTCTTTGCTGGTAATGGGCCTGTTCAAATTTTCTATTTCTTCTTGTTTCAGCTTTGGTAGTTTGTATGTTTCTAGGAACTTGTCCATTTCTTCCAGATTGCCCAGTTCATTGGCATATAATTTTTCATATTATTCTCATAATAGTTTATATTTCTGTGGTGTTGATTGTGATTTCTCATCTCTCAGTGATTTTATTTCTTTGGGCCCTTTCTCTTTTCTTTTTGATAAGTCTGGCTAGGGGTTTATTAATTTTATTAATTCTATCAAAGAACCAACTCCCAGTTTCAATGATCTATTTTACTAATTTTTTTTGTTTCTATATCATTTATTTCTGCTCTGTTCTTTATTATTACCCTTATTCTTCTGGCTTTAGAGTTCATTTGCTGTTCTTTTTTGGGTTTTTACTGAGTATACAGAGCTTACTGACTCCTGCTTCAATTCTCTTCTTGAGGCATAAAAATTAGTAAAATAAAACATGGACTTACTAGCGGTTAGGCTGTGATGGGAGAAATAAAAATTGAAACAGAAATCATAGCTTTCCAAATGCTACTACTACTTGCAAAATAAACAATCTATATCATAATATAAAAGATTACCTAAACTCACAATAGTACGTTTATATCCATGTATGCCAAGATCACTGATATACCTAACAATAACTGCACAGAATTATGTTTCCGAAAATAAAGGAACAGACTCTTCCAGTAATTTGGCTTGTTAACAAATTTTGATATATCATATAAGTGAGCCCAGCCTTCCGTACGTTAAATGTACCCTTCATTGATTCCCCCATGGGATATTCCATAGGTTTCTTTCTTTCCTTTCTCTATTGTTCCTACAAAGCAAATATCCAATTTTGATTAACTTCAGGTATTACTAGTGGTTTGTGGTCAGTGTAGTTTAACAAATAGAGATCCTACAGAAATTTGTCTGAGACCCTCACTTGCCTGGACTAGGGCACTTGACTTAGTAGCTGTGCAAATATAACTCTTCATCTTCATCTGCTTGAGACACCAAACTAAAAACTACCCAAATGTCCATCAAGAGTAGAATAAATAAATATACTGTAATATATTCATGAAACAACATATTAAACAATAATGACAATAGGAAGCTACAATATACAACAACAAATGAATCTCACAAAGGAAAGAGAGGAAGAAGTCAGACACAAAAGAATATATACTGAATCATTATATTTATTTAAAGTTTTCAAACAAGCAAACATAATCCATACTGTTAGAAGTCAAAATGGTGATTATCATTGGGGGAAAGAGTAACTAGAAGAGTATTTTGGCAGGCTTCTGAGTTCTTGTCAAATTCTACTTATGGGTCTGGGTTCTAGTTACACAGGTGTGTAGATTATCTTTAAAATGATGTTTAATGAATTGTGTAAATGTGTGTTATATCTCAATAAATGTTTAGTAATAAAAAATAAACAAAAAACACAAAAGTCCAAAATATTAAGTAACATATTTTCCCAAAAAGATCTGCTCTACAAAAAAAGGCTGTATTCTTTTTTAGAAAGGAGACAGATCAAATTCTTATTTGATTGGTGTCAAACGTTATTCAAATTTCAAGAACCAGGCATACAAATTTAATAAAATTTTAGTTCACCTAATTAAAAAAAATGTCAGATTCAACAAATTAGTATATGATGTCTCAAAAACACCACACAGTCATAAATTTTATTTCAGAAATAAAAATTAACTATAACACATTTCCATACAAATATAAACCTATTATATTGACATTTGTTATTCTCTGATGACATGTACATATTTTGACTGAATTTTTGAAAAATCATTTAGCTTAGCTGAAGACACATTTCTCTTTTTCTTCTTAAGCCATTCCTTATCATTAAAAGCTCAAAAAGGAATGAATATCATCTTCTATATACCCATATATCAAATACATGATTACCATTTATGTGGAATTCAGAGTCAGAAAAATGGTTTTTCTATCAATAAAAGTAGATATTGCCTATGTCGTATTAAGACCTTGTAAACTTCAAAACCTCAGATTAGCAGAACAATAAGCATTAGTCACTATAAACTAAATATGCTTATTCTACCAAAAATTTCACTTATAAATTCTTATTTATTTTGAATGTTATATTTTTTTATATCATCAATGTGATCAGAAGATCATCTCCCCAGAATAATTGTGTTTAAGAGATCTGCTCCAGGGGCTCCTGGGGGGTTCAGTCGTTAAACGCCTGCCTTCGGCTCAGGGCGTGATCCCGGTGTTCTGGGATTGAGCCCCACATCAGGCTTCTCTGCTGGGAGCCTGCTTCTTCCTCTCCCACTCCCCCTACTTGTGCTCCCTCTCTCGCTGGCTGTTTCTCTCTCTGTCAAATAAATAAATAACATCTTTAAAAAAAAAGAGATCTGCTCCATAAAACATAATCAAATTTGAGCCTGATTAAACCCACTTCTGACATATTATCAAGAGATCTCAAAATATAGTTACTATATGGTCTTTAAAATGAGCATTTTTTTTTTTTTACTTTTTTGGTAATTGACCATATTTAT
>NC_048222.1:120879189-120880053 GCF_002007445.2 Ailuropoda melanoleuca
TCAAATCAGTATAGAATTTGCTGTATTTAAATTTCAGTGACTTAGTTTGCTACAAAATCAAGTAAATTACAATGTAATCAAGTCAATGACCTAAACATCAAAGGTAAAAATATAATTTATCTTCTCTGAGGTTCAACTGGTGAAATTAAACAAATAAAGNGCAGGGAGGAAAATTGTATGATTTAATAGGTAATTGATGCAAAAAGTGATAAATCATAGTAGATAGATAAAGTGATCATAAATTATGTCAATTACAGAGTGGAGGTAATCATGCTATTTTCATGACATCACCTCCATATAAGGAATAACACTTAATTTTGTTTCTGAGATAAGGTGTATACTAATGACTGGTATTGTGAGAAATCCCCAAACAGATGTTACCTTAAGGAAGAAATTTGGATTCCTGCTGATCTTTAAGTTCAATCTAAGGATTCTTTCTTTAAAAAAAAGTGACATAGAACAATCTAATGACTCAATTTATGGGTATTTGACTGCAATGATCACTCAGTCATGGTTTATAGGTTTTGCCTACCATTCTGATTAATTTTAAGATGTTCTGAAGTAAATACTAGAAATCATATCAATAGAGTAAAAGAAACTGAAGAGTTGATCCTGTACACTTTCTGTGACCATAAATCAAAATGATGTGTTGCTAAAGTGGCTGCCTCGGGGGAGGTTAGAAACTGGCTGCTACTGCCTGCCCGGTTTGTCACAGCTCAACATGCTTCCTTGACTATGTCAAATATGTATGGAGAAGAAATCGTTTAAGCACAATGGGAATGCAACCTTTAAAAAAAGTAGATTTGGGTGAACTTGGCAATGAGACATTACAGATTGATCTGACAAAATACATTTTTGGGAAAC
>NC_048222.1:120881086-120883109 GCF_002007445.2 Ailuropoda melanoleuca
CCCCTCCCCCTGCTTGTGTTCCCTCTCTCGCTGGCTGTCTCTATCTCTGTCGAATAAATAAATAAAATCTTCGGAAAAAAAAAAAAAGAAGTGAAGAAGAGGGACACCTGCCTGGCTCAGCTGGTAGAACATGTGATTCTTGGTCTGGGATTGTAAGTTTAAGTCCCACATTGGGTATAGAAATTACTTAAAAATAATAATAATAATAATAATAATAATAATAATAATAATAATAAACCTTGAAAAACAAAAGACCAAACACCAGAGAAAGAGAGAAAAAAATGAAAAATATATGAATAGTCTATACATTTATAAATATATGCTAAAGGACCTTGAAACATAAGAAATTTAAATTAAAAAGATATTATTTTTGACATAAAATGGTAAAAAACTTAAAAAGCTTGGAAAACACTCTATTTGTGAGACTATGGAGAGATAACCACTCTAGTACATTGCCAGAGTGGTGAAAAATGCTGTAACCACTCTAAAGAGGATTGGGTAACATTCATCACATTTACAAATGCATTAATCATTTCACCAAGCAAATTCACTTCTAAGAGTTTATTATGAATATATGCCTTTACCAATAGTAAACATTATATCAAATATTTCTATGAGATCGACTGCTGCAGAATATATTGGAACAAGCAGTAGCTACAAACTAACATACACTACTATCTCATAGCTTCTGTGTCAGGGATCCCGTGGTGACTTAACTGTGCCCTCTGCTTTAGGATTTATCGCAAGGTTTCCATTAAGAATGGGACAGTACTGAGGTCTCAAGGAATACTAGACTGGGGAAGGTTCACTCTCCCTTCCAAGCTCACATGGCTGTTGGCAGGATTCATGTTCTTGCAGCTGGTGAGTTGAGACATTCTGTTCCCTAAGAACTATTTACTGGAAGCCTTGAATTCTTTGTCATGTGAGCCTCTCCATTAGATGCCTTTGCTTCCACAAGGTGTAAAAGCTAAGGAGGCAAGNAAATCCTTTTTTTTTTTTTTTTTTTTTTTACGTTAATAGCCTTCTTTGTATGAGAAAATATTGCAGCAAGACAAATAATACGAAGATACTCAAGGAAAATGTGTGTCAAGGGGATCCCAACCCAAGTAAGAGGGTACACTTGGAAGATAGAAGAGGTGAGGATTAAAATAGCTGGCCTGAAATCTATTACTGCTCTGACTACCAAGGAGTGAGAACACAGGTGACCAATCTAATTTCCTATTAGTATGTTGCNACTCTCCCTTCCAAGCTCACATGGCTGTTGGCAGGATTCATGTTCTTGCAGCTGGTGAGTTGAGACATTCTGCTCCCTAAGAACTATTTACTGGAAGCCTTGAATTCTTTTNTTGGAAGATAGAAGAGGTGAGGATTAAAATAGCTGGCCTGAAGTCTATTACTGCTCTGACTACCAAGGAGTGAGAACACAGGTGACCAATCTAATTTCCTATTAGTATGTTGCGAATAGACTAAAAATATTAGGATTGCCCTTGTAAATATACCTTGATACTATGGCTTTATGCATATGTGGTCCCCCAGAAAATGTCATATTAGCAATACAGCCATCCAGGATAAACAATGAAAATATTTCATAATTTAACAGCTCCCTGAGGAAGGAAGTAATAACCTCTGTATCACATTAGAGAATGTATCTACTTGGCTAGTAGGTGCACATTCATTGTAAAGAGAGTCTTGGGAGGCCCTGAGTATGTCTAGTCTCTTCCTTCTTCCCATAGGCTTCTAGATTTTTTATATTCTTGAAATATTAGTAAATCTTGATCCAGGGTAGTATCTCCAATTCATGTAAACTTACTTTCACCATACTAACTCAGAACTCCAAAGATAAATGGAGAATTTGGAGAACATATTTGTAGCAATGGCTCAGATAAAGAGCAAATAACATAGATGTATAAAGAGATTTTAGATGTGAAGAAGAGAGGGGTGCCTGGGTGGCACAGCGTTTAAGCGTCTGCCTTCGGCTCAGGGCGTGATCCCGGCGTTATGGGATCGAGCCCCACATCGGGCT
>NC_048222.1:120883132-120903132 GCF_002007445.2 Ailuropoda melanoleuca
CTCCCCCTGCTTGTGTTCCCTCTCTCGCTGGCTGTCTCTATCTCTGTCGAATAAATAAATAAAATCTTCGGAAAAAAAAAAAAAGAAGTGAAGAAGAGGGACACCTGCCTGGCTCAGCTGGTAGAACATGTGATTCTTGGTCTGGGATTGTAAGTTTAAGTCCCACATTGGGTATAGAAATTACTTAAAAATAATAATAATAATAATAATAATAATAATAATAATAATAATAAACCTTGAAAAACAAAAGACCAAACACCAGAGAAAGAGAGAAAAAAATGAAAAATATATGAATAGTCTATACATTTATAAATATATGCTAAAGGACCTTGAAACATAAGAAATTTAAATTAAAAAGATATTATTTTTGACATAAAATGGTAAAAAACGTAAAAAGCTTGGAAAACACTCTATTTGTGAGACTATGGAGAGATAACCACTCTAGTACATTGCCAGAGTGGTGAAAAATGCTGTAACCACTCTAAAGAGGATTGGGTAACATTCATCACATTTACAAATGCATTAATCATTTCACCAAGCAAATTCACTTCTAAGAGTTTATTATGAATATATGCCTTTACCAATAGTAAACATTATATCAAATATTTCTATGAGATCGACTGCTGCAGAATATATTGGAACAAGCAGTAGCTACAAACTAACATACACTACTATCTCATAGCTTCTGTGTCAGGGATCCCGTGGTGACTTAACTGTGCCCTCTGCTTTAGGATTTATCGCAAGGTTTCCATTAAGAAATGGGACAGTACTGAGGTCTCAAGGAATACTAGACTGGGGAAGGTTCACTCTCCCTTCCAAGCTCACATGGCTGTTGGCAGGATTCATGTTCTTGCAGCTGGTGAGTTGAGACATTCTGTTCCCTAAGAACTATTTACTGGAAGCCTTGAATTCTTTGTCATGTGAGCCTCTCCATTAGATGCCTTTGCTTCCACAAGGTGTAAAAGCTAAGGAGGCAAGAGACAGAATCAACTAGCAAGATGGAAGTTCAAATCTTATGTAATCAGGGAAGTAACATCCTATTCCTTTGTCACATTCTGCTGGTTAAAAGCAAGTCACGATTTCCTGTTTTTTAGTTTTCCTGATTTTTAGTTTATTCTTACAAACAGAAAAAAGCTGAATAAACTAAAAATCAACTTTCTTTTTTGTATACACCAGAGAATTTGGGTTGAGAGAAATGAAAATGGAGTGAATATAGGGATGGGAGTAAGACTTCACTGAATATACATTTCTAGATAGTGCTGAACTTTGCACTAAGTAAATATTCGTAAAATGAAAATAATTATAAAGTGTGAAATAAATACATGCTAAGATTAAAAGCAGAAAATAAAACCCAGAATAATACCAAGTTGGTGACTTTCCCACAAGGAAATAATGTCACCAACTTTGGAACACAGTACAGTGACAGTGACTATATACCTTAGTGGGATATAGTTTTAGGCCAGGAAAGGAAAAGGAATATTGAAATTTACCTAATATATTATTTTCTATCCATGTTCAAAACCACTTTCCAGAATCTCCTCTTTGAAGAAGGTCCATTTTACCCCACTTGGGTCTGAACACTCTGCTCTGGAACACATTCTTGGTATATGTCTTCCTCATCCTGTCTGTGTGCTGGTATCTCAGGCCAGATCTCCTCTGCATGAGATCACCCTGTTCATCCCACTGAAACTCTAACAGCCATGTAGGTTTGCCTTTTTGTACATGTGGCCACGTTTCTTCTGTGGTACATGAATTTCTTCACATTTTCTCCTGAAACTCACCTTGATTAGTGGTGATGAGAATCATTCTTAGATAACACATAACCATAGATACCCCAGGCCAAAACAACTAGATAACTAAGTACAATTAGTATTTAAAAATTGGTGAAAAAGCCTGAATATTATAGTACAATTATTATATGGTTTTCATGCATTTGGAAAGAACAAGAAAGAAACATCCCTGTGTAATCTCTCACCTTGATATGTAACATTTCCTAATTCTCCCCTACCTTTTTTGATTGTTCTTCAGTGAATAACAATGATTTTTTCAGAATGAGTAACAAGTGAATTTGTATTCACCTAATTTATATATGTGTCATAATAAGATATAAATATATAAGATATATATATATGATATATATGTAACCATTGTTAAGCAGAATTTGTTGAATCAGATCTCTTCAAATCAGAAATAAACATGCTTATTAAGTAATGCATTATACTGATTATGATTTTCTTTCTAAGAAATTTGGGATTTATTTGGTTCCTTCATAAATTTTGTTAAGAATTATATAAATGGAATAATAATCTCAATGTTTCTTGAGATTAACATGAGTTATTTAAGTATAGAGTTAGAAGATAAGGTGTGATAATTATAATTAATATATACATAATTATATTTATATATTTATACACTCCTCATTGTTATAAATGCTTACAAATAACAATTAAGAAAATGGGTTGCATACAGATACTAATTTGAATTATCCTTATTTATATAATCACCATAGCTGGTAACTTACTGAGATCTATGTGTCAGGAACTGACACAGATTTACAGTTGGATTTTTTAATTTGATCCTCACTACCATTCCAGTGAATGATTACTTTTTCATTTTTATGTAAGAAAACTTAGAAAATTACTTGCCCAAGGTCTCACAACTAGAAAAATATATACTAAGAGGAGATAGTCATATGACCTCAGAAATTTTTAGTCATCACATTATACTGCCTCCCTCTCAACAACATTTCCTAAGTCCCATATGTGAAATAATTCATAAATTATTTCAGAGTCAGCCTAATATTTATTTGTATTATCCAAATTATTTACACCAAATTATAATAAAATATTTCTATTTTTTACCAAAATATGACTATCTAAATTTTTTAAACCATTACTTTTATGTGTTAGTGTCTCATAAAAGGAAAATAAAACTATATATCTATCACACTCAATGTATAATTTTAGAAGTTCAACAGACCCCAATTTTCTTTTCTACAAAATAAATAAAGTTAAATTGATTCTGTAAATATTTGGCATAATGATGCTTTACAAAAATTATTGCAATAATTTAGTTATGTAACTTACAAAATGATTATCTATAAAAAGGAACTATAAAGAAAACCAGAGATATAATATAGAAGTTGACACACTGGTTTATTGAAGAGAAGTAGTTGATTATGTTGTCTCTTAGTTGATGATAATGATAGATAAATAAATAGATGCTAGATAGATAGATAGATGATAGAAGATCATAGATATAGATAAAAACACTCTTGAGTCCATGAAGATGCTTAAGTATGCCAAACATGTTTTCCATTACAGGGGTAAAACCAATTTCTTTTATTTGATTAGCATCAGACATCAATAAAAGAGCTAAGATAGAAATAGATTTCTTAAATTATAGACCAGCCATTCTGTTTGAGCTTGCCTAAAATTTGAACAGTGAAACTTACATGCTGTTAACTAATTACCATAATAAACAATGCAAGTCAAAAAAGCATTCTGCCTACAAAACATAACATACAAAAAAAATAAAATCAAAATTATAAATCAGATAATGTCAGTAAAATGAAGACATGCAGAAATATTTTTTTAGAGGAGACATCAGGCTTAAGCGAAGGTCAAAAATCAATTCCCTTCACACAGCATAAAGGTGCAAAAACAGCACTCAAGTCTGCCCTTCTATATCAGGCTTTTTTTTTTTCTTTCCAAGGTCTAAACCTTAAGAATTGGGGGAAAAAAAAATCTTAGGAGAGCATATTTTACTGAACAAATATTAATTGACCAAAGAGAAAAAAACTGAATTATTTTCCCTTCTACAACAGTTTCTCTAGATGAAGTGCCACCTTTCAAAAGTTACCAGGTAATGAACTTTGATGTACTCATTTTAAATTTGTCAGTTGGGAATTCATTGCACATAAGATTTTATGTAGCATTAAATGCAAATGATCCTATATTTCCAATTATCCCACCAATTAGATGTAAATTAGAAAAAGCTCTTCTAACTTAAGGAAAAATTTTGTGTTAAAAAAGTTACATTGTTTGGGGGCACCTGGATGGCGCAGTCGTTAAGCGTCTGCCTTCGGCTCAGGGCGTGATCACGGCGTTCTGGGATCGAGCCTAACATCATGNAAATTTTGTGTTAAAAAAGTTACATTGTTTGGGGGCACCTGGATGGCGCAGTCGTTAAGCGTCTGCCTTCGGCTCAGGGCGTGATCACGGCGTTCTGGGATCGAGCCTAACATCATGCTCTCTGTTATGAGCCTGCTTCTTCCTCTCCCACTCCTCCTGCTTGTGTTCCCTCTCTCACTGGCTGTCTCTATCTCTGTCAAATAAATAAATAAAATATTTAAAAAAAAGTTACATTGTTTGGTATTTTTCACCTAAAACCTTAATATAAGAGTAACTCAAATACTATAAATCAGGATGAGATAATTTTATAGGGTAGAATGTCCAGATGTAAATTATCCTCCAAGAAAAATATTTTTTCTTGCAAATAAATACAGTATTTTTTAACAAAAATGATTGTAGTGAGAGGCTATATGAATTAAAATTATGAATAGAACATCAATAACCAAGTCAGCTACAGCCCAGGTATGGAATAAAAAAATCCATTCTTAGCATTTATGATTGCAATAATTATCTTTACCCAGCAAATAATAAAAAGTTAGGCAATCTCAAAGTTTCTGTTAGTCAAGGAAAAAAAAGTAAATTCAAGACTTTTAGAGTATTTTTTTAATACTTCCACTAGGGATGATTTTATTAAAAACAGTATTTCTACATTTGTTTTAGGATTTCTACACTTTTAAAACTTCTCAACTCAGATGATTGATCAAAGATGGGATTTGTGCGCACCAAATTTTCTGCATTTTGAATTTTAAAAAGCTTTTTAAGTTATTTTTAAATAACATTTACCTTTATACTATTGTCAGAAGTCACCATAAAACCTTAGTTTAACACATTTCACAAAACAAACACAAGAATAAAAGCTTTTCAAGTTGATTTGTAAAACACATTTTTAAATACTGTTACAACTTTACATAATGCATTGACTTGAATTCACAATTACACATTCAGATAATATTTGTGACAATTTTATTAGCGATCACTTGATTTGTATTACTGTAGAGAAACACAATTATGCCTGCTGTATTCCAACAATGATCCTTCAACCTTCACAAAGAAATACAAAGAGCATACTTGAGAATGAAGTAGCAGAATATTCTTTTTTTATGTGTCAATGTCAGGTTTTCTAGGGGGAAAAAATCCTGTATATTCATGCACACAAACCGTCCATCAGAAATTAGTTTTGTGACTGTTTCTATACGTTATGTTTCAGCATAACAAAAAAAATTACTAGTATGTAAATTTTGTGACTAGACCATCTAAGGCGTTTTAAGAATTGATAATCACTATGCCCTCGTAGTTTTGTTTGTTTGCTTTATTTTTTTGTTTGTTTATTTTGTTTGTTTTATTTTGTTCTTAAACATAGAAAGGATAAGAAAACAGATTTAGGAAAGTCAGGATTTTATTTTGTTTTGATCAAACAATGTCCAGCAATAATAGTTAATATAATGTTGACTTAAAGGCTGAAACATTATTTCCTCTAAACAAACATATCATGCTTTTTATTGCATTATACTGTGCCTGATTGTAATTTTATATGCACCACCAAAATATGCATTAAATATTACTTGTAAAAATTTTCTTCAGGTATTTTCATGTAAATCTTAAATTCCCATTTGTCTATGCCTACTAAGTTTACACTGATAGAAACTACAGTCACTGGGTGCCTGGGTGGCTCAGTCTTTAGGGTCTGCATTCAGCTCTGGTCATGATCCCAGGATCCTGGGATCAAGTCCTGCAAAGGACTCCTTGCTCAGCAGGAGCCTGCTTCTCCCTCTTCCTCTCCCTCTGCCTGCCGCTCCTCCCTGCTTGTGCTCTCTCTCTCTCTTTGACAAATAGATAAATAAAACCTTTAAAAAAAAAGAAATTTCAGACACAAAACCCATTCAAAATACAAATGGCTGGCTTTAAAGCATATGAACTTTCTGTTCCTATGTATTGCAGATTGCTCTCAAAAGACATGTTAAATTATACTCCATCATTTTTCATACTTCTCATTTGTATTTATGATAATAGTTTTAAACAAAATGATGAAAGTTTTTGCTTGAAGTATCAGCTTTTACAAGATATATTGAATTTCCCCTTGGTTGTTTCCATTTTGTCAGATTTTGTCCAACAAACTGAAACACTTTTGTTATTTACACTCTGGGTTATTATATATTCTTATTTGTTTTCAAATGTCCCTATCAGTGACTTTTATGCTTTTCAACTGAAATTCTATTTTTTTTAGAAAACTGAAATTTACATTGATATATTTTATGACTCTAATTTTGCTTGATATCTTTTAGATTTTTGAGTATTTTATTTCCATTTTTTAATTTCATTTGAAGTAATTTAAAGATAGTTAATATCCCTTTATAATTTTTCAAAGTTTAGATGTCAACATTGGTTTGCAACTTTTTAAAGCAGGTGTCAAAATTTAATTTTTCTAGCAGTGGCTTTTTTAGAATATACTGACTTCTACGGATCCACTTCTGGGAGGGAATTTCATAAGCTTTCAGACACATATAGTTTACAATACCTGTTCAGTATGCTTACATACCCTAGAACCTCTGGTTCATTATTAAATTCTAAAAGAACATGCTATTAATAATCTGCATATAGACAATAGAATTCAACAACATCACACTTAGTAAAAAAGAAAACAAAACTTAAAATTTATAATAAAGTGCTCACATAAATGAAAATTACAATGATATTTTTCATAATCTAAATTTAATGAGATCACTATAACAAAACTCAATATGTATTACAACAGAAAATGTTTAAATTTGTAACTATAGCTTATGTCATAAATTTTATCTATATATAGAAAATATCTTGCCTATGTTAGTAACTGTTTTGGGGGAGTCAAGTTATACATGGATTTATACATATATATACATATATATGTGGATATATATATATATGGATTTTCAGCTGAGTGGAGTATCAGTATTTCTAAACCCCACATTGTTCAAGGGTAAACTGTAATGCTGTATGTCAATTATACCTAAAAAAACAAAACAAAACAAAATAATAAAACCCCTTTACCTGCCTTCTACCCACTGGTTTTCTATACAACCAATGTCATTGGTTTACTAGTATTCAGATTTAATAAACTACATTGGAACATTTAAAAACACACAGTAATCCATTGCCCTTGGAAGTTGTTCATTTTCTAGTAGTGATAGTCTCTTAAGTAAGTAATTTGATTTCTGAGGATCCCAATTTCCTAAAATGCATAATAAAAGGGCCTTGACAAACTTAAAAAAAAAAAAGAAATAATGTTGCCTAGAAACTTCTTCTTCGAATACTCACCTATCCCTAATCTCTCTCCCAATGATTTTTTTTGTAATACTCCCCAAATTTTAGTATATTACTTTGATTGTCATTTCTCTACTTAGAACCTTAATAGATGTGTTAGAAATGGAAAAACAGTCCATGCTCTTGGATTAGAAAAACAAATATTGTTAAAATGTCTATGCTACCCAGAGCAATCTACACATTCAATGCAAACTTTATTAAAATACAATCAACTTTTTTCACAGAGTTGGAACAAATAATCCTAATATTTGTATGGAACCAGAAAAGGCCCTGAATAGCCAAAGGAATGTTAAAAAGAAAACCAAAGCTGGTGGCAATACAATTCCAGACTTCAATTTCTATTACAAAGCTGGAATCATCAAGACACATAGATCAATGGAGCAGAATAAAGAACCTAGAAATGGACCTTCAACCTACGGTCAACTAATCTTTGACAAAGAGAAAGAATATCCAATGGAAAAAAGACAATCTCTTCAATAAATAGTGTTGGGAAAATTGTAGAAACTGAATCATTTTCTTACACCATACACAAAAATAAACTCAAAATGGATGAAAGACATAAATATGAGACAGGAATCCATCAAAATCCTAGAGGAGAACACAGGCAGCAACCTCTTTGACCTCAGCTGCAGCCACTTCTTACTAGCCATGTCTCCAGAGGCAAGGGAAGCAAAAGCAAAAATGAACTATTGGGATTTCAAGATAGAAAGCTTATGTACAACAAAGGAAACAAGTTAACAAAACTAAGAGGCAGCCCATGGAATGGGAGAAGATATTTGAAAATGACTTTACAGATAAAAGGCTGATATCCAAGATATATAAAGAAACTTCTTAAACTTAACACTCAAAAAACAAATAACCCAGTCAAAAAAATGGGCAAAAAACATGAACAGACACTTCTCCAAAGAAGACATACATATGGCTAACAGACACATGGAAAAATGCTCAACATCACCCGGCATCAGGGAAACACAAATCAAAGTCACAGTGAGATACCAGCTCACACCAGTCAGAATGGCTAAAATTAACAAGTCAGGAAACTACAGATGTTGGTGAGGAAGTGGAGAATGGGGAACCCTCTTACAATGCTGGTGGGAATGAAAACTGGTTCAACTACTCTGGAAAACAGTATGGTGGTTCCTCAAAAAGTTGAAAATAGAGCTACCCTATGACCCAGGAATTGTACTACTAGGTATTTACCCAAAGGATACAAACACAGGGATCTGAAGGGGTACCTGCAACTCTGATGTTTATAGCAGCAATGTCCACAATACCCAAACAATAGAAAGAACCCAGATGTCCATCCACAGATGAATGGATAAAGAAGATGTGGTGTATAACTACAATGGAATATTACTCGGCCATCAAAAAAGAAAGAAATCTTACCATTTGCAACAATATGGATGGAACTAGAGGGTATTATGCTAAGCAAAATAAGTTAATCAGAGAAATATAATGGTATGATTTCACTCATGTGGAACTTAAGAAACAAAACAGAGGATCATAGGGGAAGGGAGGGAAAAATAAAATAGGTTGAAATCTGAGAGGGAGACAAAATTTAAGAGACACTTAACTATAGGATGGTTGCTGGAGGGGAGGTGGGAGGGTAACTGAGTGATGGGCATTAAGGAGGACATGTGACGTAATGAGCACTGGGTGTTAGATGCAACTGATGAATCACTGAACTCTCTCTGAAATTAATACACTATATGTTAATTGATTGAATTTTAAAAAGGCTATCATCTTTATCCTTTTTTCTCAAGAACATCTGTTAAGAATACAAAAATTTACAATGACTTTTTTTATTCTTATCTGATAATCTAATTTTTCCATTCTAAAATAGGAAGAATATGAAATACCTGCATAACTTAATTATTATCTCAGATTAGCATTCTCCCAAAGGAATGGAGAATCCATGTCTTTCAATTTATCATTCTTCTTTTTCTGTCACATTTTGTCAGTTTACAAAACTTTGAACCCTATAAGTAAAAATTATGTAGTTCTGTATCTATATTTCCAAAGAACTCCATAAACCATTTGGTATTCTTGAGAGGAGACAGAAGAGTTTTCACATGAAAGAGGTAAGCAACAACAATAGAGATTGTAAATCAGAAGTCACGAGTGTTATTTGTATCAAAGGTGAAGGAGTATTATCACAGTATCAGGCAGGGATATATTAGTGGAAAACACAATGATGACTGAAAGTAGAAGAGACATTAACTAAGATACATTAATAAAAAAATAATAAAAATTTGTCTAAATCTGATGAATAGTAGAGAGTAAATCATTGTAACAACATAAGATTTGTGTTACTGACCTGTTACGGTGGATTCATCCTTATAAACACAGTTCAAATAAGAGCCAGTGATAAGAGCAAAGTTGATACAGAAATAAATACTGAGCAGTCTGGTTTCTACCCAGTTCCCTCCAAATAATATTACTTTAGCTGCTGGCATGTAATATAAATGTTTGGTTAATCCTAACCTCTTTGTTGTGTGCATGTATGTTTATACACACATTTTCACAAATAGTGTTCCTTCCATTAAACTTTTTTCAGAGAACAAGAATCATGACTATTTCATTTCCTTTATTCAGTCTCCTTGAGAGTGTTATGAGGAGATAAGCACTTATTAAATGCCATTATTTTGCTTAATAAAGTTGATGAAAAGGAAATATAAACACCAAACACTTGCTAGAGGAAGACATATTTCCTGTTCATTGGAATATTCTGCTTAGATTCAGTATTTTTCTGCTAATCAAATTAAGACACATTATCTTTGATAGTAGTCTTTTATGAAAGCTTTTATGGAAGGGTATTTTGAAATTTAAATTATTGAACATGTCTAAAACTCACTCTAACAAAAATCAAAACACAGAATACTTCACTTAACAATGCTGATATATTTTTACAATTTTGAAGGATATTACATTTTACATGTTTAATGAAAAAATTAAGAATAAAATTTGACATGATAAATTGAAATGATTAGTTAAAATTTATTCTATTACAAAAGAGAAAGGGAGATTGAAATCTTGAACAAGGGTAATCCATCTTTGAGATTCCTTTGACAAATAATCTTATCTCTACCTTAATCATCTTTTTTGTAATTTTGCAGAACTCTTCTCATTTGAATTATTGCTTGTCCTACAGTTTTGTTAGCCTAACTATTCTTATTATATTATTGCATGTAAATATATAAGAATATGTTAAGCTAAAGAGCTATAAATCCTTTTAATATAGAGAACAAATAAACCTATTTAAACTTAAATTATACTTAGAATGTGCTTAATCATATGTATATGACACAATTCATACTGTCATAAAATCTACAATATTAAACTATTTCAGAAGTTATTTTCACTACTACTCACATTTTGTAACATTTTTGGAAGCACCATAATAGTTTTTTTTTAATCCTATACACAAAAACACTGTAAGCATATTAAACAAACAAACAAACAAAAATTAAACTTTAACTTTGTAAACGCTTTTGGAAGTTTCAGGTGTTTTGTGGAAAAGCTTTTCTCCTCCTCCAATATTCACATAAGAGGTTTTCAAAATAGATATGCCTAATCCTGTTTTCTATCATTCAGAACAGTAGTATATATGGTTCTTAAAAATAAAGTGTTAACATTGACATTTTAGAAAACAAACACATTTCATTCATGAATTTAAGAATTCTTTACAGAAATCCATACTTTTCAGATACCTGCAGTTGTGCCTTATTTCAATGGTTTATTGTGGTACCATTGAATGTAATAGAACTTAATGCTATAAAAAAAATTGATATCAATGAGATCATTCCCATCTTTTTATACTGTGGAAACTGAGTCTTAAAATGTATATTACCTATTTATAATTCACTTTCACTGTTCTATGATTAATATTGCTCCTAATATTTCTGTGAGAGGCTACATATCCTTTCATAATAACATTATTGCCAATTATTGACTTAGTTTGGACACAGTGTAAACTGATATAAGCAATGTTTAATTAATGCTATGTACATTTTCTGTAATCAGGATGATGGTGAGAAAGAAACAAAAGCATATAGACTTTATTGGTCAGCTACTTTGTGCTAGGCACCTTGCTAATACTTGGAGACATCACTCTGAATACATCTCTTCACCAGTTCTTTGGAATTTTTCTCGAAAATGTAATGAGTTATAGTATTATTATTTAATTTCAAATAAGAACACTGATGGTGTCCTTCAAAAGAAATTTAAAAAGAATCAGCAGAAGGAAAGAGAAAATTAAGTCATCCTATATCTACCATTTAAGTGTGTATAATTAAAAATATATGTAAATAAATTTAACTTTATTTTAGTTTTATTGAAAATTATAAAGAGAGTCATCACAATATTTAAAATTAATGATAATAAAACTAACAACGTTGGGAGAACATGAATAATAACTACTGAGAAAATATGTGTTCATTTGCTCATTTTTCATTTTTTCAGATTAGGGTTTTTATTAGAACTGTATGAAACTGATTAATCAAGAAATTGAGGTTTAACTCTATTACAAAAATATATGAAGTGAGCTTGGAGAAAAATTCAAGGATTAGAAATAGCACAAGAACTAGAAAAGACATACATGTACACAAATAGTACTAGACAACTACCAAATAAATTAAGATCTCAAAATAATATATTGAAAATGCAATAAATATACATGGACAAATTTTTAAAATAATAATTTAAAAAACTATTTATTTCAGTTTCTAATACATAACAAATTACCACAAGTGTCAATGTCAAAAAAAATAACATTACACTCAAGGATTCTGAAATTCATAAATTCAGACAGCATAAAAGGGATGTTTTTTTCCCTGCTGCACTGCTTCTCCATTTGTATCAATCAAAGGTGGGAACTGGAATCTTGTGAAGTCTAGATTACTCACGTGTCAAGAGGTTGACCCTGAATATAGCTGGGTGGTTCTACAGAACACCAACTCATGGCCTCTCCTTGTTGCTGAAGTTTACTCACAACACAGGGAACATCATCCCTTGAAAGGATCAGCTGGCAGGTAACTTTCCTTTTATGTTCTGGCCTCCCACCACATTCTTTTCAATAGAACCATGTTACTAAACCCAGTCCACTCAGGAGAGGAGAGAATAGATCCCACATCTCAAATGAAGTAGTGTCACTGTCACATTGTAAGAAGAAATAGAAAAAAAATTAAAATAAAATTTAAAAAATAAAATAAAATAGTCTCTTAAATATAGAGTATAAATTGATGGTTACCAGAGGGGCGATGGGTGGGGAGATAGGAGAAATAGGTGATGGGGATTAAGAGTATATTTATCATGATGACCACTGAGTGACGTCTATACATTGCTGTGTATACAATGCCTAGAATTGTTGAATCGTATATGGTACACCTGCAACGAATATAAAATTGTACATTAATTATACTGGGATTTATTTTATTTCATTAATTTTTTAAAGATTTATTTATTTATTTATTTATTTTAGAGAGAGAGCTTGAGCGGGGGGAAGGGTAGAGATAGAGAAAGAAAGAGGAGAGAATCCTCAGGCAGACTCCCCACTGAGTGCAGAGACCCACATAGGGCTCAATCCAAGAACCCTGAGATCATGACCTCAGCCAAAATCAAGAGTCAGATGGTTAACCAAATGAGCCATTCGGGTGTCCCTGTACCGGGATTTGAAAAAAGATGTAATGGAATTTGATGGTGCAGTTATATTTGGAAAATAAAATCTGCCACAATTTAAATAAGGAGAAAAAATGTGAGTAAGTCAAAATAAAATATCAAAAGCAATGAATTAGAAATGGATATATTTGTGAGATCAATCAAAATAAATGAAATCAGTCCATTAAAAACTTTTCTTACATTGCTAAAGCAACAAAAACTCTTTGGTACATAAAAATACCATCTGAAACAAAGTGACTTAGAAATCTCAGAACCAAAACCAAACAAACAAAACAATAAAATAAACCTATAATTGCTCTCTGTTCATTTAAAACAATTAGTATGAAAGGAACTATACAATTTCTGATTAAGTTCAGTTTTAACAGATATCGGATAATTATAACAATGTTCATGTACATGACAAATAGTTAAACACCATTTTACACATAATTAAATCTTCTCAACATTCATATAAAAATATTTATTAGGAATATTATTTTACAGATGTTTAAAATGAGGCTGAGACCCATTAAGTAATTGTAAAAGAGCTTAAATCTTAATCTGTATCAAGGTTTATACCTATTATTTTATATACTTAAGGGTTATTATAGATACTTTTTGGCTTAATTTTAAAAATTTTGATACAGCAATTTCAAATTAAAATTGACAGCTAACCTTTAATCTGGTTTAAATATCTATGATTTAACCATGCACATTCATAATATGCCTAACCAATGATAAATTTTGACACAATGATTTATTTGAACTATTAAAAGTTATTTGAAAAATACTTGCAATTTTCAAAATATCTCACCTTTTTTCAATTCTAGATGTAAGTAGGCAAGACACTTTCTTTTCCTGATACTACATAACATTTTATTTAGTTGTATAACTAAATTTTAAGTTATCAAGGACTTTTCACTATATACTTTCTCTTCCACATTCTGTATAGTGCCAGGAACTCTGTAGATGTTTAATAAGGATTAATTGGTGTCAATGGCAATAATGACTTCTATTATCTCCTTGAATATTGATACCATTAAGAATGTGATGCTTAAATGGATCTAACTTTATTTATACTTTCTAGCAATGGCCAGGTGATTTAATATGAAACAGCCTTTTCAAGTGAATAAAAGTAGGAAATTAGCATATAATAAAGTAATTACTATACTGTATCATAATCTTAATAAACTGAAGTTACAGTTATCCAGACCAATGCTTGGTAAAGGATATTTGGTAGGCATTTACAGATACCCATTAAGCAAATCTATTTATTCAAGGTGTAATCACACATAAGAAAGTCAATATGGTAGAAAGAACACTGGACTTGGAACCAAACTGACTGTGAGTGTCAGCTCCATTATTTGTAACTCGAACATCCTGATCATATTACTGAGGCATTAGACATACTTATTTACTTATCAATAATGGAAATAATCACACCAAACCTCACAAGCTTATCTTTATATCTAAATAAATTAAACAACAGATTGCCAAATGAATAAAAATATCCGGCTGTATTCAAATATAACTGTAGGTTTTATTAGGATTCTAAAGAAAAGCTACAAGGGGGGTGATGATGAAGAGGGTAAGGGCTTGGAATTGGCAGGTAAAGTAAAGAATCTTTGAAAAAATTTACAAATACTTTAAGAATTGAAGGGTAAATAAAATCACTCTGTCATTAAAAAAAACAAAACAAAACAAATAAACTGCATGTGCAGCTTTCCAAGCAATATAAACAGCCTGCACAATGGACAAAGGGAGGAAGGGCTTTACTTAATTCAGGAACAAAGTATGAAGAGTGTTAGGATAAGAGCTTAAGGAGGTAGGACAGGGAAGTCCAAGAAGGACTTTTCAGAGACCATAGGTCAAACAAGATTGAGATGGTGTGAATGATAAGCTAGGAACAAAACTTAAAAATTAGGCCAAGAGATGAAATGAGACAAGACAAACATTTCTTTGAAGATGTTGCTATGAAAATCCATAGTGACTGATACAACAGCTCAGGAGTACTGCAGGAATATGACACATTTCAGTGATTTAAATAGTGAATATGGTATATTTCCTCAGAAATTATGCAGAAAAGTCCCAATATACAGTAAGTAGAGGTTGCAATTAAAATACAACAAAGCTCTCTTAAATGCATAGCTGATGAGAAATGTATCATTGCAAGAAAGTAAAGAATATCACAGAACTACTAACTGGAAGTCGATGTTTGAGCCATTTAGGGATAGACTTGGAGGTTGAATCTGGCTTTTTTGGTAGCCAAGAGGTCTGGAAGTTTGCAGCTATTTGGTCAAACAGATAAAGTGTACCAAAGCCGGAGGTAGGAACTAAGATTACAAAATTAAAAAAAAAAAAAATCAACTTTCCAAGGCCCCAGTGATTACTGGAAGGAGATACCGACCCACAGAGACAGGAAAACAGCTGAGATTTTGCATCTATCTTTGAGACCTTCAGAATATATAAAAATTATTATTATCTGTATGTAAGCACAATTTTAATACCTTGGGTAGGATAGAAAGAGGCCAGATGCAGATCAAGAGAGAGAAAGCGGAACAAATGCTATAGTTCTGTTCCTCAGAGCGCCCCAGGGGAGAACACAGAACTCTACACAGGACCAGTTAGGGGGAAGCACAGGAATTGATCACAAGGCAGAAGGAGAGAGAATTGTAAGCACATGTCTTTACTGTGATTTTGGTAAGAAGGAAGGGCGAGGCAGGGTACACCCACCTAGCATTGTCTAATTTGAATTATTTTGGACACACTGGGGCATAAAGGCTGCCCCTTCTTGTCTGTTACTTGGCCCGAGGGCAATGGGGGCAGGCGTACAGTGGCCAGAGTGTGAAAATCCAAGTGGTTATTAGTGTGGATTTAATTAGCTGCTCAGTTTAGAGATTGAACTGGCCTCCAGCCAGGGCCTCAAAACTGAGTCAAGGTGGCATCAAAAACAAAAACAAAAAAACAAAAAACTATATTATAAACACATAGTATAAATAAGAATAAGCTCACTGCGATATTATGAAATTGCAGAACACCAAGAACAAAAAGAAAATCTCATATGCACCCAGAGAAGAAACAAGAAGAAATTCCAAGAATGACATTTATATTACTTGATACTTTGCATTAGCAATACTAGCTAGAAGAAAGTGAAACTGTATCTCTAACATACTAAGAAAAAATAACTCTTATTCTGCAATTCACTGTGCAATTAAGCTATATTACAATGCAAATAAATATATGAGCTTATGAAAACTGGTACTTATAAGTCAGGCATTTTGTTTTAAAATATTACATACAAAAAACAAAATAAACACAAAAAACACAAAAATTACTCATTTGGTTTCTACAGGAATCCTACAAAATAGATTATACCAAGTACCTGATTTTCCAGATCAAAAACTGAAGCATGGAGAGATCAAATGATTTTCAAAACATGATAAAACCAGTAAACCAATTTCTAGATCGCAAGTTTCTAATTGTTACACTAAATGACTTCACCAATGGGCCGCCTGGGTGGCACAGCGGTTGGGCGTCTGCCTTCCGCTCAGGGCGTGATCCCGGAGTCCTGGGATTGAGCCCCACATCGGGCTCCTCCGCTGTGAGCCTGCTTCTTCCTCTCCCACTCCCCCTGCTTGTGTTTCCTCTCTTGCTGGCTGTCTCTATAAAAAAAAAAAAAAAATGACTTCACCAATATACTGAATGAGATTCCACCAGTTTTAGATCATCACTAAATACTTAAAAATATGATTCAAAAGAGAGAAAGTTATTCCAGAAAGAAAGGAATGGAAGAATGGGAGAGAAGAAAGAGAGTGAGAGAGAGGGAAGAAAGAAAGAAAGGAAGGAAGGAAGGAAGGAAGGAAAAAGAAAGAAGAAAGAGAAAAAAGTGTGCTGAAACTTGCTCAAATAAATCTTTCAAGGGCAGATTATTATTTTCATTACTTTTGCAAGGCAGTTGTTAAAGCATTAGTAGGTTGAAATTGGCCACAGTGGGAGTATTCATACCAAAGGTATCAGTTAATCTTACAAATCAGAATTTTTTCTCCATTCTCCAAGCTAGAGATACTGCATTGAGTGAGGAAACTGATTAATTCATGCAAATGACTGTGCATTACTGAAAAATAAAACAAAAATAATGGCTACTTCAGAGGGTATAAAAATAATATAAATTCAAAGGTAGGCCAAAAAAAGTTGAAATATTGTAATTTAATGCATTATAATTTCCTTGAATTAGTTGGGGGATGGAGGGATAGTGATGAATGAAAAATAATTTTAAAAGAAATTAATAAAATGTCATAATACAATTGAGAGAAAGAACAAAATATAGCTTAATATAGCTTCTCTAAAGAATAATATGATAGACAAAACTGGCAAAAGAAGATATGAAGAAAAGGAAAATGAACAAAAACTGGCAGAAATAAAAATGGGCATAAAAACATAGAAGACTTTAAAATAAATGTAAAACAATATGTAATATTTGGAAATAAATAGAAAATTAAATTTAAATTCATGATTTTGAAGAAAAGTTTATCAAAGCTGAAATAAGTAGAAAACTATAATAGGAATATATTAATCTAGCCAAACGAATTTTTAAGACTCATCAAAACAAACAAATGAACAAAACAACTGACAAAAATATTCTATAGGGAAGATTTCCAAATGTTCAAGGAACTCCTTTTTAAAAATTAACTCTGGAAAATAGAAAGAGACAACGTTCTCCCCAATATTGTTTTCTAATGCTGTAAAACTCTGAAACCAATACCAGGTAAGAAAAGTGTGAAATAGAAAAGTTAAGCTAATCTCACGGATGATTATCTATTTCTGTGTTTATATACATTACAAAGCAATTCCAGAAAAAAATATCTATTTATGAAAGATTTCTAGCAAACTAGGAGTAGAAGAAAATTCCGTAATCTGATGAATCTTTCTCCGTTGTGTCCAAGCAACAAAGGATTGCTACATAAAACAAGGAAAGGGAGGGAAAACTGAATGGGAAGAAATCAGAGGGGAAGACAAACCATGAGAAACTCTGGACTCCAGGAAACAAACTGAGGGTTACAGAAGGGAGGTGGGTGGGGGGGATGGGGTAACTGGGTGATGGATATTAAGGAAGGCACATGTTGGGATGAGCACTGGGTGTTATATACAACTAATGAATTGTTGAACACTACAACAAAAACTTATGATGGCTAACTGAACATAATAAAAGAAAATGTATTAAAAATTCCTGTGGGGGAAAAAATTCCTGTGAGTCAAAATCGATAGAAGAGGAAATTCAGATGGCTAGTTGAACTAAAAAGTTGAAAATCTGGCAAATCGATATCACTCCAAGGGATATATTCACATTCTCACAAGAAAAAATATTATATGTACATTCATTAAAGCTTTCTTTTTTTTTAACAGCAAACAATAAGAAAATAATCAAGTAAAAGAAGTTCTATAAATAAAATGAAGCATTATAAAAGAATGAAAACAAATGAAACAGAGCTCCATGTATCAAGGAAGACACATAAGTCTGTATGCCATTGGAACATGAATATTACTTTTATAAATTTAATTATAATAATAAACAATAAAAAGCAATCTCTGACATTGTTTATCTAACAAAAATTAATGTCTGATAAATCAATATTAAGGCAAGAAAACAATTTCATTCTGAAATGATAATTTTACTCCCTTCAACACAAATAAGATTTTTTTGTCAAAAAACATGCAATGGTAGAATTCATCTTTCAAATTCAAAACATGGCTTTAATTTTCCTTAGTTTCTCTATGTCAAAAACGTGTTTTTATTCATCTCTAAGCAGGTCACTGAAGTAAACAAATGTCTCTATTATTAAAATTTTCTGCTTAAAAAAAGAAAGAAATGAGCTATCAGTTCAATGGAATAGCATGAGGAAAATTCAATGCATATTGCTAAGTGAAAGAAACCAATCTGAAAGGCTACATACTATATTATTCAATATATAGAGCATTCTGGAAAAGGCTTAACCATAGAAACAGTAAAAATTCTGTTGTTGCCAGGAGTTCCTGGGCAGTTGGGGCAGGATGAATAGGCTGGACAGGGGTTTTTAGGGCAGCGAGACTATTCTATATGGATAGAATTATGGATTCTATATGGTGGATACATTATGTATTAGTAGAACCCATAGAACTTACAATACAAAGACAATCCTAATGTAAACTATGGACTTGAGTTAATAGTGTAATAATATTGTTCATCCGTTGTAACAAGTGTATCACACTAATACAAGAGATTAGGGAAAGGGGAAACCATACTTGAGGGATGGGAAGGATATATATTGGAATTTTGCACTTCTTGCTCAATTTTCTATAAACCTAAAACCATTCTAAAAAAGTCTGTTAATTTAAAAACATAACACACATATTCTAAAAGTAGATAAATGAACGGTTGTTATGTAATACAATCACATGAAAGAAAAATACACTCACTAGGGCAAATAATGCTTATTCTTATCATGTCATTACCAAATGTGAGGAAATAATATGTGCTGTGATGGATATTATGAGTGTTCTTTAAACAATTTTCCAGTTGGAATGTATTTGAAGATGGTATGAACTAAAATCTTCGAAGTCAACATTTGATGTGCTTACGCTGCATGAGAAGGATGAATCTATACGTATACATTATATATGCACATGTAAGAGTAAAAAAAAAATAAAATGAGGCAGATCCTGGGGGATATTTTTAGATATGTGCAGATGGCATTCACGTTCATTTTAAGTTCATTTTATTCAGTGCGATCACTTTCTATTTTGCACTGCTGAGAGCTGGTAGACCTCCTTTGTTTGTCCTATGTATCTCTGTCCATCTTTGCACAATGGAGCTCTTTCTTTATCAACTCTTCAGCCTGAACTAATTTTGTATATATATTTGGAGACAGAATACAC
>NC_048222.1:120913702-121172053 GCF_002007445.2 Ailuropoda melanoleuca
AACTACTCAAGAATTTTGACTTCTGGGCAAGTGGTTTAGTCTTCATTACATAAGATGAACGGACCAGTAATGAGACTGGAAGTCATATTTTTGGGGCATCTGAAAAGTTCTAAAGACTGTAAAGCTTATCTAATTCAATCTTCATAAGCAATATAAGAATTTTGTGTCATTAGCTCTTAATTACCAGACAGAAAGTGGATTTTTTGGTGCAGACACCAGACTGGAGTTTTGGAGACTTGATTTTCAATCCCATGTGCTGTGTGTAAAAATAGTCACATGAAATCCTAACGTTCGAAACCCTTGCAGTACAGACATCTAGAAAGAATCATTCTACTTTATTTTACTTTATAAAATGTTTATATTTTATTGACCTTAACCATCAAACGTTTCATTCTGAGTTTTCACTAAGAAGTAAAAAAATAACATTCCTCCTCTCCTGGTCTAATTTAGAAGGCATTACCAACCTCTATTGAGCAACAGGTTAATGATTATCTACAAGGCCAGCCTTTCTAGGTATTCTGCTCTGTGGTAGGCCTATGTATCCAAATAATGTGGATAATGATGCTTTCAAAAATGTTATTATCTGTGTTATCATGTTTTCTTTTCATGTTATATTAAATTATATTCATAATAGTTGAACTTTAAAAGTCAATTGTTTCTGCCACAAGTCTGTACTTCCACAACCTCTCATTTCCTCTTTTGTGGTTTCTGTTTCTTTACTGACAGCACCTGTTATTAAATTAGGTTAGTGAGAAATTTTTTTAAAGATTTTTATTTATTTATTTGAGAGAAAGGGAGAGAGAGCACGAGCAGGGTGAGGGGCAGAAGGAGAAGCAGACTTTCTGCTGAGCAGGGAGCCCGATGTGGGGCTCAATCCAGGGACTCTGGGATCACAACCTGAGCTGAAGTCAGGTGCTTAATCAACTGAGACACTCAGGGGCCCTGAAAATTTTGAAATATCTTCTACTTCTCCTATGTCCCACAAATTAACCACCAAACTATCTAAGGTGTCTTTGAAACCTCTCTGTCTGCCGTTTCCACTGGGCTGTGTCTCTGGTACAAGCTCCCCACACTTATGCTCTTCCAGTAGGACTTTTGATTCCCCATCTACTTGCTTTCACATCTTTCTTCCTTGTTATCAACAGATGCCACTGCAGAAACACACTGGTGGCTGATGTGCTAAAATAATTGTTTCATTGGTTTGGAAGAACCTTCGTATTTTTAACATTTCACCCAACTTTGCTTTATGTCCTTACCTTCTACTGGTTTTTCAGCAACATTTTTGCCAGCAGTACTAGACTAATATAATTTCCATTCAGTGCTATTAGCCAAAGTTATTTACATGGCCAATCCCTAAGTCAATAGGTGGCAAAGAGCATTTCACCCATGCTAAAAAACTTTTCAAGGGTATGTATATATAATGTATATATAATGATATTACAGAAGAATAAGAATTTGGGCCAATAATTTTACTGATTACCTGTATGATTGCTATGGACTGACTTGTGCCCCCCTCAAGGTTCACATGTTGAAGCCTTAACTCCCAATGTAAGGGTATTGTGAGATAGGGTCTTCAGGAGATAATTTAATTTAGGTAGATGGTGAGAGTGGTGCCCTTAATGGGATTAGCGTCCTTATAACTAGAGTCATTAGAAAGCTTACCATCCCTCACCACCTCTGCCATGTGAGGACATAGTGAGAATGAGGCTCTCTACAGAGCAAAAATAGAACTCTCATCAGAACCTGACCACGCCAAAACTCTGATCTTGGATTTCTAGCCTCCAGGACTGTTAGAAAATACATTTCTATTGTTTAAGACAGTAGACTTTTTTTTTTTTTAAATGGCATCCTGAGTTGACTAAAACAATGATGATAAGGAAGACCAACATCATTAAAGGGCAGAATCAACCTGAGAAACTGGATGACCGGAAATATTTTTTTCTATAAAATGAAAAAGTAAAGAAAATAAAAACGTATATGGGTTACTACCATCTTCATAGTTCTACTGATAACCTAATACTAAAAATAATGAACCTTTATTTAGTAGTTACTCCAGGCCAGGTCCTGTACTAATCAGGTACATGTATCAACTTTCTTATTTATCACAACCTTCTGAGATATGATCCCCTTTTTAACTACATCTTACAAATGAGGGAACTGGACACTGAGTTTAAGTAACTTGCCTAAGGAGGTCAAACAACTAGAAAATAGTAGAGTCAGGATTCAAACCTAGGTGTTGCACTCCACACAGCTGCTCATACCAATTCTGCACATCTTATTTCATTTGAGTTAAAACCTCAAATTCATCTGTTGCACAAAGAATTCCAATGTCCAAGTAATATTTCAGTGATCTTGTTAAAACGGACTACATCGCTTCATGGTACTTTAAATCTTCCCAGTCTCATGATTCTCCTGAGCCTTACTTCACCCTCTTCCTTGTCTACTGCTCTCCTTACTGTTGCACAAACGCAAAGATTGTTTTTTGCCTCAGTATCTCTGAATTTACTGGTTTTTTTTTACTTCTTGGAATGCTTTCTCCAAACATTTATATACTGTTTCCCTTAATTGATATGATATATGTTTAAAGGCTAATTCTTTTGAAATTGATATTTCTTAATATCCTATAGTCTTACAACCTTGATTTTTCTATATGCAGTTGACCTAGAAATCTTGTCATTACCTATCCTACCAATCAAACTTTATAGTTCCTCAAACATTTATTACTATTTCCGATATTTTTTATTTTCTATATCTCTCTCACTACACTAAGGAGTAGGAATTTTATCTATATGATATTGTTTAGTGTCAGTAGAAATTGGCAAAGAATAGTAATTTAGTAAATATTTTTTGCATAAATGGATATAGGGCGAATGCAATTTATTTCATTTCTCTAGTTTACTTTTTTCTAATCTTCTCCTACTAAAATAGAAGCACCATAAGTGTAAGGAACTTGCACAACTTCTTCAATACTGGAGACCTATTCTTTAACAAAAAAAGTGCCTGTGTACATAGCATACGTTGAATCAATATTTAATGAACAATGAATACATAAATATTATTTCTTCATTTTTTTGAGATAAGCAAATTGAAAAAGTATTTACTATTATAAAGCAGAATCAAGACAATTTCAGATCTGATCTATATGGTTTTCATTGCATGATTCTGGATAAGGGAAAGTTTACATTCCTGGAAACATAGAGCTTTCTTTCTCTCAAGGAAGAAATAATGATATGTCTCAGGGACTATCCCAGAATCAAGATTTTTAAGATTCCTTATGGAAGATGATTTTGGAACAGGGACCCACCAACAGTAGCCATGGGAAGCTGCTCTACAAATGTTTAGTACAGACTGAAGAAAATAGCTTGGGGAAAGAATTGAAATTATGGTATTTTAGAAATTTGGTTGTTCTGGTGTAATTCTCACACCAATTCAGAAATTTGACTTGATAATTTCTTGTCTGTAACTCCAAAATCTGTGTTTCTACTATTCCATTTACCACATACTTAATATATTTTCTTTATAGAATAATACTCTAAATATGAAATGTACTTTTGAGTTTGTCAAGAAGAATTTTTTTTTTCCAAATTTGTGTCAGTGTAGAGGAGAGCAGTAGGTCCTGTCATGTGTTTTAACATCCTCATATGGTAGCACCTGAAAATAAGAGTCCTGATAGACTCTAAGTTATTCACATCATAAAGTGTCTGACCTCTCCTAAATAAAACTTTTATTCTAAATGATAAAGAAGGCTACTGTTTCAGATGATTTCTCCCATCTTTTAGGGCAGTCCTTATGCTTATTTTATTCTTTCTGAGTTTCTCAAAACATACAGAGCTTTTCTGTACTTCTTGGGAACACTCCTTCAAGGTTCTAGTGGGTTTGAGACACAGTAAAACCTAGCTTTGAATGGGACCAAAAAGAGAGTGGTGATTTTTTGTATATCTATCTTCTGTGAGGCATTATATGAGATATGGTATTAAGCTAGTAAGAAAAATAACCAGAGATGCTGGGTGGCTCAGTTAGTTAAGTGCTTGACTCCTGATTTCAGCTCAGGTCATGATGGGCTCTCTGCTCAGTGGAGAGTCTGTTTGAGATTTCTCTCCTTCTTCCTCTCTCTCTGCCCCTCCTCCCCCTCTATAATAAATAAAATAAATCTTTAAAAAAAGAAAAATAGCTATAAATCATCATTCTGATACCGACACAGTTTACAAATTGTATATAGATGAATCATATCCGTATGTTGCAGATAGTATATTCCAAAGTAAGACCACGAATAAGTGCTAAAAGGTAATAGGAAAGGGAGGATTATTTCAGAAGGGCTGGTCAAAGAAAGCTTCATGAAAGATCACATCTCAGCTGTGATTTAAAGGATTTCAGAATTCAAATAGACATGCAAAGTATAATCTACCACATTTAAAAAGTTCTAAAGTATTCACTAAAGTATGCTAAGATGATCCCAAAGTATCAGTGCACTTTGATCCTCTATTGTCCAGATTTGAAACAAGAGTAGCTTAAGTTCAAGAATTATCACATTCTGGGGCACCTGGGTGGCTCAGTTGTTAAGCATCTGCCTTCGGCTCAGGGCATGAACCCAGGGTCTGGGATCGAGCCCCACATTGGGCTCCATGCTCTGCTGGGAGCCTGCTTCTTCCTCTACCACTCCCCTGCTTGTGTTCCCTCTCTCACTGGCTGTCTCTCTCTCTGTCAAATAAATAAATAAAATCTTAAAAAAAAAAAAGAATTATCACATTCTGGAAACACTGTGATGAGGAATCAAAGGCAGTACACTGTCCCTAGGAATGAGAATAAGAAATATTTCATGCTTATTATTTCATACTGTCTATGTCCTATAGAGAAAAGACATTGGCATATAGACTTGAACATATCTTTAACATAGATATGTTAAAGTCTATCAACTGAGTAAAGTTTGGGGTTTAATTAAATAGTATTGCTGTTGCTTGTGAAAAGGTAAAATAATTAAGGTGGAATAGTTGGTTGGGTTTTGCCACAGACTTAATACTAAGAGGAAAAATATTAAATCTCCTCTTCTGTAAACACAGACAATTTTTTTTTTTCCCGAATGCTCCTCTGACACTGTTTATGTTGAGCCTTTTAAAAATAATGGAACACCTGGGCAATATTTTGAACAATTCCCAGTAAAGTGTTTTCTTATAAAATTAAAAAGCAATTCAGAGTTAGGGATGCAAATCATGATAATAACTTTCAATGTAATTTCATGCACACAAATAATGGCCACAGTCAAGAAACAGTTACTCAGAAATAATTTCTTGTAAACTGCAGTCATCTGAATTCAGCAAAAGATCAATATGTAGAAATTAACATAAGTAACCTATTTTCAAATTCCAATTAAAAACCAACTTTATATTTGCTTATAGNTAAGTTATTCACATCATAAAGTGTCTGACCTCTCCTAAATAAAACTTTTATTCTAAATGATAAAGAAGGCTAATGTTCCAGGTGATTTATCCCATCTTTTAGGGCAGTCCTTATGCTTATTTTATTCTTTCTGAGTTTCTCAAAACATACAGAGCTTTTCTGTACTTCTTGGGAACACACCTTCAAGGTTCTAGTGGGTTTGAGACACAGTAAAACATAGCTTTGAATGGGACCAAAAAGAGAGTGGTGATTTTTTGTATATCTATCTTCTGTGAGGCATTATATGAGATATGGTATTAAGCTAGTAAGAAAAATATACAGAGATGCTGGGTGGCTCAGTTAGTTAAGTGCTTGACTCCTGATTTCAGCTCAGGTCATGATGGGCTCTCTGCTCAGTGGAGAGTCTGTTTGAGATTTCTCTCCTTCTTCCTCTCTCTCTGCCCCTCCTCCCCCTCTATAATAAATAAAATAAATCTTTAAAAAAAGAAAAATAGCTATAAATCATCATTCTGATACCGACACAGTTTACAAATTGTATATAGATGAATCATATCCGTATGTTGCAGATAGTATATTCCAAAGTAAGACCACGAATAAGTGCTAAAAGGTAATAGGAAAGGGAGGATTATTTCAGAAGGGCTGGTCAAAGAAAGCTTCATGAAAGATCACATCTCAGCTGTGATTTAAAGGATTTCAGAATTCAAATAGACATGCAAAGTATAATCTACCACATTTAAAAAGTTCTAAAGTATTCACTAAAGTATGCTAAGATGATCCCAAAGTATCAGTGCACTTTGATCCTCTATTGTCCAGATTTGAAACAAGAGTAGCTTAAGTTCAAGAATTATCACATTCTGGGGCACCTGGGTGGCTCAGTTGTTAAGCATCTGCCTTCGGCTCAGGGCGTGATCCCAGGGTCTGGGATCGAGCCCCACATTGGGCTCCATGCTCTGCTGGGAGCCTGCTTCTTCCTCTACCACTCCCCTGCTTGTGTTCCCTCTCTCACTGGCTGTCTCTCTCTCTGTCAAATAAATAAATAAAATCTTAAAAAAAAAAAAGAATTATCACATTCTGGAAACACTGTGATGAGGAATCAAAGGCAGTACACTGTCCCTAGGAATGAGAATAAGAAATATTTCATGCTTATTATTTCATACTGTCTATGTCCTATAGAGAAAAGACATTGGCATATAGACTTGAACATATCTTTAACATAGATATGTTAAAGTCTATCAACTGAGTAAAGTTTGGGGTTTAATTAAATAGTATTGCTGTTGCTTGTGAAAAGGTAAAATAATTAAGGTGGAATAGTTGGTTGGGTTCTGCCACAGACTTAATACTAAGAGGAAAAATTTTAAATCTCCTCTTCTGTAAACACAGACAATTTTTTTTTCCCGAATGCTCCTCTGACACTGTTTATGTTGAGCCTTTTAAAAATAATGGAACACCTGGGCAATATTTTGAACAATTCCCAGTAAAGTGTTTTCTTATAAAATTAAAAAGCAATTCAGAGTTAGGGATGCAAATCATGATAATAACTTTCAATGTAATTTCATGCACACAAATAATGGCCACAGTCAAGAAACAGTTACTCAGAAATAATTTCTTGTAAACTGCAGTCATCTGAATTCAGCAAAAGATCAATATGTAGAAATTAACATAAGTAACCTATTTTGAAATTCCAATTAAAAACCAACTTTATATTTGCTTATAATTTATGTATCTTACACTGTTTCAAAGGAGAAAGAAATATTTTGTTATAAAAATAATTTACATTTCTTACAAAAATGATAAATTATTTGAGTATAACTTCAGTGGAACAATATAAATATTTGTGACGTAGCAATAAATCATATGCTACTAAATATATTCAAACTGACCTCAATTGCTTATAATTAACTGCAGATGATGTTGAGAGTTTAGCTTGCCAATTACTTGACAGAAGGAAAACTGGAGGCTCACAGTGAACATATACTGGCATCCAAGTTTCTGGGCCTCCCTTCTTTAGAATGCATTAATTGTTACTACCAGATTGTATTTACTAACAAGATTTTACAGTCTATCACACATAAGATCTACATTTGTATCTGTGTCATTTTTCTTAAGTTGTAAATCATACATATTTCAATATCATCTGCATGGCCACACAAGAAAGAGATGATTCAGTTGCTGACAAGCCAAAATGTCATCACATAAGTGTTATGTTTATGCAAATACTTTAAAAGAAATTCTTCCCTAAATAATGATCTGCTATCTTAAAAATTATTTTTCCTTTATTTTACTAAATTTGTTTTCATTTCATGTTATATCCAGTTAATTTATAACAAGAAATCCATTTCAAAATTAATTTGGAAATATCACTTTGGCATGTCCATGAGATTGTTTTATTGTAATTCATATCAGTTCCTTGAGTAAAAGGAATTAAGTAGAATCACAGTATTAATTTGATATTTGATAGATCATTTATTTCTCAAAATGAAAATGTTGAACAGAATGCAAAACAACTAATTGATAGAAACAGTTTTAAAAAGAGACAAAGAAAAAATATACTTTATTTGAGGGAATAATTCATGATACTACTACAGATTTTTTAAAATTTTTTCTTTTTAATAAATGTGTTAAAAAAATAAATGTCCTTTAATTTTTTAACATAGATTTTATAACTTTAAATAACCTTAGATATAACCTAAATATCTCCTTAAAAAGCTTAGAGTGTGTATATGTTTCTCCAGAATCTACATCTAACAAAGGTGCTAAGAATTAAGATATCTGGTTAATTTCCTTAAAATCACTTAATGTGATTTCACCTGCAGTGAATTTAGTCCCTAGTTGCATTTCTTTTGTTGTTTGGTAAAATTAATTCAATCATTTAATAAATGTATCCTTAATGCTAGTCATCTTGGGAAACAATAGTCAAAGTTGCCCATCAGCACTTACACTGGAAACTACCACTTGTTTCCTCTGCCAATGGTCATAGAGGGGCTGATAATGTGATTATTGGTCTCTTAATTTTTGCACAGTGTTGTTTTCTATGGAGAAGTTGACATTCATATCGATCAACTCAGCAATTCATTTGGCATGAAGAATATATTGTTTATAAACAGCATTCCTTCATTTTTCTTCAAGTAATGACTGGACATGAATTGAAATTTTAGTTTGACAAAGCCAACTGACAGGGCTACATAAATACTATACTACATTTATGTGAATTGTGAAAAAAGTAATCCTGCTTCAAAAGAAAAAAAATAAGTTGACATAGTATTTACTTCTCAATAAAAATAACTAAAACCACTCACTCATTGTAGATTATACAGATATAATTGTGTATTATTGAATATAGCATAATAAAAATTATAATTTTATTAAATTAATCAGATACTCAAATTCACTAGCAAATTATTTGTTTTGAATCCATCCCATATCATATTCATGAAAACTATATTTTTTGACTATTTGGTCTATTTCTCATTTTTTCATCAAAATTATTGCTATTTTTACATATTAAGTGAGATTATAAAGATTATAGAGATTAAGCAATGTTAATTTGAAAATAAACTTTGTTTTTAATCTTCTTATACATTGATGCTCCATCAATAGCATATCACTTATGTTCACCAATATCAACTTTAAAAATGTTATGTGGTTGCTGAAGTTAAAATATATTACAAGTTTTAAAATTGCAAGTCATTTAAAACAGCAAAGATTTTTTTTTATTTTTGTGAACCTGTCTTTAAGATGATTTTGATTCATGTAATAATAGAAAAAATAATGTTGAAATACAACAGTCATAGATGGACTGATAGTAGTTGAAAATGAATAAATGACCACACATTCTTTGTTACTATCCTCAAGGAAATGGCTTTATATCTCTCCCACATAAGACAGTTTATCTCTTGTCCTATTTGACGGTGGGTGGGTCTTTGACTGTTTTAACTAATAGAATTAATAGAATACAAGGAGAGCAGCTCTTTCCTTCACTGTCAGTTATGGGCCTAGCCCCTTTTAGACCTTGAACACCTGCTTTTCCTTCTTAAAGTACTTGCTATGAGGCAACCTCTTTCATAATCATGTTGCCAAGCTGTGAGAACCAAAAGACACCTGTGTAAGTGATTCAGTTGACAGCCCCAGCTAGGCCCAGTTCCCAAGCATCAACCATCAGTCCTGTGAATAAGTCATCTTGGAAGTGAATTCCCAAGTCCAACAGAGCTATTCTAACTCACATCATGTCTGTTCAAGGCCTGCCCAAATGATTAAACTGTAAAATTATATAAAAAATGGTTTCTGTTTTAAACCACATTTCATTTTTGTTATAACGGACTCTTTAAAAGGTACTTTAGAACAATATTTTCTGGGTTTTTTTTTTATTTCATTAAATATAGTTGACACAAAACTAAAAATTATGTGTAAGAAACTGATGTAAATCTTAGTTATAAGATCTTTTCCTTTCCACTCCATCCATCTACCTTTTTTTCTGCCTAAAATATGTATTCAGTGATAAAAATAATATCCTTTTCTATTGTCTGTTTGCTTTCTTTTTTATTGTTCTGACAATTATTTTAATTTCTTCTAAATTATGGGGAGAAATAATTTATCACCTTAATATTCAATTTTAGATTTTATAACATATACAACTAGTATTGTGAAACAGTGTACTAAATTTTAATAGTAGTTGAGTTTTGTACTCTCAAAATTTTCATACCAACAAATAAATAGTTGGGTTTGTTTATTTAGACATTTTATTTATTTATTTGAGAGACAGAGAGAGATAGCAAGTGAGCTCAGAGGGAGAGTGAGAGGGAGAAGTAGACTCCCTGATGAAGGAGAGCCTGATGTGGGGCTGATATCATGACTTGATGAGGACAGACACTTAACCGACTGAGCCACCCAGGTGGCCCTAATTGTTGTTTTTATCAGTAGTTTACATAGTAATCTCTAATTAGGTTTTTATAATTCTTACTTTTGCATTTTAATGAAGAAAGAATATTATTACTTTGTGATTTATAGAATAGTAAAAGTGTTGTACACTTAACCTAAGAATTCTGCCAAATTCCACTGAGACTTTATTTTCTTTTTAAGATTTTATTTATTTATTTGACAGAGAGAGAGAGACAGCCAGCGAGAGAGAGAACACAAGCAGGGGGAGTGGGAGAGGAAGAAGCAGGCTCCCAGTGGAGGAGCCTGATGCAGGGCTGGATCCCAGAACACTGGGATCACGCCCTGAGCTGAAGGCAGATGCTCAACGACTGAGCCACCCAGGCGCCCCTCCACTGAGACTTTANTGAGAGAGGGAACACAGGCAGAGGGAGTGTGAGAGGAAGAAGCAGGCTTCCAGTGGAGGAGCCTGATGCAGGGCTGGATCCCAGAGCACAGGGATCACGCCCTGAGCTGAAGGCAGATGCTCAACGACTGAGCCACCCAGGCGCCCCTCCACTGAGACTTTAAACACACTAGATGACAAGAAATGCTTTATAAATATCCAATTTAAATGGGAAACTAATAAAAAGGATTTTAAAATGTTTTGGAAAGCCGATTTTTATTTGGCATGTTTTTAGATCAGTTAGTGTTCTTGATTTTTATATTGGTTCCCTCTTTTAGATCAAAGCAGTAGAATAATGTATTGATCAAATTAAGGGAGTATGCTTGATTTTCATCTGAGAGAAAATTATTGTAAAATATTAATTTTAGTTAGAATGACATTATCTAACATCTGCTGGAAATGCATTATAATGCTATGTACATCATCATATTTAAAGTTACTTAAGATATACAAGAAAAACAATTTCAAAATAATTAAGATATTTATTATTTTTAATATATTAAAAAAAACTTAGCAGGAGCACCTTTGTATAGTTTACTACCTATATAACAGTGCAAAGTAGGCATGGGGAGAGGTATGGGATAAAAAAATAAGATTTTCAGACCAAGTTAAGATGTAGGATATGCTTTTATTCTAAACAATGACTAATAAGCAGCAAAAGGAGAGAACATTTGAGTTGAGTTTAACTGAGTTAAACATAACTGCATAGAAGAATCATAAAGTATGGTGACTAACATAATATAATAAAAATTATTAAAAAGCAAAAAAAAAAAAAACTTAGCAGGAGCACCTTTGTATAGTTTACTACCTATATAACAGTGCAAAGTAGGCATGGGGAGAGGTATGGGATAAAAAAATAAGATTTTCAGACCAAGTTAAGATGTAGGATATGCTTTTATTCTAAACAATGACTAATAAGCAGCAAAAGGAGAGAACATTTGAGTTGAGTTTAACTGAGTTAAACATAACTGCATAGAAGAATCATAAAGTATGGTGACTAACATAATATAATAAAAATTATTAAAAAGCAAAAAAAAAAATAATCATAAAAAGACTATAAGGAATTCACCAGATGGAGAAAACAGGGCAAGGTTTTGATGTGAAAAAAGAATTCTGTTTATCTAATGATAAATGTAGAAATAATATAATAAAATATAGAGACTCAGACTCTATATTTTAGAGGTGACGATTCTTAGTTATCAAATTAGATAGGTGACTGAGTCATAAGTATTTGGTTATGTTTTTTAAACCTACACTTAATATAATAAAATATAGAGACTCAGACTCTATATTTTAGAGGTGATGATTCTTAGTTATCAAATTAGATAGGTGACTGAGTAATAAGTATTTGGTTATGTTTTTTAAACCTACACTTAAACTCAGCTCACATAAGGGCTGCAGTTGCAAGTAGTAATCATGTTACCTTAGTTTTAAGGGGAAAATGTGCAAAATCAGAGATGTAAGTAATAATAATCAAATAGATACGATATAAAATCCAGTTATGTGTAACATGTTTTTGATTAATTTGAAGCACATGTAATAATTAGTTTATTAAACAGTCAGATGTTATGTGCTACAAATGAATTGAGTAAGTTATTTCCCAATCACTAGTTTAAAACTTTTTTTAGCCAAATATCCTTTCTGTGCCTTTCACATCATCTTGTACAATAGAATCCATGATTTTAAGCCACGGTCAAGTATTAAAAACAACAATAAAAACATTGACTTTTAAAATTTAATCTAATTTTTGATTAAAGACTCTCTCTCCTTTATTTATGATCAGTGCTGTCAGAAATTATGAGGGGAGATGGAATGCAATTGTCTCTCTTTCCTCCAGTAGGCTCTCTTCTCTAGTGTGTTGGAAGCCAAAGGAAAGAAGACAAGCATCCCTTGGTAAACAGATACACTCTTTATGGCAGTATCTGGTCACCGAGGTAAGGTTGACTGACTGGTCTCGGTCACGTGCTTGATATATAGGGGATGCCCAACAGCGAAATGGCTTTAAATACCAGAAGTGTAAAATTTCCAGAGGATTGTGGAGAGGACCTTCCTGATGCAAAGTTTTAATGAGGGATATCTGCTTAGATCCAATGTCTTTTTGTCCTTCCTCTCCTCTCTTAGCTACACTTGCAGAAACACACCTCACAGTTTTCATTGATAAGGGTTGGTTTGTTTTGTTTTGTTTTGTTTTGTTTTGTTTTGTTTTGTTTTGGTGGAGGGGAGAGGGGAGGGGACCTGGGGAACATCTAAGACCTAAGACAGATCAAACACCATTGAATTCCATGTAATCCCTAGGAAATTTGCTCATCCTTGCGAAACCAAATAGAACACATTACTCCCCACTCTGAAACATTTACCTTCCCTAACCTCTCTCCTCAGTTCTCTCTCTTTCTCTTTGCTCAAATAAACATTGGCATAGTTTAGCTTATCCTTTACATAAGCAGTCCTCAAACCTGAGGATTTTATATCAGGCACTCCTTTGTTCAGGCACCCTGGTATCTAATGAATAATTTTCTCTGAGCCTCTTCACTTTTCCTCAACTTCTTCACTACTTTTTTTTTTTTTTTTTTGAATTGATGGTTGGGGGATCTACTTACCAATTGTTTTCAAGTTCTTTTAGAAAATGTGGACCTTGGTGTCAGTTCATTTTTAGTTTAGAGTCCTAGTAGCCAATACTGGAGCATCTAGAAGAGTGCCAAAATGCATCTCATTTTATATTCTTTTTTTAAAGATTGTATTTATTTATTTATTTATTTATTTATTTGAGAGAGAGAGAGAGAGCGCTCATGAGTGCACACAATCAAGTGGGGGAAGAGGGAGAGGAAGAGAGGAAAGAATCCCAAGCAGACTCCACACTGAGCATGGAGCCCAATACAGGGCTAGATCTCATGGCCCTGAAATCATGACCTGAGCTGAAACCAAGAGTCAGATGCTTAACCAACTGAGTCACCGAGGTGCCTATCATTTTATATTCTAATTATATAGTCAAGAATACTTAATTTCCAGGACATTGATTCTGTGCTTTAAGTCCACATTTATTGATTGGCTTGTGTAGTTCAAGAATAATAAAATAATTATTTCCTTTATGAAGAGTTAGAAAGAGATAGAAACTTCCTTTAGTTTCAGAGGTAGAAAATCTACCATTACCACCATAATAAAAAAAAATAGAAATTGATTTTTAATTTGATATATGTTATAAAGATAATAAAAGTGATGTGGTAGAGAACAGTGACTGTGATAGAACACTAGGTATGGATATCTGGAAAGGCCTTTTGAAGGAAATGTCTGAGTTGAGATCCAAAAGATATAGGGAAACCGGTCATGCAAATATAAGAAGATAAAACCTTAGTACAAATGTTTATAAGAGAAGTAATGTTGATATGTGTAAGGAAAGAAAAGAAAAACCAGAAGGATCATGAGGCTAGAACTTGTGGCTTATGTTACAAGGAAGAGAATGGTTTGAGAAGAGATCAGATAGGGGACTGATTTAGAACCTAGTTAACCCTGATAAGGAGTTTAGATTTTATTCTAAGTGCAAAGGAAAGTTACTAAAATATTTTAGACAGAGGTTTTGATTTATCTTTTGAACAACAGAATGGATTTTAACAGATAAAGATCAAGGTAAGAACGATTTTGGAAGAGAGAGTTGATGACAACGGGAACTAGGAAAGTAAAATAGAGAAAGAAGTGGATTAGAAATTCACTTGCTAGGGGTGCCTGGGTGGCTCAGTGGGTTAAGTGTCCAACTCTCGATTTCAGCTTAGGTTGTGATCTCAGCTTCATGAGATTGAGCCCCACGTCTGGTTCCGTGCTTACTGCAGAGTCTGCCTAAGATTGTCTCTCCCTCTTCCTCTGCCCCTCCCCCCCCGAGCTTTCTTTCTCTAACTAAAATCAATCAATCAGTCAATCTTAAAAAAAAGAAATATATTTGCTAATGTATTAGAACACAAGAGGAATACACACATCTTTCTGTGAGTTTGGGTATAAGATTAAGGGAAAGAGAAGGAGCAAACATAAGTAAAATATTTGAACCTCTGTGTACAGGGGGGTGCCATTTTCATAGATGGTGATGAGCAGTTGAAAGATTCATGGATATATGAAGGAAGAAAATGGCTTCATTGTGGATATATTACATTTGAATTATCCATGAAACATTCAAATGGAGAAACAAGACATGAACACCTGCTCAACTGAAAAGACACTGCCAAAGTAATGCCAAAAACACCAGCAAGAAAATGAAGTTAGAATTTTAAATGAATTACTAATGACTGATAAATTACTAATGACTGGCATGGGAGTGTAATGTCAATAGAGACTTCAGACATTGAGTACTCCTGCGTCTTACAGGCTCTTCCTCCAAAAACTTTACTAGGCACTTACAGGATGATTAGGGGGAAATGCTGAGAAGCCACCTCTCTGAACTGGCTGAGAAAGAAGAGCAGCCACCACAGGAACTCCACTTACACACATCTTACCTGTTGCCCATATGGAACAGAAGCCTACACGTACAGGGGAAATATAGTAGTCAAGGTTCTCCAGAGAAACAGAAGCAACATTATATATATATATATATATATATATATATGAAATTGGCTCATGCAATTATAGAGGCTGAGAAGTACCAAGGTTTGCAGCTGGCAAACCAGAAAGACAGAGGATGATACTATCCCAGACAAAGTCGAAGGCCTGAGAACAAGGAGAGCTGATGGTTTCAGTTTCAGGCCAGAAGCTGGCAGGCTCAAGCCCAAGAAGAGCCAGTGTTTTAGTTTGAATTCAAAAGCAGGAAAAGACTCCTGTTCCAGCTCATACCATCAGGTGGGAGGAGCTTCCTCTTACTTCTGGAAAGGTCAGGCTTTTTGTTTCTATTCAGAACTTTAACTGGTTGGGTAAGTGTCACCCACTTTAGGGAGAACAATCTACTTTACTCATTCTATCAATTCAAAAGTGTTCTCGTTGAAAAACAACTTCATAGATATACCCAGAATAAAGTTTAACTGAATATCTATCTGGGCACTCCATGGCCAAGTCAAATTGACACACAAACTTAACCACAACAAGAACAACAATATTCTTGCCTTAGAAGGCTAAGAATTAGAAGGCTAGAATGTCTGAGAGCATGAGTGGTCAACCTCTGCAGTTGGGAGAAGGAAACAAGGGAGAACAACAGCAGAATAGCTCTCTCTGAGGGAGGAATGGAAATACACGCTAAGACAACTACTTTATTTGAAGGAATCGTGAAACACCTGTGAAGGACATACCTCTCAGTTACAGTTCACAGTGCCTGCCTAAGACAGACACATAATCATAACCTCAGAAAACACAAACACACACATCTACAAACACACACACCACCACAAGCACCATAACACTCACAATAATTGAGTAAAAACAAGAATGCAGCTGTGACAGCTGCAAGATACAGATTCATTTTGGGGAAGCAGTCCAAGCTGAGAAAAGAGGCAAAACTGAAGTACAGGCGTGTCTTTTTCTCCCCTCTCTAGGTCGTCCAGCATTTTCTAAGGCAATACTTTAGACATACAGCAACTTCAGTACTTTCTGCCAAGCTAACATTTTTTTTCATTTGTTATCTTCATATATGTAATATTAAAGGTATTTTTAATATGAAAATGATTTTCAGCCAATAAATCATATCACAACAGATATAAGGTATAAAATCTGTTCACCTACCTATGTGAAATATATTCAGTTAAAGAATATTTCATCCCACTGTGCTTCCTAGAACACTAAAAGTATATACATCTGATGGATATCCTATAATTTAAGTTTATGTTATGGATGTTACTTGTGCGTTTCTTCAAGCTTTCTTCTAAATTTTATTCTGTCTGACATTGAAAAGTGTTGCTTTTTGGAAAAACCTGAAAAAAAAGGATAAATATGTCAGTGCAACCCATAAGGGAAAAAAAATTAGAATTCTATACCCCTCACAATTAATTTAAGATTATATAAGATTTAGTAGGATTTATGTCTATCTACATCTAACTTCCTTCAAAACTTCAACCAGCAACAAGAAATATTATGAAAGATTCGTAGGTATATTTAATATAGGCAAGAAATGGGCTTCTTAACTTTGCAATCACATATATGTATAATACTTCTTTAAAACATGGCCTAAGTTAGTACATTTATCAATTGATATATAGATAATTGTCAGTATAACAGTATAATTTAAAGTCATTTTACACAATATATTAACAGCTAAATAATTCAGTAGCAGTGATTTGATCAATTTTAAACAACATATTTGCTTAAAATTTATTAAAGGCAAATATTTTCCACTTTATAGTATTTTACATGGTTATTTAACATATGATTTATTATATTTTCCAGTATGAGGACTCGAATACACCATATATGCATTTTTCCTTGATTTTTGCATATTCTGAATTGGTGAAAGTCATATTTAGTTTGAAGTTATGGCAGAGATGTGACCTATATAAAAGAAATCTACAGAGAAATATAAATCTCTGGTGATTGTTTTTTCCAAATTTGATTAATTATAGAGCTACTTGTTGAGGCGCAAAGAAGGAAAGAGGCAAATGCAATATAGTTTGCTTTCCACCTTTGATATTATAACATAAGTTTATCATAAGGGCAAAAGACCCTGAGTAACTATAGTTGACAAACATAACTGTCTACTGTTAGCAAAGGTAACTGTGAATCACATATTACTGTGCAAACACTGGTTTTCTTCCTGTGGGATTTGAAGTTAGCTTCCAATTTAAAACTCTCAGGCACATGGTAAGTTTTCTTAACATAATATTGCATTTTTATAAATCACAAAAATGTAAGTTAAAAAAACATTTAATTAGAAGAAAAGCTTTATCAGTATAAAATCTTCAGCACTTGGTTAGACCTCATTTAACTTAGACATTAAACATGTATATATATATATTTTTTTAATGACATACTATTTTATTTTTGGTGAAGGTCCAGACCAGCACTGTCTAGTAGAAGTTTCTGCCATTATGGTAGATACAGAACTCTTAAACATGGCTACAACTATTAAAATACTGAACTTTAATTTATTTTTAATTAATTTATGTTTAAATATAAATAGTCACATATGGCTGGTAAATAGTGTATTGGACAGAGCCAATCCATAGTATAATTTGCATAGCTGGAGTGCTCTTGGGTCTGGGACATGGTATATATCATGTTGTTTCCATTATATAACTTAGTTCTGTCAATCTTGGTAAAACCCTTAGATATCCTAATAAAACATCTATTGAAGATAATTAACAGAATACAAACTGACAATAGATACTCCATCTAATTATGGGAAGACAATGTATTTTATTCCTCCATTTATCTTTAATATACCTCTGCACAGAGTAAAGATGCAAAGAAGGGAAAATCAGTTAAGGGTCTGCCTTTGGCTCAGGTCATGATCTCAGGGTCCTGGGATTGAGCCCCATGTGAGGCTCCCTGCTCAGTGGGGAGTCTGCTTCTCCTTCTCCCTCTGCCCCTACTCATGTGTTCTCTCTCTCTCAAATGAATAAGATTGAAAAAAATATGGAGAATCACTGTGGTACTTACAATCCTTGAGAAATATAAGATATGCTTAGACATGTAAATAATGTAATAATGTTATGTATTTTTTTCTATGTAAGTTATCCTATATTGCCATCAAGTGTTTAGTCTACTAAAATGTATATCCTCATTTTGGCACTTCTTAACCTGGGGATAAAATGTTGATTTTGAGTATTTTTAGTTTATTTTTATGTTTTAGCTTTTTTAAAGACACTAGGTTATATTTTTGAGAGCATATATTTAAAAATACAATATATTAATTAAATAAAAACGTACCATTAATTCATCTACATAAACGGTGATATTTCAAATCATTTCCATTTAGCTAACCATATGACAAAGATGAAGAGATGCAGGACTGGCCGTAAGCGGTGAGCTGAAATACAGAGAACCGCCAGAGTGTATGTTATAAAAATATGCCTTTGATTCTCTAAAAAAGAACTTTTATAAATGATGCTACACTGTTCTTTTCTAAACTTTCCATAAATAGATCTTAGAGAGAGTAAGTTGAAAACCAAAAACAGAGAACAATTGCCGGTTTTCCCTATTAGAAAGCAAAAACTTTTTTAACGAAATGCCATGCAGACAAATATCCATTAAAATGAACATTACTTATTTTTTTTCTTGTTACTATCAGTGTTAGAACTGTTATGAAACAAAGTTTTAAAATTCTCTCAATTTTCTATTATTCTGTAAATACTTAATTTCTTAATATTCTAATCAAATTCACTCTTAACATTATACAATTGCCATCTTATATGTGAAAAATATGAACTCTGAAACTCTCTAATATTTTTATTTTAAATTTTTCATATATTATGGAAAAGTATAATTCTTTCTTTAGATCTAATTAGGAATTTTGAGATAATTATTTTCTCCGTATCCAATAGAGATAGAACAGCTCTCTGAACACTTAACCCAAACTGCTATGTATCAGCATGTAGTCCTTGAAGAGTTCACATGAAAAAGAATCAATAGACCTTCAATGTACTAGTTTACTGTCTTCTCTGCCTTAGAGAAGCAGAGAAAAGTACAAGAGAATCACTACAAATCAAAGATTATGTCTCAGGCCTGTCTCAGTAAGCAGTAGAAGAGGCAAAAATGTTTACCTTCCTTTGTACAGAGCACATAAACACAGCATGTATGTGAAAAGTATATGAAACCCTATTTATACAAATAAGTGTTCAACAAGAAGAAAATAAATTGATTGTCAAACACTTGGCATTCCAAAACCATTTATTTATTTTATTTTTTTAAGATTTTATATTTCTGTTTGACAGAGAGAGACAAAGAGGGAGCACAAGCAGGGGGAGCTGCAGGCAGAGGCAAAAGGAGAGCAGGCTCTCTCTGCTTGGGGCTCAATGCCAGGACCCTGGGATCATGACCTGAGCCAAAGGCAGATGCTTAACCAACTGACTACCCAAGTTCCCCTCCAAAACCATTTAAAGAAAATATAAATCCATTAAAATAACAAATAAGACAAAAAAATGTTCTTCTTCAGTTTAGCTGTGCAATGCTAGAGAACTCCTTACAATCTTTTCTTTTTTTTTTTTTTTAAGATTTTATTTATTTATTTATTTATTTAGAGATAGAGACAGTCAGCGAGAGAGGGAACACAAGCAGGGAGAGTGGGAGAGGAAGAAGCAGGCTCATAGCGGAGGAGCCCGATGTGGGACTCGATACCACAACGCCAGGATCACGCCCTGAGCCGAAGGTAGACGCCCAACCGCTGTGCCACCCAGGCGCCCCTACAATCTTTTATTTCTAATCACTATTTTTATTTTTGGCAAGTCAAATGGTTCTAAGCTTTTTTCCATGTGCTCATAATTTTCTTCAGACTAAAAACAAAGAAAGATGAGATTCTAGGTTTAAGGATGCGGTTAAAAATATAACTAAAATAACTAAAATAATAAGTAGATAACATATTTTACACATCACGTAGTAGGATTCACTAGTAAGCAATTGGTAGTAAAAGCTGAATGCAGTTTTGAAACTGAGTGATTCCTCTAAGGCATGATTTCTATTTTTAAGGGGCAAAGGAAAAAAATGAATTAGATGTGGAAGAAAGTTTCAAGTTCTAATTACTTTGAAGTTTAATTACTTTTAAAATTATAAAATTAATGTAAGTATATATTATATAAATTTATAAATAAAATGAAAACATTAAAATTAACTTATAAAAATTTATGTACTCAATATTAAAACAGAAATACATTTTTTGGGTGCTTACTATGTGTTAGACAAGATTTAGCACTTCAAATGAACTGATTTATTCGATGCTAATGATACATCCATGTATTAGTTAGTATTTCTATCCTCACTTTACCGATTAGAAAACTGAAACTAGGTGGTTATCAAATTTGCCAAAGATATCAACAGTAGGAGGTTCAAATACCTGAATTCAAATATAATCAATGAGACTATAGGCCCTCATCTTTAACCCCAGCATAACACAGCTTCATGACCCCTGTAAATTCTTGTTATTAATCCCCATCTTTTTTCCTCCTCTAATAAATAGTTTGGTAGGTATATTCTAATCGAATTCTATTTGTGCCATATACACAGTTACTTATTTATTTGTTCAACAAATACTTTTTGAATTAATTATAGAAGAGATCTTGTACTAATCACTGGATTTATAGCACTGAACTATAATGTCATTGTATATACTCTCACGAAGCTTATAATTTACCCAAAGAAGAGATAAATGAATAGTCACATAAATAAAAGAATTAAAAGAGAAGGGAGTGATTGGAAACATTCAATAAAGGTAACTCGATAAAACAAATGCTGGAGAACATTAGAAGATGAAAAAAAGAGAAAGAAATTGAGACTCTATTAGGATTTTTGCCTTAAGAATGCTTTTCAAGACTCTTCAATTTCTAGGTCACTCTGAAAAAGCTGAAACTGGGAAGTCAATGATGAAACACCATGGTTTTAGTGATGGAAAAAGATAATGTAAGATTTTTTTCAGTACATCTATGTTGAGAGAAATGTCTTGGCCATTTATTAAGAGTGCAAATAAATATAGATTTATGTGGTTTAAACAAAAATAATATTTAGTTACGGATTTTTTCCTTAAAACCCAAGTACTAATTATATGAGATGAAGACAACATGTCTACTCTTATTTATTAGTTATTTGTCAGGTAGAAATGATGGTTAGCATGCATACCAGGTATATATTTTTAAATAAAGTTACACAATATGGTATTTCTACTTTATTAAATTTATTAGAATTCTTGTAGCTTGTTATGTGATAAGGTCACAAATACTTATAGGTGTTTAGATGGAAGCTGTATTCACTCAATGTTTAAAAAGTCTGAGCCTAATATAGTTCTCATTTTTCTGTAGTAATCATAAATTTTCTTTGAAAGTTTTTAAGATATATTATTTTTTTTCAACATTATGAAATTTTATTAGAATATGTCCAGACTGGTCATTTAAAAAAGAAAAATCTTTCTTTGTTGCATTTCTTGGCCCTGCTAAACTTTACATATTTTAATCTTGTATTTTTATTTTATACTGTGAAAATACTTCTTAAATTAATTATCTAAAAAAATACTTGAATGATGGACTATTACTCAGCCATACAAAAGAATGAAATCTTGCCATTTGCAACAACACGGATAAAGCTAGAGAGTCTAATGCTATGTGAAATAAGCCAGTCAGAGAAATATATGATTTCACTCATATGTGGAATTTATGAAACAAAACAAATAAGCAAAGGGAAAAAAGAGAGACAACCCAAGAAACAGACTCTTGACTATAGAGAACAAACTGATGGTTACCAGAGAGGAGGTGGGGGGGATGGAAGAAATAGCGGATGGGGATTAAAGTGTATGTTTAATCATGATGAAAAAAAAAAAGAAAAAGAAAAAAATACATGTATGTACCTACAATTTTCTCGATACTATTATAGCATTTGAGATATATCAGTAAAAAATTGGGGGGAAATCCCTCTATTTTTATAGAAGGTTCATTTTAGCATTTATTTTTAATTTGATTATTTTATTCTTTCCATTTTTCCCTTCTGGTGATAAATAAGTAATCTCAAAGAACTGCTAGAAGACAGTGGTTACAAGCTTAATAATGAGAAATGCATTTGTAGATAATACTCTCTAAATGCACAAATATATTAAAGAGAGCACGTGGTATAATGAGCACTGGATATTATATAAGACTGATGAATCACTGACCTCTACCTCTGAAACTAATAATACATTATATGTCAATTAATTGAATTTAAATAAGAAAACATTTATTTTTTTTGTATGTTCTCTGATTTTATTTTTTTTCCTTTTTTTAAATAATATTTATTTTGTTATATTAGTCACCATACAGTACATCCCCAGTTCTTGATGCAATGTTCCATGATTCATTACTTGCGTATAACACCCAGTGCACCATGCAATACGTGCCCTCCTTAATACCCATCACTGGCCTATCCCAATCCCACACCCCGCTCCTCTCTGAAGCCCTCAGTAAAACATTTCAAAAAATTTTTAAAAAGTACACAAATATACGTATATTTTCTGAGCTTGTCTTATGAACAAGTCTCAGCATAGTTATGGACAAAGCAAACAAATATCTCTTAACATCATATGCAGCATGTGGTAAATTTATTATACTATGTTTTTGTCCAAATATAATTCAGCTACAATTTATAAAAATGCCAGTCTCTGTCATTGGTTCAGTGCTAGTTAATTTGACACTGGCACACTCATTTAAAAGAGATTGTTTCTCCAGCCTAAGCAATCAGATCAAGCATGGACATGTGAAAATTGGTTCTGTAAAGTAGAAAAAAGCAAAAGCAAAGCAGAGATGTTTGTGGTAGTCTTTGATGACTAGTTCAAACGTCTCCAAATGCCTGTAACCTAACTAGTATTTAATTTCATTTAAAGACTTAAAAAAATCATGTAGCCTAAAATAGAGTTTATTATGGTCAATAAATTTAAGACAAATTGCAATTTCATCAGGATACAATTAACATAAACATTAACATATAGTAAGTTAAAAAGTAATATCAGATTAACAGAACTCCATCAGATTAATATCAGATAACTTTTTAAAAATTACAAATTAGAGAAGACTTTCCTGTGACAAACATACTGCAAGCACTAGTTCACTAACACTAAAGGATTTCTGAGCAATGTTCATGTCCGTATCACTCGAGATTAAGAAGCACAACATAGCTAATGCTCAATAAATAATTATGAACTGACTAAACGACTAATTAGACTTCCAATTTTGGAATAAATTTTTCCTTTAAGAAGTGCTTTAGGGAGGGGTACCTGGGTGGCACAGCAGTTAAGCGTCTGTCTTCGGCTCAGGGAGTGATCCCAGTGTTATGGGATCGAGCCCCACATCAGGCTCCTCTGCTGTGAGCCTGCTTCTTCCTTTCCCACTCCCCCTGCTTGTGTTCCCTCTCTCACTGGCTGTCTCTATCTCTGTTGAATAAATAAATAAAATCTTAAAAAAAAATTAAAAAAAAAAGAAGTGCTTTAGGGAATGTAATATTTTCTAATTATTCTGGGGTGATGTGTGCCACCCATGGTGTATATATTCTTTTTGATTTATATTTTACAAGAATGAAATATTAATAGTAATTATTACTTTCATAATAAAAGTTAACCTACATCTTGATTAAGCATTCATTATCTTTTTTTGTGTAAAGATGTATTAAAATTTTATTAGGGTTTATCTATCTCTATCTTCTATGTTTTTATTCTTTATTTTTTTAATCTGTTTTTAAAATAAAATTAAATAATAAACAAGAAGTTCAACATTAGCATATTTGTTTTTAACTTATTTATTTCTTTTAGTGAAATGCATGCTGTAAGGAAAAATCAATAGAGTGCTTTGCACCTATGTACGTGCCTTGTATGTGTGTGTGTTTCTTTTTAAAAAAACCCTGTGATCATAATGTGGAGGAACAGGAACTCTCCTATGTCACTGGTGGGAATACAAAACTATACAGCCACATTGGAAGACAGTTTGGCAGTTTTCTACAAAGCTAAAAATACTCTTACCCTCTGATCCAGCAATTGCACTCCTTCATATTTACACAGATGAGCTGAAAATGTACTTTCACAAAATAGTGTGCACGTAGATATTTACAGCAGCTTTATTCACAATTGTGAAAACTTGGAAGCAACCAAGATGTCTTTCAACAGGTGAATACATAAATAAATTGTAATATATTCATATAATGAAATGTCATTCAGCTCTGAAAAGAAATGAGCTATCAAATCACGTGAATATATAGAAGACCTGGAAGTGCATATTGCTGAGTGAAAGAAGCCAGTCTGAAAAGGCTACATACCATAATATTACAACTATATGACATTCTGGGGAAGAAACTATAAGAACAGTAAGAAGATCAGTGGTTGACAGTGAAACTATTCTATTTAATGCTGTAATGGTGGACACGTCATTGCATTTTGCCAAACTCATAGAATATATAACACAAAATGTGAACCCTAATGTAACCTATGGACTTTGGGTAATCATGATATATCAATGTTGGTTCATCTATTGTAACAAATGTATCACTCTAGTGGGGGATGTTGATAATAAGGGAAGCTATTCATGTGCGGGGACAGGGAATACATGGGAAATGTCTACCTTCCCCTCTATTTTGCTGTGAATCTAAAATTACTCTAAAACATAAACTTTATTAATTTTGGGAATAGTCTGTGATCAGAATTTTTTTTTCTTAATTGCTACAAATTCATGGGGTACCTGGGTGGCTCAGTCACTTAAGTGTCTGCCTTCAGCTCAGGTCATGATTTCAGGATCCTAGGATCCAGGCGCATAAAAAATGTATTTAAATAAATAAAATATTTGAAAATAAATTGCTAGAAATTCATTATTATTTTTTAAGCTTTTAAATTTTACTCATCTTACCCCATATTAGGAAATTTGTTAAGGTATGTTTGAGGTGGTTATTTTTTTTTAAGGATTTTATTTATTTGACAGAGAGGAAGTGATAGAGCATGAGTTGGGGGTGGGGAGGGGCAGAGGAAGAGGGAGTGGGAGAAGCAGACTCCCTGCTGAGCATGGAGCCCTACATGGGGCTTGATCCCAGGACTCCCAGATCATGACCTGAACTAAGGGCAGATGCTTAACCAGCTGAGCCACCCAGGTACCCCTATTTTTTTTAATTCATCCTCTATCTGTTTTCTTGGTGTTTTAAGGTCATGATATTTATATAATGGAAGCTGATAAATTAAAAAAGGAACATCGATTTTATAATTCAACAAAACTTGATTTGAATACCAGCATTAGTTTAGTAGACATATTATTGGTCATAACTATAATCTTTCCAACCATAATTAGCATAAAATAATACTAAATAAAAAAACCTTGTGGTTATCTTGTTGTTTTTCATATAGTATGCCCCTTTCCTTTAGGGGATATTTTAGCATGTGAAAAAATCATAAACCTTATTTTTGAAAAATAAAACAAAACATAAGCAAATTAACTTTGTTATGAATTTTCACTTAAAAATTACTCTTGGAGGGGCACCTGGGTGACTCAGTCAAGTGTCTGCCTTGGCTGAGGTCATGATCTCAGGGTCCTGGGATTGAGCCCTACACAGGGCTCTGCACTCAGCCGGGAGCCTGCTTCTTCCTCTCTGTCCCTCCCCTTGCTCATTCTCTCTCTGTGTCTCTCAAATAAAAATAAAAATCTATGGAAAAAATTTTTAAAAAAGAACTCTTGACAGTGCGCCTCGGTAGTTCAGTTGGTTAAGCATCCAACTCTAGATTTTGGCTCAGATCATGATCTCAGGGTCATGGAATCGAGTCCTGAGTCAGGCTCTGTGCTTAGTACAGAATCTGTTGAGTTTTTCTCCCTCTGCCCCAACCCCACGCTCACTCTCTCTCCCTCTAAAATAAATAAATAAATCTTTAAAAAAAATTAAACTTGGAAAAATTTACATATCCTTTTGGTATATTGATGAATAGCTTACTGTGGGGAGAGAATTTTCCATGGGTCTTTTGCATAGTTCTGCCTGACTTCAGAGTAAGAGACCCTGACCACTTAAACCTAGACAATCTTTGCCAGGATGTTGGCATTTTTTAAAATTTGATTTATTATTCCAAGATTCAACAGAAATTCCCTTGCATCTTTGGAAATTTAATTATTTAATGTCCCACTAAATAATATCCTTGTTTTATCATCTTAATATAACTATAAGATACAAAACATTGTTATGCATTTCCACAGGAATTGCACAAATAACCATTATAGTAATTTTAAAAATGCAGTTATTCAAATCACTTTTATATACACAAAATCTTTTAAAAATATTTATAATCTCAAAAATGTGTTTTTGTTTTATAACTGAAGTAACATTGTAGACTTGAGTGAAAGAAGAGTTAATAGTATAATTTGAAACTTCTATGAAAATAACAAAACATAATTGCAATCTTCTGCATGATTAATAGGCTAGAATTTCATTTTTAATTTCATCATGCAGTATGTTAACTATGGTCTTTTGGTTAAATAAATTTAATTTCCTAGGAGATCAAGCTACTACTACATGTATGCAGTATCTGAATACCTCATATTATTATTTTAAATTTCATATCTACTGAATTTGATTAATGATTTACTCTGATTAATTTTATTTTCAAAAGACCTAGTTGAAAAACTTTATTTTATTAAATATCACTGCTTGAACAGAACAGAGTAATGATGAGCTTCTATGTTAACAGTGTTTTGATGTATAAACTACAAAAGTGAAAATACAACTTGATGATTTTCATATTATTGCCCATAGTCTTAGGAATTTTTTAAATTATGGTAATATGGAATAGATTCTAAATAAAATGAAAAAAAATTGATCTGAAGAAAGGTTTACATAGACATTTCAACCAAGGACATAGAAGTGCAATTCTGAGGAAAATTTTGACACAAGCTGTAGTACTCAAAACGTTAAAGCTAATTCAATCTATTTCAATCTATCTTTAGTAAAATCCAGGCAGAGGGGATCTGTATATTTTAGTTATATGCATTATGCCATTTTTGGAAAAGTTACTGTTAGACTAGACTAGTTGAATTTCTGAGTGATAGTCTATTTCTCCACAAATCTCTGTATATTTCAACACATTTTGGAATTGAGTGGAAACTTATAAAATATTAACGTAAATAGTGTTGAAGTTAGTACTAATCACATATCTACTATACTTGTGTAAATATAGAAATGCACATACTACACATTTGCATATTATGTTTATATATATCATACATACATACACATTCACATGCTTGTTGAACAAAGTTATTCATTAGTTCATCCTTGTTGCTATAGCAGTGAGCAAAAAGACAAAAACCCGTGCACTGATTAAGCTTATATGTAATTATATAGATAAGCAAGTAAGTATTCCCAGAACCAGAAGAATGATCAAAAATGTAATTATTATTAGCCCCAATTAACAGCTATAAATCATAGAAATAAAATGTCTTTGTTCTTGCTTTGGCAGCACATATACCAACATTGAAATGATACAGAGAAAATAATCATGGCCCAATGCAAGGGTGACAAGCAAATTCATGTTTTTCGATATTAAGAAAAAAAAAGACGTAAACTGTGTGAGGTGATGGATGTTTTCATTAGCTTGATTGTGGCAACCATTTCTAATATCAAAATATCACATTGTACGCCTTAAATGTATATTTAATTTTTATTTGTCAATTATACCTCAATAGAAATGGGGAAAAAAATTTTTACTTTTACTAGCTCCACTACTCACTCTGCTATAACAAAGATGGCACACCAACATTTATATAGTTTCATTTACTATGCTCTTTTACATATGTTATAATGCTTCATATTTACAATAACCCGATTAGGTATGTATTGTTATCATCATTTTATTGATAAGAAAATCAAGGCTCAGAGCTTAATTAACTAGATCAGTGTCTGATATCTAGAGAAGGTAACAGGAATAGTAATAAATATAAAGAAAGAGCAATGTCTATATATAAGACAATTAGTTCAAAAGACATGTTGTATTAGGATATGTCAGGTGATGCAAATATAAATACAGATATGACTTTAAGACCTATCTTCTAGATATATATGAAAACAATAGTTACGATGTAATATAATAAATGGTAAATTATACATATTTGCAAGGTAAATGGAAATGACACTTATTGCCAAGCCCTAAAATAAACTTTAAAAAATAATGATTACATTAGTTATTTCAACATTGATTATTGTACATATTTATATATAGGTGAGATGATAGAATAAGTAGGTATAGACCAACAGTCAGAGCAATAGAGAAAGAGAAATATGTCACTAGCTCTAATTTCAAGTTATTACAAATGATTACATTTAATAAAAACTAAAACTCTGTACAAAATAATGAAATAAAAATAGATCAGCTCTTTTTTTTTTCATGGGGGGTGACTTTAATCTTATGTAGAAGTTTACAAAGATAAGAAGAGCCACCATTCCTATCAAAACTTGAAGGATAGCTGCCAAGTACACTTGGGTTAAATAATTTTCCTTTTGGGTTAAATTGTTTTCCTTTTTGTTTTTGTTTTTACAGTCTTTTAATTTCTTTAAAATGACAGCTCTTTTCAAAGGCCAGTAATTAGAATAACAGGATTAAATAGCCAAATCCTTGAGTAACCAACAACATGAAATAGAAATGCCCACTACTATGAAATAACTAAGAGTGAAGAAAATAAAATTATGAAAATACATATTCAATAAATTATAGAATAGATTTAATTAATATCAGGAGAGAGACATGGTAAAACATTTTGACTACTTAACAAGAGTCTAAAGAAAAAAAAAATTTGCTTTTGAGAAGGTACACTTGGTTAATACGACTTCCAGGTTGAAAAACAATTGTATATTAACTGAACAAAATGAGAATGTCTGGATGCAAACATTAAAAAAACATAGATAGATATAGATAAATAGATGCTAGATGGATGACAAGAGATAGATGGGGGATGGGAATGGGGAAAATGCTCAATTATGTGAAGGATAGACATAGAAAGTTAAACACTCACATACTTGGAGTTGTAAAAGTCAAACGTTTTAGATTTATTTTAAGAACTTGAAAAAAGAAACAAAAAATGGAAGAAAATAATAAATATATGCATAGTGATTAAGAGTATAGTGAAAGAAAGTCAACAAATAAATCTGAGAGTCAGTTCGTTGAAAGATTCAAAAAAAATTGACAAACCTTTATGATGGATGTCAACTAAACTTGTGTAATTATTTCCAAAATATACACCTATCAAATCATTATGTTGTATATCATAAACAAATACAGTGTTATATATCAATTAAATCTCAATAAAAAAACAAAATCACAAAACACTGGAAAAATTGTTTTGAACTTTAAGAGAAGGAATATCAAATATCAGGAATAAAAAATGTAAAGTAATTATACACCAGATACCAACCTTTTTTCCTTAAAAGATCAGATGGTAAAAATTTTAGGCTTCTTGTTATAACTATTGAACTTCTTTAAACTACTCAAATTCCTTTGCTATAGTGGCATAAAAATAGTTATAGACCATATGTAAATGAATGAGCATGACTGTGTTCCAGAACACTTTATTTATAAAAACTGACTCACAGGCCACAATTTGTTGACTACGGTTTTTTTGTTGTTGTTGGTTTGGTTTTTTTTTTGAAGAGAATTCAAGACTGATGTAATATTGCATGTCAACTATACTCAAATAACAACATTTTAAAAAATTAAGAAAATTTTAAAAATAAAAAGAATTCAAGATTTATTTTTAAGAATATATAATGCAAAATCTTATAGATGAAATACTTTTGTAGATAAAATACACATTCAAAAGATAAATCAGGGTATATTAATACTTTTAGCTCAATAAGTTTGAAATGTATGTAAAATACATAATTGCCTAGAACATGTGGTTTTCCAAAAGTAACTTAAAGTAAAATACAAAAACAGAATTGTCCTATAACAAATCCATTTACTCAGTAGTCAAAGATCATCTCATAAGATCATTTCAAGCCTTGCTGGCTTTACCAGTGGATTGTTCCAAACATGAGACAAAACAGTAATTCCAATATTACATATAATTGTTTTGAGCAGAAAGCAGGAGGGAACATATTCTATTTCATTTTATGAAGCTATAATAACCTGGATAACAAAGATAAAACAAGATGAAACCAGAGAGGGAGACAAACCATAAGAGACTCTTAACTATAGGAAACAAACTGAGGGTTGCTAGAGGGAAGAGGGGTGGAAGGATGGGGTAACTGGGTGATGGGCATTAAGGATGGCATGTGATGTAATGACCAGCGGGTATTATATACAACTGATAAATTACTGAACTCCACATGTAAAACTAATGATACACTGTATGTTAACTAATTGAATTTAAATAAAATAAGTTAAAAACAAAAAAACCTTACCAGGATAAGAAAGAAGGAAATTAAAGTCAATCTAATTTATCAAAAATAAGGAAGAAAAACTTGAAGATTATGAAGCAGAAATCAACAATGTATTAAAAAAATATGACATCATGGACAAAAAGGTTTATTCCAAAAACCCTGGAAAGCAGTGATGGCTTAATATGAAAATAGCAATTAATGTAATGCACTGAAAAAAAGACTTAACAAAATCATAAGCTTATTTAAAGCCATGGTCTTAAAAAAAATAAATCTTACATTTTAACAATGTAGGAATAAAAGAGGATGGGCTTAACTTGATGAAGTTTGTTTTCAAACGTCCTTTGGAAACATCATACTTAACAAGGAAATGCTGAAGTATTTCCTTTGAGATTGGAAACAAGAGAAACAACAATGTTGTAAGTAATTAATATTGGAGATCTTAGACATGGCAGTAAGGTTTTTTTAAATAATAAAAATGATTAGAAAAGGGAAAACAAACTGTCATATCATGGAGGTTATTATTATCCACACAGAATATTCATAAGAGGGGCACTTAGTTGGCTCAGTCCATTAAGCATCTGACTCTTGGTCTCAGCTCAGGTCACAATCTTGGGGTCATAAGTTCAAGCCCCATGCTGGGCTCCAACTCTGGGCATGGGGCCTACTTAAAAAAAAAAAAAAAAAAGAAAGAAATCAAAACCATTATCAGATACATTGTACCAATTAATAACAGTTTTTACCAAGATTCCTTGACATGAATTCATTATGTGAAAATGAATTGCATTTCTATTTATGAGCTACAAACACAAAGTAAAACACCACAGATATGACTTAAAATAGAATTTTAAAATCAAGTTATTAAGAATAAGTCTAACTAAAGTGTGCCAGATCTTGTAGAAAACAAAAAAACCTTATTAACAGTAATTAGAGATGACCCAAACACATCAAGAGTTTTGCTGTCATTAGATTGGCAAAGAAGTTAAAGATCTTAAATCATTTCTCCTCTAAATTCATCTTTATTATCAATGCATCCCAAGTAAAAGCTCAGTAAGATAGCACTTAAACATTATCAGGCTAATTCTCTACTGTACGTTAAATATAAAAATGCCCAAAGTTAATATAAGTTTCTTAAAGAATAAATTGGGGGATGTATTATAAAATATAATAATACAGTGTGGTATTAGAAAAGCAATAGATAAATAGATCAATGGAATGGAATAGATAGACCATCATGAGAAAAATGTTTATACGGGCTCATGGTATTTGGGAGAGCTGATGTTATAGATCAATGATGAATGGATTTGTCAATAAGTGTTGCTGGTCAAACTGATTATGCCAATGAGAAACAATTAAAATGGCCCTGAATTCACACCTTTATAGAACAATTTCTTCCTCAGGGAATAAATATTTAAATGTAAAAGCTAGGCGAAATTTTCTCTGAGCCTTTGGTTGTCCCTGCTGTTCTTCAGCATCTTCTGGGTTGTTTTTGTTTTGTTTTGTTTTGTTTTTTTTGTTTTTTTTGTTTTTTGTGATTTGTGGGGTTTTGTTTTTATTGTTTCTTGTCCAGGATGCTGGGTTATTGGCTTTTTTGAGTAAAGTATGATGTTGGGTTTAGATGTCCAGCTTAAGCAACTGTTTTCTAGATGGAACTTTAATTAAAATTTGTGTTTTGAGCCTCAATTTTCACTCTCTACTTTTTTGTTGTTTTGTTTTGTTTAACCTTTTAAACCCAGCCTCACAGCATCCCAGGCAGTTTGGTTTCCCCCTCCACTGTACACCCACATGTTTATCTTCTTTGTGTCTGCTCTCTATACTCCCTTGTATTTCCTGATAACCTTCATTCTCCTTTTCTCCTTCCAGAAATTTGCTGAATGCTTAAGATCTTTCTCATTTCCTATGTTGTTCTATTTAATTTCCTTTTGTCCTTCATTCATAGCCTTACATAGCTGTATGGGAGATATAGTTATATTTTTCAAGCTGAGTGTAAAAACATGTTTTAAAATGCAAGTAGTGAGTAAATTTCTAATAATTGAGCAATAGTTGAGTGTTATGAATTTAGTTTTCATTGACATTTCTCTCACCAGAAAAAAATGGTGCTCTCTTTCCTTAAGACAGTACTAAGAGACAGTACCTTGATGTTACCACCATTTAATTGTTCAGATACAGAAATATACTTTGCCAGGAAAGCAGAAATCATCTTATTATCAGGATCCTTCTATAAAAACTCACAATAAACAGCTGTATATAGGAGTTATCACTTTTATTTTGCAGCTTGAAAAAATAGTTCAAATAGCTATCCTAATCAGATGTATTATTAATGAAACACCTTTTCTGTGATCAGAATGTTTAGAGAGTAGGGGCGCCTGGGTGGCACAGTCTTTAAGCCTCTGCCTTTGGCTCAGGGCGTGATCCCGGCATTCCGCGATCGAGTCCCACATCGGGGTCCTCTGCTGGGAGCCTGCTTCTTCCTCCCCCACTCTCCCTGCTTGTATTCCCTCTCTCGCTGGCTGTCTCTGTCAAATAAATAAATAGAATGTTTTAAAAAAATGTTTAGAAAGTAGGTCACATGGAATTATCAAAGGTTGCTTACCGAACATGGATTCTACTAAAGGAAGAAAGGCTGATGGCCTTCAATGATTACTCATTCTGATAAAGGTGTGATCAAATGTCTCTACAAAGGTCTTTTTTTAGTGAAAAAAAATAAAGTAAAACTATTTGGTAGCTTTATTTAGTTTTGTAGAGAAGTTTAGATAAGACTTTGGGCAAGTGATAGAGCTGTGCAGATGGAATCTAGGTGTATTCCGATCCCTTCTTACTCAAACTCATTCCTAGTTCCCTGATTGAGTGTTCAACAATTGTTTCCCTTCTTCTTTACAGGAAATAGCTTTGGACCCTGCTAAAATGTCAGCCGCCACAATGATGTGTGGGTTTCGCCTTTCATTTTTTAGAAGTTAACTATACCGTCGACTCTCGGACAACATGGGTTTGAACTACAGGGGTCCACTTATACACAGATTTTGGTTGTTGTTAAACACGGTAACTGTTTTCTTTTCCTTATGATTTTTTTTTTAATAACATTGCTGGTAAGGTTTCCAGCCAACAGTAAGCTATTAGCAGTTAAGTTTTGGGAAATTAAAAGTCATATATGGATTTTTGACTGTGGGGGGGGGTGTCAATGCCCCTCATTCCCACATTGTTCAAAGGTCACCTATATTTCCATATTTAATGAACATCTTAGTTTGTATTCAATTTCCTAAGTAGTACCCATCTAGTCACTAGCTTACCCTATATTTTTTTTAGAGATAAAAGAGCAAAATTTATGGCTTTTCTTATTTTTAGCACGTTGCCTAATAAAAATCAATGCCAACTTTTTTTAATCTAATTTTTTCTGGTTACAGTCCCTTTTCTAGTTTCTTCTATAATCTATTGCTATGTCAAAACTGACTTAGGTGGTGACAACAATAATCTTAGCTATTTCTATATTTTCCACAATACATGTAGCATCTGAATCCCACTTCTTTGGGAAATTTATCATTCTAAAATAGCATTTATCATTTCCATAACATACCAAAACATTTTGCACACTAAAATAATAAAACGTTCTTAGTAGCTTTAAAAGTCATATGATCAGAAACAGGAATCACAGGCTGAGTTTCTACATGTGCAGTACAGCTATGAATACTCGTAAAACAATTCTCCTTAATGAGACCCAAACAATGTGGCATAAGGTCATTCTACCAATGATGGAAGATCAATCCCAAGATAAGAGGAACATGAATTTCTACTCTAAAAGCTTTTTTCTTTTCTTTAAACGATTAGAAAATGCTAATTCTTGGATTTAGACTACAGTTTTGCTACATAGGTGTTATGCACTCAAAGTTTGTATCTCCCTGAATTCATATAATGAAGTCCCAATCCCCAATGTGATAGTATTTGGAGGTGGGCATTTGAAAGGTGATTAGGTCATTTATGATGAAACCCCAATAAATAGAATTAGAGCTCTTATCAGAACAAACAGAAGAGAGATGATCGCTCTCCACTATGTAAACACATAGCTATCTGCAACCTAGGAAGTGAACTCTTATCAATAATTGAATCTGCTGGCTCCCTTAATCTTGGACTTTCCAGTCTCCAGAACTGTGAGGGATAAATTTCTGTTGTTTAAGCTACCCACTCTATATTTTTATAGCAGCCTGACCTAAGACAAGCTTTCAGAATTTTTTTTTAATTGAAAAAAATAATTTGTGAACAGAATACTTGACTGCAAGAAAGCTGCTGTCCATTTCCTGAATTAATCAAATAACACATATTTTACATTAAATGCCATGTACTTCAAAAGCCCAAAGATTACATTATTGCTTTTATAAATATTTATTCTATATTTGGGTATAAGTAAAATGTATAATATGAAAGGTATGGGCTAGGGTTTAACATTTCAAAAAAAAAAAAACAAAACAAAACTGAGAAACAGGTAAAATTCCCAGGTTTTTTTTTTTTCTATTTTATCTTTTTTTCTTTCTTTTCTAGTCCTCCAAATTTAATATTTTTTTTTAATTTGTTACACTATTTTACTTACAAGGACAAAGTACAAATCAGGCTAATATTAAACACAAGTTTACTCTCTACCTTGATTACATTCCTGCTTTATTCCAGTTTCCACAAAATGTATTATGTAAAATAGATTTCAAAATATATATTTTGCAGTCAACATTTATTTGATCGTAAAAATAGAAACATCAGTATTAAATATAAATAGATAAGTTTTGCTCGTGAGCTTCTCCATCTTTTCCAGTGTATAGGTAGACGGATGACACTTTAAATAATGTGTTAAATTTAGAGAGAGAATACATTAAATAGGAAGGAAAGTCGTGGAAAATACGAAAGCCTTTCCATTAAGGGTTTCAGATATGAAATGTTCTATTCAGACACAAACTAAGCTTAAAATGAGAGATTTTTTTTTAAACTGAGAGAGCTAGAGAGTAATTAAAGGTAATTGGCATGTTATTATTCTTAAAAGGTTCCCTTTTCTGCTCTAAGAATACCAGGGAACAATTGAATAGATAAAAAGCGAACTATAAATTGCCAAATAGATCTTTTGTATAATAATACATCTCTCTAGACAAAAGATATTTCAAAACCATAAAAAAGAGGGAGGTGTGTTTGCCTGACTGGCCCTTCATCCTGCCTGGCCACAGTGAAGTCGCCTCAGATTTTTAACTCACAGGGTTAGAAGCCATCTTAGTAGGTTAAGGGGGACTCAGAAGTGAATGTGATAAACTTGAAGGAGACCCTTTGGTTGCCAAAACTTAACATTCGGTGAGTAGAAAATCACTTGATAAATGAAATTGAAAACTGAATAAATACTTTTATTTAAGAGTACCTATGGCAGATTGAAGCCTTTAAGATTATTGATCCAATCTGGGAAGCCCTCCCTCCTGCCCTTTCTGTCTCCAAACCCTGCTTTTTTTTTTTTTTTTCAGAACTGGATCAATACAAATTCTCATCATGAAGCCGTTTATTTACTACTCTATCCTTTGATGAACTCTTCTGCAGACTTCTATCCCACCCACAGTCAATACAGTGGCACATTATTCCTCTCTTATCTCTAGTTTCTCAGACCAAGTAAGACTACCTCAGATGTTTACTCTAATTAATCTAATCTTAATCCAATTAAAATATAACCCGTACTCATACATTCTCTCTAAAGCACCATGTTTTATCTGATTCATAAATTTGGCATATTCATTTAAAGATAGTTTTTATGTACCTTCACTATTTCTTCTATTTTGAAGGCAAAAAAAATGTGTTTTTTTCACATTTTGTTTATTCGTATCTTCTTTTCTTTTGATTTATTTCTTGAAGACCCCCAGTGTATTTTGTTTGGGGACATCACAACTTGTTAAATAAAAGGGAATATATTTAAGAACTTGAGTAAAAAGTTTTTCTTCTGCTGTACATAGTAGAGGCGTTTATTAAAGTGTTCTTCGTAGCAACTGCCCTACTCATACCACTTCTATACCACTTAGCTATGACACTTTTTTACTGTTTTATTACATGCATTTCTAATCATTTTTACAGCTTTATTGAGATTTAATACATATATAGAAAATGGCACATATTTAATATATAAAATTTGACGAGTTTGGGCATATGTTAACGCTTGTGATACAATCATCACAACGAGAGTAATAAACATATCCATAACCTCCAAAAGTTTCTTTGGGTGCTTTTGATTTTTTTTTTTTGTCATAAGAACACTAAAAATCTACCGTCTTAATACACTTTTTAGTGCACAGCACCATGGTGTTAAGTACAGGCTCTACATTGTACAGCAGATGTCTAGAATTTATTCATCTTGTTTAACTGTAATTTTATGATCATTGAACAACATAAACCAAAACAGCTTTTTAAACAACTCACATACCAGGCCCAAAGTTAAATTTATGTATGAAAGAAAAACTCATCCATATGTGTATATTTTACATTCAATCTTAAATTTGATGAGGATAAAGTTAATATATTTATAATCAACCACATTACAAGACATAACCATAAGGTGCATTTCTTTCTATGTTTTAGGATTGTGTTGAAGCTCAATGTAGGAACAGAAAGACAACCATAATCTACTCTCCTATACATTATTGAGCGCAAAGACTGTATCTAGATTTCAGATCTAAGGGTTCAGAGTATGTCACCCCAAAAGTTGCCACTTTGGCATATTGATTATTTTGAATTAAAGGTACTTGGGAAACAGCTGGTGTGGGGAGACTCTGGCCCTCCTTTGTCCCCCTGAAAGCAGGAGATAGATCTTCAATGTCGAATGTACCCTCCCTGTACCAGGAAGGTGGAAGGCATCCTTATTACCTGAGATAGGGAATTTAGGGCCAAGAAGTCTGCATAAGTAAAACTTGTTACTTCTTCAAAACTTTATGAAGTTTTGCCCAAATCTTGTTAATTCTTCACAAATTTATTGTTTCTTTGTCTGAAAAGTATAAAACCTTCCTGCTTTGGTCACTACTAAGAACCTTCTATTTTGGGGGGTTTCCATATTTCCATATGTATGAAATTAATTTGATTTTTCTTTTACTATATTTTAGGTCAATTTAATTACTAGATCAAAGAACCTAGAAGGGAGGAAGAGAAACATTTTCTGCACCAGTGTGCGGCTCTCTACTGGCTAGACAACCTTTGCTCCGGGGCTGCTGTGGCTGAGAGATCTGGGGACCTCTGGCAAGAGCTAGCAGAAGGTAAACATTCTTACCACATCAGTTTCCCCAGATTTGTGCCTGCAGAATCCAGTGGAAGCAAAAGTGGTAAGAGGTTTTTTTTGTGTTTTTCTTTTTTAAAGATTTTATTTATTTATTTATTTGACAGAGATAGAGACAGCCAGCGAGAGAGGGAACACAAGCAGGGGGAGTGGGAGAGGAAGAAGCAGGCTCATAGCAGGGGAGCTTGATGTGGGGCTCGATCCCATAACGCTGGGATCACGCCCTGAGCCGAAGGCAGAAGCTTAACCGCTGTGCCACCCAGGCGCCCCTTTTGTGTGTGTTTTTTGTTTGTTTGCTTGCTTGTTTGTTTTTTTCCTTTTTTAAATGTAGATTAGCAGGAGGAAATATTTGTGTGAACTGGGTTCATGGGGAAGGCAATCTTGAGAAAGATTGTTATGAGTACTCTTGTTTTCTGTTGATCCCTTTCCTCCCAGAGATAGTTATTGCTTTCTTTTGTCTCCATCTTTTATATCTTTTGTCACACGGAGGGAAATCATAGGGTAGAAGGCAGGCATAGGTCCTATAAGCCTGCAAGCTGACCTCACAGAATGGTGAATTCACGGTTCACATCAGACAAATGTCTGTTTAGATATATTTTGCAAGTGTCTGTTTAGATATACTCATTATATAAAAATGAGATGAAGTTTTCCTTTTGTCTGGTTCTGTGTCCTGAGAGCTTGGCTTTGTGACCACTGAGAATACTCTTTCTGGCCTCCACCAGCCAGAAGGTACACCTGTCACTTTGCATAGGGCAGCCAGCCAAATAGGCTGGGATCCAAGACACGAAGTAACAAACAGCATTCTCTTTGACCATGCCAACTGTCAGGGGAGTTGTCTTAAGGGTTCCTAGTTTATAAGGGGCCTTTATTATCTCAACCTTCATTGTCTCATTAGTGTTGGAAAAGTCCTATTCCTGGAGAGGCCACCCAGTGTCACAGAATAGCAGGTCTGTGGCTGGATGCATCTCACATTCTCATGGAAAACTGGAGACACCATTTCCCTAACACCATTCTAACTGCTAGTGATAATGAAGGTTTTTTCTTTCTTAGGTTAACTCTGAGAGTGAATTTTCTAAATTTTGTGAGGGCTGAATGTCTTGTACCATCTTTGGGGACACCACATGTGTCCATGATTAAGACATAAAAAGCCTTATTGGTTTGAGTCACTATTAAGATTAATGTACCTTTGAGGAGCACCTGGGTGGCTCAGTCAGTTAGTTGTTCAACTCTTGGTTTTGGCTCAGGGTATGACCTCATGGGTCTTGAGTTAGAGCCAAGCATCAGGCTCTGGCACAGTGGGGAGTCTGTTTGGGGATTATCTCCCTCTGACACCCCCCTGCACTCACTCTCTTTCTCTATCTCTCTATCAATTAAATAAATAAGACTTAAAAAAAAGATTAATGCACCCTTTGAAGATCTTATTCATCAATAGCCCAACAATGGACCCTTTAAGTTGGAAAAACTGCTATAGCCGAAAAAAAAATTTAGAAAGCTATTATCCTTAACAATTATCTTATTGGTATCTATGGAAAAATTAAATTAAAAGGGGGACACAAAGAAGTGTAATGTCTAGCCTTAGGGATTTCCTTAACAAAACAAAAAACAGAAATGAAAACAAAAATGAAAATTTACATCCGATATAAATTCCCCTTCTCAAAATCCAGCCCCATCTCCTTACCAAATTCCCTTAGCTTCCCAAACTCCTCCAGTTTCCCCAGAAATCCCCTTGAATACCCAGCTGGCTTTTTAAACTTCCTGTTCCCTAGAAGATTTACAGAGAACATTCCAGCCTGATCTCCAGGTCCACTAAACAGGTTATTCATGTAAATGCTGAGAGGCACATAGCAAATTTAGCAGAAGCACCGGGGGTAGACTGTAGGACTCACTTTGCTATCCCATACAGCTCCTTCTACTTTCCAGGGCTCTGAAATCAGGCTCTTCCAGCTTCAGGCCTTCCTATGCAATAATCTTTGTGGATGTATCCGGGACCCCCCACTGTAAAGAATTCAAGTCCCCTAGACAGCAGCAGATATATTAAATTATAAAGCCCTTTTACCTCTGCTTTCAGGAGATCCCACTAAATTTAGAGAAGAACTAGAAAAGTTAGTGATGGGACACCTGGGTGGATCACTCGGTTAAGTGTCTTCCTTGGGCTCAGGTCATGATCCCATGGCCCTGGGATCGAGTCCCACATTGGGCTCCCTGGTCTGCTGGAAGCCAGCTTCTCCCCCTGCCCCCCCCCCGCCAATGAATAAATAAATAAAATCTTTAAAAAAAAATTAGTGACCATTCCCAAACCTACTCACAGTCATTTTGGCTGCTCAAGGATATTCTTCTCTCCTATGATTATTCTGTAGTTAACAGAGAAAGCCAGCTAGTCCTCTAGGGAAAATTTCCCTCACAGAGGAAAGAGATGACCAGAATTTCTCCCCAGCCTTCCTACAAATGATCAGGAAAATGCGCCACCTGGAGACTTATGCTCAGAGGCTGAAGAGAGTCATGGTGAAGATTTTTCTCCCAAAGACGAATTGGCCCAATGTTGAATCTACATTCAGGAAAAGAAGAGAAATTCAAAGGTCTTTTTTGAATGCTTTATACAGATTTTTTAAAGGCCTAGTGCATTAAGCCTGAAGTTCTAGAACACAGAAATCTTTTGATTCCCATCTTAGCAGGAAATCTTCTCCCTGATGCAATTGGATGGGTGGATCAGCTCCTTGATATTATTTTAGGCTGTAACCAAATTCTTTGAGGAAGTCAAAGCAACTGACCTTGTCTTAGAAATCAATCTTCACAAAACCAGAAAAGCAACTCTAGAAACAAATCAAAGTTCACCTATCTTTACCAATTCTCAAACTTTCCCTATTATCTCAAAATGTTTGCAGATATTATGAAAGATCTGGACATTGAAACAGAATTGTTCTAAAAAAGAAGGAAAAATTTATACAATAATTACCCTGGACTTCTGATAAAAGACAAATACACCCTAACACTCTTAGGAGAAAATCTACATTCTTTCTCTGTCTGTTAAAGACATAAATTTTACAGTATCTTTGAGTTATAAACATCCAGGAGATGATTAAAACGCCTCCCATAATCCCCTAAGACTGAAGAAGGAAAGAAAGAAAGAAAGAAAGAAAGAAAGAAGGAAAGAAAGAAAGAAAGAAAGAAAGAAAGAAAGAAAGAAAGAAAGAAAAGAAAAAGAAGGAAGGAAGGAAGGAAACCAGGTCTTTTAAATATAAACAGTTATAAAAGCTTCTTTGCTCAAAATCTAGTCCATAGCCTCCATGATATTAATTGTCAAGGGCAAATAGAAATCTTAAAAGTCTTCTCCATAATTTTAATGAAATCAAATGAACCTAACTTATTCCAATTGATAGAAACACAACTCAGATTCAGCTGTTATTTATGAACTAGTAAGTTTTGTATTCTTGTTCCTGATTCATGGCTAAAATTTTAAAACAAAAGCCATAAGGTCTGTTTTCTTCATCTGTCTGAATGTTTATGTATGTCTACAAATGTGTGTTATGTATATATTTTTCTGCCTCCGGATGGTATCGACAAATCAATTTGTTTTTTTAAAAAACCACCTCTAGTTAATTAACTTAAAGAAGAGTAAGTCCTTATCAAATTAAATATTTCTAAATTTTCAGAAATATAATAGAAATTAACCCAAATTCTTTTCAAGTTCTCATGATCTGGGATACTCTTTGGTAAATAAAAGCTAGTTTAAGTTTGCTGGTTTTATTAAAGTAGGCATGTCTGCAGAGTTATCAGCTTTAAATATAGTGCAAACATATAATTTTTATTCTACCTGGATTAACTAGCCAAATAAGTTTGTGTTATCTCTGCTAAAAAATGCTTTCATTAATTTCATTTTTTTAAATGTTTTCAACCTTGTCTTGAATTTCTGAAGAGACACTTTTTTTTTATTTTTAAAGATTTTATTTATTTATTTGACAGAGATAGAAACAGCCAGCGAGAGAGGGAACACAAGCAGGGGGAGAGGGAGAGGAAGAAGCAGGCTCATAGCGGAGGAGCCTGATGTGGGGCTCGATCCCATAACGCCAGGATCACACTCTGAGCCGAAGGCAGACGCTTAACCGCTGTGCCACCCAGGCGCCCCTGAAGAGACACTTCTAAAAAGTTGTTATTTTCTGTATGAATTCTGATTCTTTAGATATTAATTTCTCTGCTGAGTTTTGTTGCACTCATTCTTGCTTTTCTTAGAAGTGTGATGACTTCTAACTTTTTACGTGAATGTCTTTCTGTTAACCAGTTTACCTCCAGGGATGAGGAGCTGTGAAATACCCATAAAGTTGGAAGGAATAATCATCCTTGTTTGCCAGCACTGCTGTTTCCCATTCTTCCTGGCTTTGCCAATTACTGGGGCTCTGCCCTGTTGATCTTACTGATATTCCAAGACCCATCTTGCCAACTGGGCACATTTTTATTATGCCCAAGTGATGTCTTTTCATTTTATTTTTTAAAAATTTTTAATTTTTTCTTTATTTTAGAGAGAGAGATTGGAGGGAGAGGCAGAGGGAGAGGAAGAGGGAGAATCTCAGGCAGACTTTTCTCTGAGTGCAGAGCCTGATTTGGGGCTCAATATCATCATCATGACCTGAGCCAAAACCAAGTCGGTCACTTAACTGACTGAGTCACCCAGGTGCCCCTCTTCATTTTTCTCTCAGTGGTAGCTCCTTGTTTTCATATTTAGGTTTCTTCCTTCACCAACTTTTTTTTTGTTTGTTTCTAAGCTTTCCCCTTTCTCAAAAACAAAATAAACATGATCAACAACAAATATTGGAGCCAGAGAGTTTCACTGATCAATTCTATCAACTATTTAAGAAGGAATAATATAAATAGCAAATAAATACGAACAAAATAGATGAGGAAAAAACTTCCTAATACATTTTCAACTCAGAATAACCATGATGACCATGAGACCAGAAACTGACAAGGAAAAAATTACAAATCAATTCGTTCATGTAGATAAATTTCAAAAACTGAATAAAAGTGTTAGAAAATGAAAACCAACAATATATAATAGTGGTTAGTATACAATCACCAATTGTTGGGTTTTTAATACTATTCTTCACTAATTATTCTTACTGAGCATGCAAGATGTTCTGAATCAGTGTCAGATTTCTTAATAAGTATACAGATCTCCTCTTTAGTCCTTGTCCCTGGGAAAATATCACAAGATCCAGACCAGTTGAGCTAAGTGACTAATGAGGCATCCATACATGAGGGACAAGGAAAATGGATTTTTCTCTGTTACTGAGAGAAAGGGAGATAGTTGTCCCTTTTCCTTTTGAAAGAGTTTCTTTCTTACTCTAACCATGAAGTATGTAAAATCTATCCAAAAGCCAAGTGACAGAGGTTTCTAGGTATCATGCTTCATCTCTTCTTGAAATTTAGTACTTTTTAAAAAGATTTTATTTATTTGAGAGAGAGCAAGAGAGAGCACGAGTAGGGGAAGGGGCAAAGGGATAAGGACAAGCACACTCCCTGCTGAGTAGGGAGCCTTATACAGGGCTCGATCCCAGGACCCTGAGATCATGACCTGAGATAAAGTCAGACACTCAACTGACTGAGCCACCCAGGGACCCTGAACATAACACCTTATAACAATAAGAAGTAATATACATATTTTTGAATAAAAAAATTTGGATATAAAAATTTGGATATGAAAAATTTAAAAACAGTCTCATTTCCCTAAATAGTCCCAGAACAGTGATATTTCAATTTTGCCTATAGAATAAATAGGAAAAGGCCCAAACTCAAGGAAATATTTTGAAGGAAATGAATTACTAATATTTATTTAACTTGAATTATTCTAGTTTCTGTATTTTATATTCCAGAAAAAAATATCTGACCAGATTTTGTTTTTCTAGCACCAATCATTTCCTTTTTTATTAATTAGATTTGTTAGCTACTAGGTATATCACTTCTATTAATTTAGTTTTGAGCAGAATGTGATTCTATTTTATTTAATTTTCAGAAAAGGTTTCCAAATCCAAACTTGTGATTTCCATTGGTATATATGTCACTTTGTTACATCTAGCTTTTTTTCCCTCTAATGTAGCTACCAAAATAATATTTAACAACAAATGAATTGTGAAGCCAATTGAAAAATATTCATGTTATATTAGACAACTTAATGAAAATGCATTAAGCTCATGAGTTTCTAAAGATTTGTTAGTGCTTGGAATCACTGTATGGAGACATCCAGGAAAAAAATCTTACAGTGAAAAATCAATAAAACATACCAATATTTTCACAGTGTGACAAAACCTGGCCATATTAACCTTTACTAAGCAAATAATTTCAAATGAAACATGATTTCCCCAAACAGATATTTGTTTTTATATCAAATTCAGTTAAGTTCAATGAAAATTTATTGAATTCTGTAAGTTCTAGATATTGTGATTCGTCCTGGTAATGCTAAGAATCTCTCCCTTCTTTACCTTGAACTCACAGTGTAATGGAGGAGAGAGAAACTTTGACACATACTCAATGAAATATGATCAATAACATGATAATAGTATTTTTCTTAGTTTTCAGTTATCAATTTTTCATTTACAAACAGTTTTTTAAAGAGTGATCAGTTTTCTCCTTAAACATCAACAAGAATCTACGTGCCTTCTTTGGTAAAAATAAATTAATTACAGCTTTGTGCAGACATATCCTGTTGAATTACAAGGTTATGTTAGCCAATACCATTATGATAAGACATTCAGAATTTATGACTTTCTCTCTCATTTCTCTGAATATATGATACAAATATACATATGTTATACGTACGTATCAGGCAAATTATATATATTTACGTATTACTTATTTTGAAGAACAAAATTTTTTTTTGAAATGAAGTTTCTTGATTAGCCATTAATGCCAGCATGTGTTAACTCAAAGTCAACCACAGCTGCACACACTGATGTAAAAGGCCTGTGACACTAGCACTAAGAGATGAGGCTAGCTACTCAAATCCAAACTATTACTCATATTGAGTTAAATGTGATTAGAAATTTAGAAAATTTGAGACAAAAATCAATTCTTTGCCCACATTATTGTTGAACCATATATTTTCTTGTAAAATATGATACACTTTAATTACAAAATATTGCCAATATCTGAAGTGACAAGTGTCAGCAATATTTCTAGCTCTGGTAGCCATTACTCACTGATAGTTGTAGAGGCCTTCTTGCTGACACAGTGGGATTTGGTAAATGGCTTCATATGATTAATTACAGGTAATGCATAAATTATTTAAAATTATACTGAATTAATTGGGTAGTAAATGTGACTTTTTCAATTCTCTCAGAATTTCAGTGAGGGCCTTAAAAGCTCAAAATAATAAATAAATGCTGTATTAACAAGGGATATATGAAGAGATTGTGATAATGTTATTGTGCCCCTCTACTTATCACTTTTTTCCAGAAGTTATATTTTCAGAGATTCTTTTGGATAGGATTCCTATGAACAGGTAATATGAATGTTCTTGCCTAACTTGAGTGCCAAGTGAAGAGGGCTGTAAGGAAGCACTCAACAAACATGACATGTCTCTGGGGAAATGGAAGAATTAATATCTGTCTCATGCCTATGAAACCTTAAAAGTGAGAGTTTCTCTGGAGTAACCTAGGTAAGCAGACTGGGTCAAACTGAGAATTGTGTGTATATCCAAGATTTGATTGGGTCAGATGAGGACTTCTGAGTCAGTAGCTTGAATTGGTTTGTCTTGAAATAATCACATCTAAGAGAAATGTTTGGGATAACCAGGTCATCCCAACAGAGGAATATTACAAGTCTTGACTGCCTAAACATTGGGAGAGGAGATCAGTCTGTAAGGGGCCAACTCAAAGAAGCATTTTTTAAAACAAGGAATGTCTCCATGCTGTGTTTCTTAACAACTGACACATATTTGCGGTCCACTTAAGAAAGAGACAAAAAGTAGATATTGCACCTTGAGAGAACAGTCTTGGCCAGTGAAAACTACATGAGTTGAGAAACACTTTTATGCTCCTTTTTCTCTATTCCTACCCTGTAAGAGCCAGAAAGAACACAGAAACTGGAGAAGATTTAAGAGTAAATTGGAAGAAAGTAAAAATCCCTTTACTATTTGCCTAGCCTGAGGCAGGACTGAGTTTGGAAAGCAGCATAGCTTTGAATTGGATAAAAGATAATATTATTGGTATTCAAATGGACCATAAACTACAAACTTAGAATTGATACTATTTCTTAAAACCTGAAAGTGACTAAAAACATATTTTCAAGATATCAGTGTGTGAGGGGAAGAAGAGACATTGTTTTAGCTTGAATAAAGGAGAATCAATCCCATGAATTAAGAGCCTTCCTTCTTCAAGAATTCAAACCAAAAATAGCTCTTTCAAAAACAAATTATGTATCTGAATTCTAAAAAAAAATTTATAATATAAATAAATAATTTCATTTAATTTGTTTATTTTAATATAGAAAAATATGTCCTGGCTAATTATTTGATAGGAAGTCTTAGGTCTTAATTTTGTATATGGATCTACTGAGCTTTGTTTCTTTTCTTTTTGGTAATAATATGTTTAAATTCTACTCTTTTGGCAAATTTGTTATATATGACTTATGTATATGATGTAAATATTATGTAAAATTATTATTATAAAAGTATATATACATATGTAAATATATATACTTGACATCTTTATCCAGTCTTCCACTGATGGATACTTAGGTTGTTTCCATAACTCGGTTACTGTAAATAATGCTTCAGCGTACATGAGAGTGCAGAAATGTCTTCAACATTCTCTTTTCATTTTCTTTGGATATATACTGAAGTGAAATTGCTGGATCATACAGTAGGTAGTTCAATTTTTACTTTTTAGAGATACATCTATACTAATTCCTGTAATAGTTGCACCAGCGGCTCTAGCAGCGTATAATGGTTCCCTTTTTTCCACATCTTCGCCAACATTTCCTAACTCTTGTATTTTTGATAATGGCCATTCTAACATGTGCAAAGTGGTATATCATTGTGGTTTTGATTTTCATTTCCCTGATGACCAGTGACGTTGAGCACCTTTTCATGTGCCTGTTGGCCATTTATATGTCATCTATGGAAAAATGTATATTCAGTTCTTCTGCCCATTTTTTTTTAAAGATTTTATTTATTTATTTGACAGAGATAGAGACAGCCAGCGAGAGAGGGAAAGCAAGCAGGGGGAGTGGGAGAGGAAGAAGCAGGCTCATAGCGGAAGAGCCTGACGTGGGGCTCGATCCCAGAACTCCGGGATCACGCCCTGAGCTGAAGGCAGACGCTTAACCGCTGTGCCACCCAGGCGCCCCTTTCTGCCCATTTTTAAATCAGATTTTTGTTGTTGTTGTCGTTGAGTTGTAAGCATTCTTTATAAATTTTGGATATTAACCCCTTATCAGACATATGATTTTGCAAATATTTCCTTTCATCCCATATGTTGCCTTTCCATTTCGATGATCATTTTATTTGCTGTGCAAATTGCAAATTGAGAATTTTTTATTATGCAAAATGTTGACTGTTGTCAAGTACTTTTTCTACATCTACTGAGATGATTATATGATTTGTACCTGTCATTTTGTTGACGTGGTGTATCACATTGTCATTTGTGGATGTTGAACCATTCTTGTATCCCTGGAATCAGTCCCACTTGATCATGCATGCTCCTTTCAATGTACTGCTGAATTCAGTTTGTTAGCTTTGTTTCTTTTTGCAATAGATATGGACTATGGTTTTCAGTGCTCCTTTTTTGAAGTGGATCAATTAGTTGAAAATACATAAAAAGTAATATATATGCAGACATTTACCCCCTCTATTAAAAAAATAAAAAGTAAACATACAGGTGTCTGACTCATAAATCCAATTTGTCAGCATTTTTAATAGCTTATGTTTGCCAATTTTTTCATAATTATTGTTTTGATTCATATATATACATGTTGTATATATATGTATACTTTAATACTCATTTATCTCTGTTTTACAAAGTAGTTACTTAAATTATCTGGCTGCAGTTATCATCATATCTGATATAAATGTATTTGGTAACAAAACAACCAACTTTTGGCATACAAATAAGCAGTGGAAGAAGAAATGTGTGAGCATATAAGATAGGGCTAGCCCAAAACATGTGTTCTGCTAGGGGCCAGGTAATCCAGTGCAGTTGTCAAACAGGAACTGGGAAGACATTCAAAAGTACTTCCTGCCTTGGATGCAAACTTAAAGGAAATAAATAGTAATCTTATAAATAAATAAATATTATAAAAACACAAATATTATACATATTATAAATTATAGGAAATATTGTAAATATTATAGATAGATTATACATTATAAAATATTATAAATATTATAAATAAATATGAATATTATAAGTATTATAAATATATTATAAATAAGACCGAATATTTTACCAGAAGTCAAAAAAAAGCAATGAGAAGTAAAGTGACATGGGAAAATGGAAGGCTGATGGGGTGGGATCTGTTTTGTTGTTTGTTTTTTAAGGTTTTATTTATTTATTTGACAGAGGGAGAGAGCGCACAAGCACAAGCAGGAGCAGTGGCAGGCAGAGGGAGAAGGAGGCTCCCTGCTGAGCAAGAAGCACAATGCAAGGCTTGAACCCAGGACCCTGGGATCATGACCTGAGCCGAAGGCAGAAGCTTAACCATCTGAGCCACTCAGGTGTCCCATGGGATCTGCTTTGTCTGTCAGTTAATTACATTAAGTGCCCCAAGGTGCCAATTAAACCATATTTTGCTTATTTACCTTCTTTTTTTCTTTTTCCTAACTAAAGTACTCTTTCAAGATGTGGAAAAGTTTTAGTTTAGAAAAGTAATTCTTTCTGTCTCTCCCTCTCTCTCTCTCTCTCTCTTTTTTTTTTAAGATTTACTTACTTTTTTTAGAGAGGGAGAGAGAGCAAGGGGAGGGGCGGAGGGAGAAAGAATCCTAAAACGGTCTCCCAGCTGAGCATGCAGCTCTATGCAGGGCTTGATTCCAGACCCCTGACATTATGACCTGAGTTGAAATCAGGAGTCCACTGCTCAACTGACTGAGCCACCCAGGCGCCCCAGAAAAGTAATTCTTTCTCTTGATAAATTTTGGCACCATAGAGTATATACAAATAAAAACAAGCAACAAATAAAACTGTTTTTCTTTTTTAAAAAGCCACGTATGTTCACTGAGTCAAATATTAGAAATGAACATTCATTTGTTTAAATGACCTAATGGGGCGATATTTGATTTTCCAATTCTTCAGTAACCAATCATCTTTATCTTATTATAGCAGGTAAACTGATGGAAGAATAACACTTAGAGATCAATAACATCAGAATTTTTTTGTGTGGAACTTTCAAGAAAAGAAGTGAAAGAAAATATAAAAAAGGCTGTTGTCTGTCATTTTCAGATGCTATTTTCAATTAAATGTTTCTTCAGACCGAATAAAAACTCTAACAATCAAAACAAGTACTATTTTGTTTTCATTAACTTGAAATTGGTATTTGCCATTATTTCAAATCATACTTAATTTAGTTTTTCAAGATTGAAAACATTAAAGAAATGTGTGAAAAAAGAAAAATTAAATAGAAAATAAGATGGCCATTGAAATAATTGGCACAAATTTGTTGAATAGTACCTGTATTTGGTCATATTTTTTTGGTTCTACACATTTCACTCCCCTAAACTTCATTCACAATGAACTCAGCTATAAAATTGGTCAGATTGTCAGTGATAATTGTAGATATGAATGGCAGTGTCCATTGTTTTATGGGAGTTATAGCCGGGATTGTCTTCCTACATACATACATATATCTGCCATTTATTTAACAACTCTATCATATATACCACACACACTCACACACACACACACACACTTGTTATTTTTCTACATCATTACATATTGTACTATATTACAGAAGCTATTTATTTTTAGAGGAATTAGTAAGTATAAATATTATATAGGAGATGAATAAAGTATCTCACATGGGTATCATGTTACATGATATTAATACACAGAGAAATAAGTGATTCATCATGGGATAAATTTAAGACAAGACAAAAAAAATCTTACAGTTTTGGAAGTGCAAATGGTCACCTAATTTTGAAATATTTCGGGTAAATTATCATTCAGTAAAACATTTATCACATATAACAAATAAAGCATTCAAGGGAAAATGTTTTGATTGACAAAGAACCATAATTTGCTTTACAAATTATGTTTGTCTTTTATTTTTTAAAGATTTTATTTATTTTTTTGACAGAGATAGAGACAGCCAGCGAGAGAGGGAACACAAGCAGGGGGAGTGGGAGAGGAAGAAGCAGGCTCATAACGGAGAGCCTAATGGGGGGCTCCATCCAATAACGCCGGGATCACGCCCTGAGCTGAAGGCAGAGGCTTAAGGACTGAGCCACCCAGGCGCCCCTATGTTTGTCTTTTATTATTTCACACAAGTATCTATTCTTAAATCAAAGAGAAAGAAAAAAAAAGAAGTAAGTTTTTTAAAAAGTCAAAGAACTACTTTTAAAAGTAAAATTTTTAAATATTTTTATATAATCATAGTTAGAAAAAGAAGTGGATATCAGTTTGTGATTTCAGATGATGGAATGTTTTTATAAACTATTAGAAAGAAAATGCGTCCAAGCTTTCTGTTTCCAGTTGCTGAGAGGTTTAGATTCAAAGGTAGTATCTATAGAGAGAAACTGTTATTGTTATGATAAATGCCTTTTAAAATTGAACTAGAAAATAAATAGACATACATTTTTTAAAAAATATGAATTTAAAAAGGTCTATGTTTAAACAACTATAAAAAACCTGACTTTTCTATAAACTGAAAGAAATCTAAATAATTTCACTTTTAAAAAATTGCAAAAATTAACTCTGCAATATTAAATCCCTTATATGCAAATAAAGGCAATTTGAGACAGTACACTTCAAGAAATATCTTTGTAAATCATGTTTACTAAAAAAGTAAATGTAAACCTAAGTAATATGGCAAGTAGCAAATATAGATTCTTGAGACCATCATGTTGATTACGTATGCTTTTGAAATTATTCTGTTATGGAACAGTCTATACAAGCAAACAAGATATTTTAACAAGGGCAAATTGGGGTCTTCAAATATTACTTTGAGAGGGTTAATGGTCAATTGATAGGTGATTTAGTACAGCTGCTGGTGAGTAAAATGTATCCTTACAACTAGTATTTGATGTGATTAATATATCTCATACTTTCATAAATATCTGTTATATTTCTGAAAGGAACATGTGAGATTTCTACCTTTTTCCATTTTCCATTTATTCTTCCATTCATATTGTCATATTTATGTGATAGTTTCACTATTTCATCTTTTTAAATTGTATGTAGACCTTAAGTGTGCAAAAAGTTCCCATGGGCCTAGAGACTGGAATATGATAGAAAGCATGCTTGTCCACCCACTCCTAGAGGCAGAACAAAGAGATCCAAGCTACTGACTAATTTTACACTGCACTAACTTAGAGAGTCAGAGAAAATGAATGGAAAGCAGCTTTTGTGGTTGGCAGATTTTGGATTAAATCTATCACAGCTATTAATAAATGTGCTTCATTAGACATATTACATAGCTTATCCCAGTTTCAGCTAATCCTTTTTCATTTAACCCTTCATTCAATTTAATATAATCCTTCTTTCCTTCCTGCCTACCTACTTGCCTGTTTTCATTAATGAGTAGCTACTCTATTCAGGCATTTCTGTCAGTTGTGAGGGATAAAGTATTACACAATTTTAACAAAATTCTTACCCTCATGAAACCACATTTACTCAGCAACTAATTAAATGTTAGTCCCATTTTATGAAAAATGGGAAGAAATGGATTAAGGAGTCAAAAATTATAAAGAGACGTTTATTAGACATTCAATTCCTAATGTTCAACAGACTTTTTAAAATGAGAATGTGGACATTATGAGAGAAAGCATACATTTGAGAGTCATTGGTTAATCTAGAATATTAAAGATTAATGACTCTCAAATTCACCTAAGTTGAATACATGAAGGAAGAGAAGATACCTGAGAATTTATCTGTTGGATACTTCAGTGTAGAGACATAGTTCATGGAGAGGATAAAGGTGAGACTCAGAAGGAGTAGACGTTGAAGAACGTGAGAACAGTGTGGGGTCTGGGCAGTCCAGTAAAGCAATTGTAAAGAGAGAGTGATATATTCTGCCAGATATTGTAGAAAGATTGAAAACAATGAATAGTAAAAATTGACTAGTAAGTTTGGTAAAATGGAGAGTGTTGGTAATCTTATCAATGTTAGTTTTGGTGAAGTGGCAGAATTTAAAAACTGACTAGAATGTGTTAGGAGAAATTAGAAGAGAAGTAGGAAGAACAAATATGAAAAACCCTGTAGAAAAAAGACCAGAGCAAAGACTGGGGTTAATGCTGGAAGGTTCCAGGGTAAGATGGGGTGAAGGGAGAGTAAAATTTATAATTCAGAATAAAGAGAGAGTGATTTATGGATGGAGGACTTGAATGGAGGAAGAGAGGATATTATCCAATGTATGGTGGGAGAGAAGGCCTTGGGATAGAGCAAGGAGAGCTAATTTCTCATAACAAGAAGCAAGGCAGTGTTTGTGGGTGGGTGGGGAGTACAGACATAAAGAGGGTGGTAGATGCATGAGTAGGAATATTAGGGAGTTCTCTTCTAAATGTTTTCAATTTGTCAGTAAATCATAGGAAATGTATATAAGCAGAGAGAGTTTTGAGCTAAACGCAGATGTTAGGGATGGTTTTCACTTCCTCGGTCTATGGGGGAAGAAATTCTAAGAGAAATTATCAGAGCGATAGGTGTGGATAAACAGACAGTTCTTAGCATTCACTCAGCATTATTTGATGGGCAAAAATATCTTTGAGAGAATGAAATAGGATTTCCCAATCATCTGACAGATACATGGTTTCCTCTCCCCTGAGAGAGTCTCTGTCATGATCACAATTAACTCATACTCTAGAGTGTGCTGCTTAAAGATGGGTTCTTCCAGCAGAGAATTTTGGGTTAATTTTGCTCAATTTGAAGTCATCAGAAAAATTGATTTATAATCCAAATGTGCATAATTTATGATCTAAATGTTCTATTACAACCCAGTAACTCTTTTTTTTTTAAAGATTTTATTTATTTATTTGACAGAGATAGAGACAACCAGCGAGAGAGGGAACACAAGCAGGGGGAGTGGGAGAGGAAGAAGCAGGCTTATAGCAGAGGAGCCTGATGTGGGGCTTGATCCCATAATGCCGGGATCACACCCTGAGCCGAAGGCAGATGCTTAACCGCTGTGCCACCCAGGCGACCCTACAACCCAGTAACTCTTAACTAACTCAGACTAATTGACAAAGAAACCAATCAGCATAAGTGGAAAAAAAAAAAGCATACTGTGAATTTATTTAAACAAATCCTGTTTTTTTCGAAGTGTCTTTTGAAACTAGAGTCAGTCTAGGAACATTACTTAATAACAGTCATTTGTTTATAGATGAATATTGCCAACGACTTCATACAGACTGTTTATAATCTACTCATAGATTTTAAAAGGGAATCAATATTATTACTACTTCATAAGAATGGAATATGAAATTCAAATTTAGTAATTTAATCAAGTTTGTATAGCTGGCAAGTTACAAAACCAGAATTAAATATAATTCTGTCTGAAACTAATAACTATGTTCTTTTCCCTACATGCATTAAGCTACCAAGCACATTAATTACCTACTAAAATAATAAGAAATTATTTGTGAATATATATTAATACATTAAAATATGACACAAATGTAGTGTGTTTTTATTTATAATGATTGCACAAGTGATGTGGCATCTAATACTTGCATCCTTGAAAACAGCTTATTCTCTAAAGATGTTTTTTATTTCTCCTCCAACATGTTTATGCTTTAAATTTAATGCTAATATGACGTGTTCTAACCTGAACAACTTAAATACTTTATGAGTGGAATCTCAATTGATAAAATTTTGTTATTCTATTGGTACTATATTGAGGTCCCTGTTTTGCCCTACAAACCAAACTGTAATAGGTTGTTACAGAAAATTGTCATTCTGGATCAAATTTTTTCAAGTTTCGTCAGTGAAGTAGCCATTACAAAAGTGATATTTAAACCTAACACTGTGAACTTAAGTGTTGAGACAAAGAGAAACTATTGTATTTGCTTTGAGCATTTCCACATTGTAATAGAGGATATTGGATGCAATTCAAATCTAGCTTCATTTGAGGATAACCCCAGGCATTCTGCGTCTGTATTTCTTGTAATTTGGACTAGCTATTGGAAACTCATTCAGTTTTGCCTCAAAGCACCCACTAACATCAGACCAAAAAGCACAAAAACTATTATGTGATGGTTAGCTTCTTTAGACCAGATACAACAGGTATGGGCAATTGCTTAGAGCTTAGGACTCACAAAAAGAAAAGAAAAATTCAGAAGGAGTAACATGTGAAAATAATTACTTAAACTAAAAAGAAACTTTCATAGTTCAGCAAATAGAGTTGAAGGCAATCAAAATAGTTTATGTCTCATATAGCCTTTTAATATATTTTTTCTTTATAATAGGACTTCTTTTCCTCTTTTTGACTGCAAATACTTCAGTTAGTCATTCAGTTAAACTTGTTTTTGTATCCATCACAGAACCCACCCTGGTGCTTTGTACATTACTAATCACTGTTAAATATTGTTGAGTTGAATTACATTTAGTAGCAGTTCAAGGGTATTTTTAGATAGATAAATGAAAATAGTACAACTAGATAAAATTACTACTGAAGCACTTCTTGATAATAATATCATGAGGCATCTTTAGCTGAGTTAAGAAATAAAATGTAGGAGTAAGCAATAAAGAGGTAAGGTCAAATTTGGAATTTGATAGACAATGGAGATTACTTTTTAGGTCGAAATATTGAAGGATTGATCTTTAGGAAATTTCGAGGTCCCAAGTTATTTGTAGAAATATTTATTAAATATTATAATCAAGAGATTAAAATGTTTAACAATTAGAAAATGTACAAGTGAGATTTTGTTGAACATGTCCTCAAAACATAGATTTAACCATATGTCTTAGACTAATGCATGAAATCATATGGTAAATATATCAGGAATTTCTATTTTTATCAAGAAATTTTGGTTGTCACTGAAAAGGTATAGCCAATTTCTGCTGCTTATTTATTACTGTTCAGTATACAACTTAATGAACTAAGCACATTTATTTTTGCAGTTGATGGAAATATGTCTTGTCCTGGGTAAAATTGCTATTTGGGTCAATTTTATCTTGGGGCGCCTGGGCGGCTCAGTTGGTTAAGTGTCTGCCTTCAGCTCAGGTCATGATCTCAGGATCCTGGGTCAAGCTCCCTGCTCGGTGGGGAATCTGCTTTTCCCTCTCCCTCTGTTCCCCCACTCTGCTTGTGCTTCCTCTCTCTAATAAATAAATAAAATCTTTTTTAAAAAATTGATCTTGATTGCCTTTTTATTTGTTAACATTTTTTTATGTTTCCAAATAAAGTCTTATTTCCACAAATCACTCCGTTATGTGAGGATTTTTTTTTTTTTGGTGAGGCTAAAATTTTAGTAATATGATACATTTAGAAATGTCCTACTCTCCTATTAAGTAATATGTCTAGAAGTATCCCTCAGATTGAAAGTTTCTTTTTAAGCCTTCCGGGTTAATGGTATCTTTTTCAGATTTCTCTGGCATGGTACAATGTTTGTGATTGCTAAGCAATATTAATAAAATAAGTAGGCAAATCTTCTAATAACTGAATATAATTGTTCTCTGAGCAATTTCCCAGGTGTTACTGCTGTGCTTTCTTATTAAATATTTAATGCTACCTATTAAATCCTATACAAAGTCAAACAATAAGCTTACATAAACTAATATTTAATGTAATACTAATAAACTTAAGAATATATAAAACAACAAAAAAAGAACATTTCAGAATAAAAAGACTTTGAAGTTGGCCTGTATTACTTGATAAAATTTAGGGTACAGTCTCAAGAAAACATTTTTTTTTTCCTTTTTCTGCATCAGCTCATCTACGAACCAATTTATTTCTGAAATAGGCCCCCGGGGCAGACTGGTTGGTGACTGTAATGGGGATATCTGACTGGCCACTCAAGGAAATTGCTATGGACTTTTAATCTTATTTTGATTAAGTTCCGCGTAGATTGTGTCTGCCAGGCTAGCACTAACATTACTGTTTCTGAGCTCCTTGGGCTGCTGCTAAACTGAGACTCATTTTTTTCCCCATCCTTTTCAAGGTTATGTTGAAACAATATTACCCATTTCTTCTAATAATATATGTTTCTGTTTTAAATTGTGCTAGAAACTATAATGTTAATAAAGACACATTTAACAAGTCACAAGTTTATGAAAGTCACTTTTTGAGGAAAAACAGTTTTAGGTTAAAAAAAAAAAAGGAGAAGAAAAGAAAATCCCCTTAGGAGAAAACCACGATATTTTCATGGGCTTGAAGTTGCAAATGATTACTTTTCTAAGGAAAATAAGTACATTTTAAAAGTAACTAATCAAAGAGATATTAAGTGAACAGAAGCATGGCTATGGCCAAACTGTAGAAGATTTAATTTTTTATCTGCTTTCAGCAAAAATATAATCAAAATAAAGAAAACTTGACGTGTTCTATTTCAGAGCCATCACAATAGAAACAATAAACTATTGCCTTTCATTGTAGAGCAGATAAACACCAGTTAGTTGCCTTCCCATCAATCCATTCCTCTTTACTGCTTCTAAGTAGAATCCTGGTATTAAACCAGCGTCTACCCCCTCTCCATGCAGCATCGATGAATCCCATCCCAAAAGGCAGAGATGGGTAATCCCTTTCCCAGTGTTAGCTCAAAGATGCCACAGGAAACCAGACTTGCATCATATACGTCATGGCATTGCTCCCAGATTAATAATGATTCATGGGTGGGCAGGTGACCTAATCTGGCCTAATCAGATCAAGAGATGGACTTGTATTCCATTAATGGGACATAAATTTCCTGTTTGCTTTCCACATACGAATAACAAAGCATGCTGCACCCGTTGATCTGATCGGGGGGAAAAAAAAACTTAATATGAAATACTTCCTTCTTTAGTACATGATATCAGAATTTATTTATTGTTAAAACAAGGTAAGAGTCAGGTTTTCTGTTACCTCTCTTGAAAGGTTTTGACATTTCTGGCCTTACATATTACTTATCAGATTTATCTGTGGTTTAGAGCAAAACTTCTCAGTTCTTGCAGCAGCACACTGGTGCGAAAGGTGGGTTACAGGACAGGCGACGTCTGATCTCAGTAGCAGTTAGGCACTCAGGCGGACCCCTGACGGCCACAATGTTTAGGTCACTTGTTTCCAGCCCTGAGCCGTGTACTCTACAGCTATTATTAACTTATCTGAAAGCAGTACATTTGAAACGGTAATGAAGTGTTGGTCTAAAGCATCTGACTTATAATTTAGAGCAATTCAGTGGGTCATAGTTGAGTGGGTAAGGAGTATTCTAGTCGTCTCTTCAAATATAGTAATTTCATATATTGTCCACACTAGAAAAACCTAACACTTTTCTAGTATACACTTATTTATTCAGAATTTGGTGAAGTCTAAAAACAGTTTACAGCTCTACAAGAAGAAGTAGTATACAATGTGAATTCTTCTTATAAACGTTTAATAGTCAATACTTTGCTTGCATTTTTATGTATCTACTAGCTTTATGGAGAATTAATTAAATTTTACAGACTATTTAAAAGTTAACAATATATCAAAACAGTTGTACCACAAATTAAAATAACAGCAATTATAAGTTTTCTTCTGGTTTATTCTCTAATGATTAGTTTTAAATTATTGCTGAACTACATATTTGCTTCTTAAAAAACTCTTTACAAGTTAGTTTTAAGGGCAATTATTCCTAGGGAGATGTATTCATTAACATGAGATTAACTGGTTATTAGTTACTGACATTTTCATCAAAACTGCATGCAAAACCATCTGAGGGTATACAGGAAAGTTGATTTTCAAATCAGTGGGTAGTTACGGAACTCAAAGTTGTTATTTTTTTTTTCCTGCAGAGCTGTTTTTTAATCTCTTTTAAAACATTTCCCAAACCTATTTGCATGTAACTTTTTGATAGATTGGATGACATAATATATATCAGCATAAGCACACTACTAATTTAAATGCATCAAGAATGTTGAAATATCAAAAAATAAAATAAGCCCCCAAACCTCCATTGCTGAGTTTGGAAAGAAAATTCTTACGTTAAGAAGTAGGGGAAGCAGTCATTCACGCTACTTTTAATCTGCTCCACTGACTTTATTCTTAGTCTTGGGGTTGTCTCATTTTCTCACTGCATACTAGGTCCAAGGAGTCAGTTATAATCTCTCGTTTTTCCTTTTTTAATTTTAGAGTCATTTATGTTTTTAATTGATTTTAAAATTTCCACTTAATTAAATATATCAGAAGCGACTCTCTTTACACACACATATATATCATCTTTCTATATATCTTTAGAACTCCATCTCTTTATACAGAAGTGATTGCTTGAGAAATCTCAGATTCACAAGGATACTCCTGACTGTGAAGACACTGGTGTCCAGATTCACACTGTAAACCCTGAAAAGTCTGCACAGTCCATGTGTTATTCCTTCTGTAAATGCTTTAATGTAAACATGAATAAAGTCTTTCCTTGAGCTTCCATCAACTTACATGGGATAGGCTGGAACGTTTCAGGAAGCTGCTAGAGACCTAGATGCCAAGAGAGAACAAAAAGAGAAACAAACTTAGGAAATAATTTATCTATAAGTGTGTGCATGAGCACGTGTGTGTTTGTGTGTGTGCCTTTGGGCTCTATCCATAGGACTTTATAGTTGTATTAACTGTATTCCTACATTATGCCTTCTGACCTGTATAAATGACAACCAGCAACTTAACACTTTGGGACAGTTTGTACTTGTTTATTCTCGTACACCCAGTTAATGGTGTCTTGACAAACACCAAGATGGAAATTCTCTCCCTACTTTCCACATATAGTTTCTTGAAGGAGAGTGGAGGAACACTGGATTACAATTTCTATAAATTTTAGGAGGTATTTAGCTCAAATGTTAAAAGTTAATGGAAAACGGGGATCCCAGCAAAACTCCTGATAGTTCAGAAATAAAAGTATGTTTTCATCACCAAAATGATGAATAAAAGTTGTCTGTCAGAACAAACATGAAAGGCTTAGTGGATGTAAGGAGTTTTAACAGCTATTGCCTGTTGTAGTGGAGGAAACAAGAAATAAAGAACTATACTTTTATCTCTTCCTTTGTAGAGATATTTGTGTTTTTCTCCTCTTCTCTTTCTTTCATTAATATCCATATAATATAGAATGTATTTGAGGTATTTACAATATAAGCCAGAGTTTATAGAATAAGGAAAGACAAACATGAAAGAAGTTGAAAAGTAATCTACATTTTCTCCTGTCCTGGACCTGATGTGGTTTGGCATTTTCTCCTTCAGGAAATGGTTGCGTGTGATTTTGGTTTTATAAGGAATAATTTTGGTTAGCAACTGCAATTTTTTTGTCTGAAAGAGAGTATGTTTTCTTCTAGGACACATGGGCATTTGTCAAGCTCCCAACACTTTCTTTTTCTTTTTTTCTTTTTTTCACATTTATTGAGCTGAAACTGACATATAGCCAGCCTGAGACAGAAGTAAATCCTGCCATTTACCACAACACGGATGGACCTTCAGTTCATTATGCCAAGCCTTTCTTTTATTTAGGAGTCCGACTCTAGAGCTTTCCAATTTCAAAGCTCTTTGTGAATAGATTTTCCTCTTTCCATCATCAGGAGGTTAAATTGTAGAACAGACTTATATAATGGGTTAGAGCCCCACTTTTGGGATTTTTTTCACATTTGAAAAATAGATGCAGAGTCTGAAATTATTCATGGTGACCAGACAGATATTTAAAATCCAAAGTTAAAACAGTAAGTGATCAGCTAAGGTAGAGCCCAGCAGCCTTAGCAGAAATGTACGCGCATGCTACAACCGCAATGGCCAGTGGCAAGGGGCTACGCCCACAGGCCAAAGGCGGCATCACAAACAGATCTCCCTCCTTTTCCGACGTCTGATTTGAGTTGCTCTCTGGCTCTTGTCCGACCCTGATTCTCCTGCTTTCTTTGGTCAATTCTAAGATCTAGTTTTTTTGCCTTTCCAGTACATCTATTTTGCCTGCTTAAAACCACGAATAATTTCGATTGTTTTCAATCAATAGCACTAACTAAATTAAAGACATTGCTAACACACTGGATTAAAAACTAGATTAAAAAAATAAGTTATTTTCTTTGTTTTAAGAATTCTTCTAGTCTTTTGTATATCAGCGCACACTGTTGACTCTTCAGTTGGGGCAGTATGCAACAATACACTGTAAGAAATAGCATTTAGCAGGGCGCCTGGGTGGCTCGATCAGTTAAGCAACAGGCTTAGTTTGGCTCAGCGCATGATCTCACAGGTCATAGGATGGAGCCCTGCATAGGGCTCCATGCTCATAAGGGAGTCTGCTTGAAAGTCTCCCTTTCCCTCCCCCTCTGCCCCTCCCCCAGCTCACTCGCTCAAACACTATTTCTGGGCTAAATAAATGAATCTTAAAAAAACAAAAAACAAAAAAACAAAGCAGAAATATAATTTACCTGTTGAACTCCTCAAAATTAAAAAAAGATGTATTTATCAATATATAACTTGAGATTATCAAAGCCAAGAACAAAATTAAGCTCTTATATAAAATAAGGGCATTTGAGCATCTTAATTACCCTATTTCCCTACCTTACATGATCTTGCTTTTTATGGATATCCTCACTTTCAATTCATCATTTAATATTTTAAAATTTCCCTGCCAAGAAATTTTCATATTGAGAAAAGTTTGTAACCTTATTTATATCTATTATTTTGCATTTGCATTACTTTTGGAAATCAAAATGTGCTATCTATAACTTAAAAAAAAAAAGTATTTCACAAGTTTTTTTTAACTGAGTTATCTGAGGGATTTCTATGTTACTTTTTAACCCATGTTCAAGATGAGCTTTGTGGGTAAATATGCTAAACTTTTAATTATCTGAGAATAACTTTATGCTGTTTCTGCACACATATTAATGGTGAAGGTAAGAATAATAGTCTAAGTATTTCCATAAAAGTAACAAATATCTTCTCAAATATTTCTAAATAATCTTACAATGTCTTCTAACATTTGGTGTTCTACAAATAAGAGTCTGGGGTCAATCTAATTTTTTTTCATATTAAAACTGCCATTTTTTGTATCTTATTTGTTGGAATTTTTGTTTAGAAATTTAGATTTTGCAAAGTACCAGTAGGTGTAGTAATTAAAAACAAAAAAACTAAAAAACTTTGCTAGGAGAAATTTATGAGATTTAATTGCTATACTTGCTTATTTTTAAAATTCCCAGGGATGCCTGGATGGTACAGTTGGTTAAGCATCTGACTCTCGGTTTCGGCTCAGGCCATGATCCCAACATCCTGGGATTGGGCCCCACATGGGGCTCCTTGCTCAACAGGAGTCACTTAATGTTCTCTTTCACTTCCCCTCTGGCCCTGCTCTCTCCCCCCAGCTCTCTCTCTCCAAATAAAGAAATAAATAAATCTTTTTAGATAAATAAATTTCCTGCATTTTTTTTCCAGTATTATGTTTAATAAATTTACCTGTTCCAATTGTCCTCATTTCTGCCTTAAGAGTGCCAAAAATTCTTGGATTATATTCAGGTTTTAGACTGCTACGAATTAATTTTTTAATTTTTTATTTGCCAGGTCTTTTTCATACACAGTGTTAGAGGGCTTCATACATGTGTAATACCAAGTTATTATTTATGTTATTATTTCAACATTCTGTAATAGCAATTCTGACATTGACCATGCCAAATGAATGTCAGGTTAGTACGTTTTGACTGCTTAAAATTCTATATTATCTCACCTACGTGTAGTTTTGTCAAATTTTGAAATTTTTTTCGTCTCTAGCCTTTCTTCATATGGCATTTTTTTTCTTTCTTCCTGTTTCATACAAGCCACTTCCTTTTGCAAGCTATTGAAATGAATTTCTAATCGTCTTCTAACAAAAGCTGTAATTTTCAATAGATTACTTTCAGAATTATAATTAATATTACTTCTTTAAAATGCTTTTTCTTTTCCTTTTTGCACTTTTTTTGTATTGTCAGACAAACATTTTATTTATACTTACTGATAAAATGATCTGTTATTGGTATTTCCCATTAGGAACAATATATGGAATCTATTTTATGTTCTTCATCTTCTGATTATCAAAATTCTTCATTTGCAAGCAATAGAAACCAACTCTGACTGACTTCAGCAAAAGGAACTAATTGGAAACATACTGGTAGGTTTACAGAATTGAGTAACAAGATGAAAACCCAAGTCATGAGAAGGATAAGGGCAGGGAAGCATTAGGCCTTCCGCAGCAGAACCAGGCAGTTTCTTTCATAGGCCCTGGAATCCTGTAATGGAGCTCTCATCCACTTCCAGCCTGTAAGGATCTGCTAACCATGCACATTTCTGGGAAACATTCAATTGGCCTTACGTAATGATTCATCCTTGTTATCTGAGAAAGGGATCTATGATTGGAAACCCACTAGAAGAACAAGGGGGAAGATGTGCTCGTATCAAAACAAGGAGACATCAAAGTGACGTTAGAACAAATCTCATCCTATGCATTTCCCTCTTTTTGAGTTTGACTCCCTTTTAGTTCCTATCAACTTCTTTTTTTTTTTTAAAGATTTTATTTATTTATTCGACAGAGATAGAGACAGCCAGGCGAGAGAGGGAACACAAGCAGGGGGAGTGGGAGAGGAAGAAGCAGGTTCATAGCAGAGGAGCCTGATGTGGGGCTCCATCCCAGAACGCCGGGATCACGCCCTGAGCTGAAGGCAGATGCTTAACTGCTGTGCCACCCAGGGACCCCAGTTCCTATCAACTTCTGATAGATTTTTATGTCTTTGAAGTATTGTTTATTACATTTTGTCCAAATTTCTTGGTTGTTATCTGTGGAGGATACAATCCTTACATACTATATCACCATTACTAGAAACAGAATGCCTATGTGAATTTTTTTATTTTTTTATTTTTTAAGGTGAATTCTGAAGTATTTATGTGCAGGGTTTTATACAGGCCCACTAGATCAAGTTCTTTATTAGGTGGCTCAAACCTTCTATATTCCTATACTTTTTTTTCTTCTGTTTATATAAATTACTGTAAAACTGGGTTAAAAAATTCTACTGTGATGATGATTTCATTGTAGTAATGACAATTTTTACATTATATACTTTGAGACAATATTTTTATATTCTTCACAAAATGTCCTCATTATCTCTATTAATTATTTTGCCTCAAAGACTATTTTTGTCTTATATGAATATGGTTATGCCAGCTCTCCTTTGGGTAGCATCCCCACATTACACCTTCTCCCCAATGTTTTATTTTTGAACATCTGTTTTCCTGTACTTCAAATCTATTACTTACAGAAAGAATACAGTGAGCTTTTATTCCTCTAGCTTTCTGTCTGTTGTCTTTAGGTGACTCATGGAAGCTTTTAATCTATTTATATAAATTAAATTATGTGTGTGTGTTAAAACTCTGATCCTAAGTTATGATAATTATTTATCCAGCTTGACGAAATTAGTTCTCTCTTTGCATCTTTTCTTTTTTATTTCTATTATTCATTTTTCTACTTTAGACATTACAATTCTATTTCTGTCTTTATTGGCTGCTCTTGAAATTAAATGCATTTTAATTTTTAATTCTAATGTTAGCACCTACATCTTCCTCCGCAATTATATGAGAACTTTAATTCATAACTTTTATAACAACCAACTTTTACAAAATTGTGCATCTTAAATTTCTTTATATACTATTTAAAGAACTCAGAGGTAATTTTTTGCTGAAAAAGTGAAAGGTTAGTTTCCTTCAATTTGAGTTATATCTTTTAGAATTCACTTAGTGAGGTTTTACTGATTCCAAATTACCAGTCTTGGTTTGTTTATCTTAAATAGCTAGTTTGCTTTTATCATTAGAATATAGTTTGATGAATATAAAATTTGACTTAAAAAAATACTGCAGTTACCATTCTACCTTACTGGAATTTCATTGTTTTCTGTTGAGAAATTAATTTCAGTCTAATTGTTGCTTCTTTAGAGTTAATCTGTCTTTTATTTTCAGGCTGCTTTTAAGATTTTTCTCCTGTCTTGTTTTCTGCAGTCTGCTTTTCTTGAGAACTTTTCTAACAGTTTTCACCTTGTTAGGAATCTCTCAATCTGCTTCTATCTGTTGATTTTTTCTTTCATCAATAGTTAAAGAGTATTAACCATGATCTCTTTAGTCATTTCCTTTGTCCTTTTAACTCTGTCTTGTTCTGGGAAGGTTTAGTCATATATTAGAGCTTTTAACTCTATTCTCTGTATTTTTTAACTTTTCTTCAAAATTTTCTTTCCTTTTATTTCTCGTTATTGCACTTGGGTAATTCCTAGTAGTTTTCCGTTATCTTTTGTATGAGTTCTTTTTAAAAAACCTGCCATGTTTGCTTTTATATTTCCCTACCTACATTCATCTTCTAGCTTGTATTTTGTTCCTTCAAATATTGTAAGCATAATTATTCTTTAAGTTCTATCTGATAATTCTAGGATTTGAAGTTATATTCTATTTCTCTTGTCATTTGATTTGTTTCCAGATTTTCTGTTATCTTTGACAATATGCTGGTTCTTTGTTCTCTTTCTTTCTCTCTCTCTATCTCATGTACACACATACATAAAAACAAACACAAATATATTTCATACACTTGTGCCAGGCACAACTCTAAATGATTTAGGAGATTAATTTAATTATCAATGTGGACCTACAAGTTAATTACTCTTATAGTCACTTTACAGTTGAGGAAACTAAAAAACACAAATAATAAATGACTTGGCTAAGTTCACACAGTTTATTCACGTTAATAATTTCTAAGTATACCTTGAGGTCTAAATGAAGGTAATTTCCTCCAGAAGCTTTGCTTTTGCAGGCATTACCCAACCCAGACCACCTTACATTGAGGTCAAATTTGACTCTCTGGGCAACCTAAATTTGATCCCAGTCTATGAGTATGTTCAAAGACTGGTTCATTCTTATTTATACCCTTCATTGAACTCTGTTAGCTTTTAATATTCTGACTTAGTGTAAGTAAGTCTCTGGCCAGACTTTCCATTTTATATTAGTCATAGGCTTTAATTTCTGTCTCTTTCAGCTAAGGATTCCCTTAAAACAAAAGTTCACATGGACTGGATGGGAACATGACCTAATTTTATGTTAACTGTCTTCCCTCAGATTCCATCTTCTCGAACTGTTACCATGTGTTTCTTATAACTTTGTTCTTCTTCCTTTGGCTTTGATTGGATTGAATAATTCCTTTTCTCCCCTACATACACTCTTTTTTTTTTTTTTAAAATTTTATTTATTTATTTGACAGAGATAGAGACAGCCAGCGAGAGAGGACACAAGCAGGGGGAGTGGGAGAGGAAGAAGCAGGCTCATAGCAGAGGAGCCTGATGTGGGGCTTGATCCCACAATGCCGGGATCACGCCCTGAGCCGAAGGCAGACGCTTAACAGTTCTGCCACCCAGGCGCCCCTCCCCTTCATACACTCTTGACTTAAAGTAAATCACTACCCCCAGTTTATTCCCTGTGACACAAATACTTTATAGTGTATAAAAAATACTGATTTCCTGTTTCACTTTACAGGGTGTTTTCGTGTTTTCTAGTAATTGTTTTGCTGTATTATTTTTGTTTGCTTCAATATAGCAAATACTTTCTTAGATGTTCCCACCTGTTCATATATCCTAATATTTACCTCTACTGATCATGTATTCTACTCATGTATTCCTCATTGCTTCCAAAGTTCTTTCATACTTTTAAAAAATATGATTTTTAAAATTAATTCTGCTTTTTCATGTCAGTAGAAGGGAAGTACAGGTCTTATATAACCAACTCCATCCTTCCCATAAGTAGAAGCATGCAGTTATTATTTCATTGTTTCCATTATGTCTATTCTCTCTTTCTGGAATTCCTCTTAGATGTTCCTTGGATCTGCCTATTCTATTTTCCGTGTCTTCTGACTCCTCATCATTTCTATCTCTTTGTTAATATTCTGCATTCTGAATAACTTCTGTATTCATCCTCTAGATTGCTGATCATCTATCCCATCAGCTAGCTATAAGCTACTCTTTAAACTGGCCAATAAAACCTAAAATATTTATTATTGGGCCCTTTACAAAAAAAGTTTTCCAACTCCTGTTCTAGAATGATTTTGTACTTCCTCTGAAACCCCCAGTGTATCGATAGCCAAAACATGATGTATTTGTTAATTTTTAATTTGATGGCTGAAGACCATTTAATAATAAGTTTGATGTCAAAGAATACATGATGTATATCCCTGATGTTACAAATTCTCAGGAGAGAATACATACTTTCTTTTTTTTCCCCACCAACTGCTCCAGTACTGATAGCCAGAATTCCCCTTCATTACTTTGTGTTGGTTAATGAATATTTATCTTACCTACCATTTCAGCATAGCTCTAGTTATTAATCATCCCTTCATTAATGAGTGACAAAGCCTGAATTTTTAAGTTCCTGTGTCCTTTTCTTCTGCCATCCAGAAAAGTCAAAGCAATTGACTGTGTTGGTATTAAGTCTTGCTGGTATTTCTAGCAGACGTTGTTTTCTTTGTTTTCCTATACTTTTAGGTATATGTATATATAGAAATCCCTAATAATTTTGATATCAGCATTTGTTATTAGATTTTTCAGATAAATTAGCCTTCCATATAGACTAAATATAATTTTGAAGTCCAAGTTGTACTTTCTTTAGATATAAAACTTAAACTTCCTAATAAGTATTAGAAAAATGTCTGAAAGAAGAGTGCTTAGTGTGATGATACATTATTCACTGATGTAAATAACAATGGTATAGTCAATCTGAGTTTCATTCAAAGACAGACCATGAAATAAATACAAACGATGCTTATTTTTTAACAAAATAGGCTACAAATAATACACTGTACAAATTATCTGCTGCAAGAATAGGTACTCTTCCATAAGTGCAAAGTCATAATCATTAGAAAAATATATGTGATATATATATACATATATATATATGTATATATATATGTATATATATGAAGTCTATGAGGACTTAATCTGATTGGTTTTTGAAATAGTAATTTTCCAACACAGTCTCTCAGCATGTTATATTTACACAAGAGAAAACTCTTTAATTATAAGAGTTTTAATTTATCCTGGTAATTTCATAAGAAAAATGATTAATTACTTTGGAGCAATCAATTTTACAGATAATCATAGTCTTTATTTAAGCCACAAAAAAAGAGAAAGAAATGAAAGAAAGAAAAGAACAAGCTTATGCATAAAACATATAGAAAAATCCAGTTTTTTAGTTAAACTGAAATCAGTTTTGAAATATTTCTTTAGACACAGTTAGCTAAAATCTTCCTATTTTGCTGGGCAACTAATAATTATCTTTTTAAATTCAATTGCCTCAACACAGCAATGGAGTTTGAAGCAAACATACGATTTTGGAAAATAAGTGATATATTTAGAGTGTTGACATTCAGAAAATACAAGTTTTGTGAAATTTATAGTGTGTTTTAGTGTCATAAATGTTAAGATAAATAAATAGCAGATTATATTTAATGAAATAAAAACAGAAGAATATTTTAAATACTTAAAGTCTTCCAGCAAAGTTCTGTTAGAAGTACTCCTTTTTTAATCAAGATCACAAATACCTAAATTAAAATTGCTTCAACTACTAATGCATACTTACCTTAGAGATCTAGCTTGTGGCTCTGAACCCTGGCTTCACAGTATCATCACATGATGATTTTTATAGCACTCATTTCTTGATCTCGTTCTAGCCTAATCAAAAAAAGAACTTGTTTGGTTTGTTTGTTTTTCTTTTTAAAATTTTATTTATTTATTTATCTATTTATTTATTTATTTATTTGAGAGAGAGAGACAGAACAGGAGCTGAGTGAGGGGTAAGGGGAGAAGCAGACTTCCTGTAATCTCAGGACCTTGGGATCACAACCCAAGCCTTAGGCAGATGCTTAACCGACTGAGCCACCCAGGTGCCCCAGAATTTAAGTTTTTAAGAAAACATATAGGTAGTTCGAAATGTTTCACATTATTCTAATATATGTGTGAGATTAAGAAACAATGAACATAGTTGGGCTATAGGTAGTGAGCACCAACTGTAAATACTTAACCTGCCTGAAATATAAAGAGAGAAAATATGAATGAGAGTCACATAAATGCAGGAATTTAGACCTGACAGAATTTTTTCTCATTTGTTTAGAAATAAATTTAAAATCTGAATTATACAAATATAGAGAAAATGCCATACAATTATGTTTTGCATAAAATATTTAAGAGTATTAATTTACACCTTTAAATTTGATTTCAGAAATAAAACTTTTGGTAACTGCTATAAAAACTGTCTCTACAGTGCTTAAGGAAAGACCGATAATAATTGTGTTTTTTAAGTTTTTACTTGCAAGATAAAACCCTTTTTTTCTTAACTTTGGGTAAAATAAGTTTAAGAAAACTAATTGGATGTTTCAATGAAAGACACAATTTTTTGCACAAAATATAGCAAAGTTGTAATTTTACTTATTACCACTGCACAAATCCACTTTGGTTTCGTTTGCAAGGGGTCACTGAATAGCCTCCATGCTTTCCAATACTTTCTTAACCTTGACTGAAAAAATTTGGCTTTTCATTTTCCTTTTTTTATTATTTACCTTCTTACTTAAAATAGCTTTTTCTATCTTTTCCTTCCAGTTTTTAACATTTTCATCTAGAAGGAAACAAATAATATTCCTGATTTTTAAGAGAGGCTTTCATGATCCTATTAAAATAAAAATAAGCAGTAATATGGTTTCAAAATATCAAAGTACATTTCTAATAATTCTGCTGAAAATAGCATTACACATAAGCAACAGAAACGGCAGCTTTAAAAATAATAAAGGATGACATCAGCAGACCAGAAAATTTATAAATTTTGGAACGGATCAAACATATTGTACCCAGTTGCTGGGTAAACTAATCATTTTCTGTTACTGAATTTAGGTCACAAAGCCTAATGTCTGCTAACTGGCAAGTGGACATGTGTCTTTAAGAGCTGCCCAGAAATTTCACCATGTCAGAGGATAGAACATTGGCAGCAAGAGCATTTTTTTGTTACTAGGAAAGGAAAAAAGTGAATAACGTTAGTCTAGAAATTCAACATTGTTCTATTTAACAGACAATGGCCATGGTTGAAATTCAGGTTTAACGGGCTAGAAATTACCTAATCAGTAGATTGAGAAATATCCTGCTCCAGACTCCAAGGAGACAGCAAAAAACGAAGGAAGTAGTAATTTAAAGGAAGGGGTATTATAAAGGAAAATGAAAAGAAAATGGTACAGAAGAGAAATTCCTTTAAAAATTCAACCTATTCTAGGCTTTTTAACTCTACCTTTTTAAATACCGTAACTCTATGCACTAGTTTCATAATTATAACTCTTTATTAGTCTGCTAGGGCTGCCATAACAAAAAACTACAGGCCCGATGATCTAAACGACAGAAACGTCTCTTCTCACACTTCTGCAGGCTGGAAGCCCAAGATCAAAGTGCCAGCAGGGTCAGTGTCTGGGGAGACGACCCTTCTGGCTTGCAGATGGCCTCTTTCTGCTGTGGACTCACAGGGCCTTTCCTCGGCTCTTTCCAGGAGACAGACATCTCTGGTGTCTCTCCCTTCCCTAGTCTTAAAAAACACCAGTCTTATCAGATTAGGGCCCTATTTCTTTGACCTCATTTAACCTTAATTACTCTCCTCAAGGCCCTATCTCCAAATATCGTCACACTGGGGACTAGGGCTTCAATATACAAAGTTTGAGGGGACACGAAACAAGAAGAATTGCACGAAGAGGAGCAGGAAATGAGTGTTAATTTTGTTTAAATAGTTAAATTCAGTCTTATAGGACTCACATCATGTGATTTCTGACCTCCTGATTCTCTCTCCTTGACTCTATAAATTAATTTTGTATATTTTTATGTATCATGATAGATGTCTAAGCTAAATTAAACTGAGATTCTTTCATTGTTTTCAATAGTAGTATTTTATAACTTAAGATGTTATTTTTCTCCACATGATAACAATATTTTCAAGGTAAGATGCTTTTTTTAAATTAAAGCGATATCTAATCAAAGCAAAGAGGTCAAAGTGACTAAACAGTGAGAAAATTTAAACACATATATTTAATATATGTAATATATAATACAATATGTTATGTATTATATATTGCATATAACATGTATACAATGTATTATATAATTATATATTTACTATATATGTATTTTTTATAGATTTACACACACACACACACATTATCCAAAGGGAGATCACCTCCAAGACAATTAATTCAATCACTCAATGAATTAATCAAGAATACATTTTTTTTCCATCTTTCTTTACAAGCAATTTTGTATTGATCTCCTTAGGGGTAGAAATAACTTTAGACATATCACAAATCATATTTAGGTAGAAAAGAGGGAGGTTTTCTTTTTCTTTCTTTCTTTCTTTCTTTCTTTCTTTCTTTCTTTCTTTCTCGTACAGCTTTTTTTCTGTAGCTTTTGGCAGATGTATTCTCACATTTTTTTTAAAGATTTTATTTATTTATTTGACAGAGATAGAGACAGCCAGCGAGAGAGGGAACACGCGCGGGGCGGGGTGGGGGGAGGAAGAAGCAGGCTCATAGTGGAGGAGCCTGATGTGGGGCCCGATCCCATAACACCAGGATCACGCCCTGAGCGGAAGGCAGACGCTTAACCGCTGTGCCACCCAGGCGCCCCTACTCTCACATTTTCTTGACCAAAACTGTTCATAGGAATAATAAATAAAAACTAACAAATTTAAAATGTCACATTTTAGCTATACTCAACATGTTTACACCCAGAGGTAAGGATAGGGTTACCTTTCTGAATTTTAGATATGTGGAAATAACTGGGATTGTGTTGATAAGGAGAAGTATAATGGGTCTAAAGATTGCCATGAAATGTATTAAATACAAATGTTTTGAAAACCGTAAATTCAGTGAGGTGTCAGGGGTTCTCAAGACCACATCAGGCTCAGGAATATACTCTAAGGACTTAACAGGATTCAGAAGCTATTACCCTCAGTTAAAGTTTAATATAGGGAGAGGATACAGATCCAGATCAGCAAAGGAGAAATGCACATGGAGTGAAGTCCAAGAGACACCTGGTGTAAACTTTCAAGTGCTCCCTCCTAGTGGAATTGCAAAGGGGCAAGTTTAATTCTCCCAGCAATGACATGTGACAACATGTGCAGAATATCACCAACCAAGGGAGTTCACTGGAGCCCAGCTGTCAAGGTGTTTATTGGAGTAAATCACATACACATGTAGCGCCCATTCAAATGACCTCAGCTCCAACGTACACACTCCACCCCAAGAGCCAAAAATATGTTTGCCGTAAATTACATTATTATTATAGCCTTATCTGATCAAACTCATCTGATCATGCCCAATACCTAAGGCATATTCTTACCAGGCAGAATATTCCAAGGGCTCACAGACTGTATCCCTGGCTAAGGTCCAATCCTGCAGACAGACCTTTTTTTTTATTTTTATTTTTTTTTATTTTATTTTTTTTAAGGATTTTGTTTATTTTTGACAGAGACAGCCAGCGAAAGAGGGAACACAAGCAGGGGGAGTGGGAGAGGAAGAAGCAGGCTCATAGCGGAGGAGCCTGATGTGGGGCTTGATCCCACAACGCTGGGATCATGCCCTGAGCTGAAGGCAGATGCTTAACTACTGCGCTACCCAGGCGCCCCACGACAGGCCTTTTTTTTTAGAATGAGCGATTCAAGCCAGTTGAGTCCCTGCTCTTCCTACATGCTGTTTAAGAAATGGAAATAAAACATAAAAGAAAGATACTTTAATAAAATTTGAAAAATATATATAACGTAATAGTATATAGTTCAATTAACTTTCATGAAGTGAACAATCATGCATTCTTCACAATCAAATTACCTTCAATTTACCATCTCCATCCAGTAAACTATTATCCTCGATGCTAACACTATGGATTATTTTGCCTATTTTTGAACTTCTAAAATACAATAATATGATATCCACTCTTGTGGTTGGCTTGTTTTATTCAATAGTGTTTATGAAGTTCATGCAAACTCTTGCCTATATATCATTTATTCTTGTTGCTGGGTAGTATTCCATTATGGGCATGTGCCACAGTGTACTCATCCACTTTACTCTTGATGGACATTGGAAAACTTTCAATTTGGGATCATTATCAATAAGTATTTAATAAGCAATCTTGAACATTTTGGGAAAAGTTTATGCATTTCTGTCAGTTGTTGCAATGAAATTACTGTATCATAGGGTATGTATTTGCTGTGGTTGGAAGGTTGGTGTTCCCCCAAAACCTAGAATTGAGAGTACTGCTATAAGAAATACCTAAATATGTGGAAGTGATGAGAGAACAGAAGGCAAGCTGAGGACAAAGCAGAAGCTGACACCTCACAACCCCTCTCCCCCACCAAGATGGGATATATGTGACATTCCCCAGGCACTACTGGCTACCCTAAAGCTAAGGAAAGGAAAAACAAATAGTTAACTTATAGAAATCATAATCCTGCAGGACCTGAGTCTCCCTCAGTTTACAAATGGCTTAGCAATCTATAAGAACAAAGCATTTCTATCAATAACCTAGCTTCCAGAAGGAAATGTAGATATAATTAAATGTCCTTATAACCTGCAGCCCATTGAAAGATATTTGAAGCAGGCAGAGTATAAGGTTCCTCCAGGAAGTTCCCAACTATCTTCATGCTAATGCCTTGCTAGAGGGAAAATCAACCTTAACTTGACAATGGCAAAGCCTCCAGTATCCTGTGAGTCTTCTTTAACATATGAAAGTACTTTCTCAACCTCCCTTTTTCCTTAGCTCCCCCAACCCCATAGTATATAGTCAGCCACCCCTCACTACCCTGGGACAGCAGATCTTTCTGCCCATGAGTCCTATCCCCATGCCTTAATAAACCACCATTTTGCACCAAAGACATCTCAAGAATTCTTTCTTGGTCATTGCTCTGGACTCCACCCCACTGAACCTCACCTATATCCCACAACCTCATCAGAAGCACCCATGGACTGGGTAATAGAGACTGGGAGAGTTTGGAGGTGCAAGCCAGAAGAAATCTACACTGCAGGGAAGGGAATGTTAAAGGTGGTTGTCATGAGGGTTCAGAAGGAAAGGAGAGCTATAGAGAAAACCTCAGTCTACTTGGAGAATATCTAAGTGGTTGTAAACAGAATGTTCATAGAAACAGACAGTAAAGGCCATTATGATGAAGTCTCACAGGGAGATGAGGAACATGTTATTGGTAACAAAAGAAAAAGTGATTCTTGTTATGAAGTGGCAAAGAACTTGGCCCAATTCTGGTACTGTGTTCCTCCACTGCCCCACGTGCAGCTTCTGTGGGTCCCAGTGTGGACCTCACTAAATCCAACAAAGCACAGAGGGCGTGGCTGCCTTTGCCTTGATTGCAAAGGATGGAGCTTCAGACAGTGACCTAGTCAAGAGGCAGCAGGGGAGTGGAGCCATTGCAGAGAGCCCTCATTGAGGAAAAGCGACTGGCTGACTTGGACTCCAAACTGTAGACCCACCTGCAAGCAATTTCTGCTCAGGAGAGCTGTGGTATAGCCTGCACCAGCAGAGCAAAGGGAATGGAGCTGCCCAGAGCCTTGGGGCCTAAGCCTGCCTCGGTGGTCCTAGTTTTGAACTTATTCAGGAACTATTTCCCTTTTGCCTTTTCCTATTTCTCACTTTTGGAATGAAAATGTTCATCCAGTGACTGCCCCATCATAGCACTTAGGAAGAACATTATGTGTTTGATTTCACAGATTCAGAGCTGGAGAGTAATTTGCCTAAGTGTGAGTCATCTCATCCATACCTGATTTAGATATGTTTAGATGAGACATTGGAGTTGAAGCTAGAACCAGTTAAGACTTTGGAGGCTATTGGGATAGAATTAATATTTCACATGTGATAAGGACATGGATTTAGGGGGACCAGAAGCAGACTGTTATAGTCTGAATATTTGTGTGCCCCCTCACCCAATTCATATATTGAAATTCTAATACCCAACGTGAGTTATTGGGTGGTAGGGCCTTGAGAGGTGCTTAGGTCATAGGGTGGAGCCTTCATGAACGGGATCAGTGTTCTTATAAAGAAGATGACAGTAGCTCCCCCGCTCCCTTCTACCATGTGGAGACACAGAAAGAAATCACCATCTATGAAACAGGAAGTGAGTTCTCAACCACTTACCATGTGGAATCTGCTGGTACCATGATCTTGGCCTTCCCAGCTTCCAGAGCCATGTGAAATAAATTTCTGTTTATAAACTACCCACTTAGTAGTATTTTGTTATAGCATCCTGAGTGCACAAAGACAGTGTATGTGTAGCTGTAACAGATAACCAAATACTTTCCAAAGTAGTTTCAGCAATTTATAGTCAATCAGCATCATTTGAAAGCTCCAGCTGTCAGGTTATTTTGGAAGTCTTTTTTTCTCTTAATGATTTATATGGATATTTTTAGATTGTGGATACAATATTTTTGTTTATGTATACTCAGGGATTTTTAAAGCAAATTTTACCAATACTTTGGATCTGGGCTAAAATAACAACCCCAGAAGTTAATTCTGAGAGATAAGATTATTAAAGACTATCCTCTGAGATTTACCTTCCCAGGGGTGTGTGTTTACATTTCAAGAGAGAATGAGACCCTGTAGAGACAATCCCAGGGTTTGTACAGCTGGAAACTCTAGTCTTAGTTTTCCCCTGGAGAGATTTACTTGCATGCCAAAGAGCTAGAGTGAGAACTCAAAATTCTTCCTATTACGTTACCACGGAAACTCTCCCAGAAGGTATCAGAGCAGCTGGTCACTCTTTTACATGAATGCCCAGATTCTTCTTGCCAAGGTTCCTTGCCTCTAGTTGATCCCATTGTCTGTGCTATGACATCTTATTTGCATTGCATCACCACAGGGTAAGAACTGGGGCAAACAGGAGCTAGGCAAAGGGCAGCCATTTCTCTCTTCTCTCCATATCCTTTTGGTGCCAAACACCATGGGATTTGAGCATATCTCAGAACAATCTGTGACTCTGCCCCTTTGTGTTTTGGCACTAACTGAATCTTCAGAGTGAGCAGTAGAAAGACTCTTGACTGCTAGAAACAACTTAATTTTACATGGAAGACACTAAATCAAGCATATTGAACTTGATAAAGCCAAATTAAGTGTATTCCATTATATAACTGTACTAAATTCACTTCAAAAATTATTTTTAGGAAAATATAGTAATATGGTTTCTAATATTATTTTTTTAAAGGATATACTTATTTATTATTTGAGGGAGAGAGAGTGAACACATGTGAGCAGGGGAGGGCCAGACGGAGAGGGCTAGGGAGAGAATCATCAATGACTCTCTGCTGAGTGCAGAACCCAACTCAGGTCTTGATCTCATGACCTCAAGATCATGACTGAGCCAAACTCGAGAGTCAGATGTTTAACTGACTGAGCCACCCAGGCATTTCTCTAATATTATTATCTCTGAAAAGCAGTTTTACAGTTGAAATTCTTATTACTGTACTCTTGTGTACATGTATACTCATTATATATGTAACACTAATTTTATTTATTTATACCCAAAAGTACTGAGACATAATTATATATCATATTTTATACTGAAATATAAAATAGACACAGTAAATTATGCAAGATATTGACAACAGTGTTTGAAAGGGTTTTTTTTTCCTTTACGATTCTTGCCGCTTGCCAAATTACCCCAAATCCTGTGTTCCCTAGCATTTAACTTTAACTCTCGACTATTTTTCTTGATCCCCGGGTTTTTTATGTCTATATAGATTCCTGTTTCTCCTAAATGTCTTTGAAAAATAACTGCATGCAAGAGATATAGTTGCTTTCCTTCATATTCAAATTATAACAAACTGTTTCACTGAAAGAAAGTAACAAAATAGAAACAAAAGTAGCTCAGTATTTTGCTTAGTGATTACAGATATTGATTACATGTACAAATTAAAAAGATTGAGAGAAGTGAATTAAAGCCATTTATGCTGTCAGGAAAATAGAGGCTTAGTATGTAAATAAGATAATTATCAGAATTTCAATGTAGAAAAAAATTAAAATTCATGAAAAGCAAATGATACATAAGAATAGTCTTTGAGAAAAAATTTAAATTCAGAAGTGATAATCTTACAAGCCCCTGAAAATTTTTGGTAGAAAGTTCAGATTATGCAAATTTGGCTTTAATAAATTAAAAAAGAATTGAGTAAGAGCATACACAACTTTAATGATGTAAAGATTATTTTCAGTGGCTCTAGATTCAATATACTAAGTTTTAAATAATCATTCTGAGAATTTAACATTAATTTTTATCAAGAGATTTAATCCATTTCCAGATACAGAACATTTTACAAAAGTGCTGTTTAAAAAAAAATCATTATGGCTTTATTAACATATATCACAAAAAAGCAGGTTTTTTTACAAGTATTTCAAGAAATTTCATTTTAAATATGTGCAACTGAGGCAGAGTATCTGACAACTCTTAGCAAGTCCACAAATAAGAAATCAGTAACTCAGTTTTTCAGGAAATGCAAAGTGCCTTAATTTCCTCATCTGTGAAAAGTTCACAGAGTAAATGATTGAATGAGATTATAAACTTAGTTTGATCCCAGGGTTTGTCATTTTTAAGAGTATGGATTGTTGAAAAGGGTTTAGTGAAGTGTTCCTCATGTATAATGACTTTACTTAAGGTTATCTCGGGTCATACTCATTATAAAATGTTTTGAAAACTCTTTTGAAAGCTCTAAATATTTCAATAAATCATAGCATGAATACTGAAATATGATAGAATTGTCTTTGGTCTTTAAGGCAAAAGCAATTAGGTTCTGAAATCAAGATTGATATGAGACTATAAGGCCTATCTGATGTAATTTTGGAGTCTAGAAATGAAATCTCATCCAGAAAAGGAAATTAGTATAAAAGCGCTCCATGTCTTTTAGTGACCTCTCCTCACTTTCTAAGGGAATCCCTTCACATACTCTTCTTCTTTTATTGTTAATGCAGTACTGTTCATTCCTATTGTTCTTGGCTTGCCTCTGCTCTTTGCTGCTTTTCCCACCAGAGCTCAAGGAAGCAATCTTAAGAGCCTAAGGTGTATATTTTGGTATTTTTATCCATACTCATGACCTAATATTCATATCTATATATATGAATATGAATTCCTTTATATTTTTGGTATCTTTATATATACACATTTTTCATCACTCTCTCATTTTCATGTGAAAGATACCCACCTAGTGATTAAATACTTCAGTTGCAGACTACAATCATTGAGAAAAATTTATTAAGTGACCACTATTAGATAATATTACAAATCAGAAATTGTGAAGTGTCAAAAGAGTTTTATTCTCATCCTATAATTAATTCATATCAAATGGCATTGGATGTATTCAAATCCATTCCATAATCAGAGTTCATAGTTAAAAAAAACACAAAAGCCTTTGGGAAAAAATAAGTCCAAATACAAGTGGTCACGCACATGCATGTGCATAGACATGCACACAACACACAAAGACAACAGACACACACACACAACCACCACAAGGAGGATTACAAATTTATAGCTGAAGGATCTCACAAAGTAAGTGGGTATTTCAACATTTATTAAAATAAGTGAGATCTGCTATAAATACTTCTAACAAAATAAACAAACGATTACTGAATACATAGCCTTCTCTTTGCCTGTTTCTCTTTATGAAAATGCCCATGAATTGGATTTGAGAGCAGGACTACCTAGGGCTTGTATGTAAAGGCAAAGAAAATAACACTTGATTCCAAAATGGCAACAGTGGTGACCATATATAAACCTGACCTTTAAAAGATCATTCAGCCAACAATATACTTAATCAAACTTGTTTCTAAAAAATAGAGCCTTGAGGAAATAAATCAATAATGTTTCTAGTAAACAGAAATGCTATTACAACTGTTTGAAGACTTTTGAACTGTTTCGTGATTGTCAAACATTTGTTTCTGTGTGTATTCTTTTTGCAGGCATCGTTTCATGATTAAATAATTTGATGTTTTCTGATATATCAAATTAGGTACTCTGTGATATTTTGAAAATGTATCAGTGATTCTTAGCATTTTTAAAAAATCCTTAACTTTCTTGACAATTTATTTTACAAATCAGTAGTAGGAACACCTTCACCAATATATACCCCCAAAAAAGGGGAAAAAAAGAAAAAAGAAAAAAGAAAAAGAAAAGCAAACCATTTTTGATAATATATTTTCAAAAAAAGCTTTCTATACTTAAGAATTTGCACTGTGTATTTTTCTAAATAAACAATACAGCTGTTAAACAAAGTTAAGGGGAATCTGTAAAAACTAGGAGACAAAATACACAAATCTAAACAGTCAAGCCAGCAATGAAGATGGCCTTTGCCAAAGAAGTATCTGCTTGAATTTGAATGCTACCAAGTCTAGAGAATAGGTAATGGGATTTCAGAACAGAAGCTCCCACATAACGTTGATATACCAGTTAGGTATACTTAAAACACACACATACAGACACACACACATGTACACTCAATGTTGGTAGATGTTGGTATAATCTGTCACAGCCTCATCCCTAGTCAGGGACAAAGAAATAAAGGAGGGAATGAAAACGTGAAAGGGAAAATTAAAAAAAAAATGAAAACAGGAGATAGAGTAAGGGCAAGGTGGGTGAGGGAGGCATAATTACAAATGGAACAGTTGTAGAAAAGAGAATAGGTGTGTTAATATATTTTTTCCAAGTATATTTTTTAAAAACCTGGTGAAATAAATTCCCAGAAAAAAAAATGAACAAAACTAACCCATTATGGATTGGTGACCAAGGGCAGAATGTTCTTAAAACCATTAAAGCAATGGAGGAAATAGATCATGAATTTCTGTAAATGAAACCATATGTGAGTGGAAAGAAATATTCAAGGAAAAATCATTCAAGTCCATTCAAGCTCAAAGAGTGAAATAGTTAGAAATTAGAATCATCTTAATATCTAGCACAGACAATGGCAACATTAGAAAAGAAATTGTCATTGATCTCATCAATGAGTGAAATGTAAAAATCTTAACCAAGTGATTAAAAAAAATCAATGCCACAATGTATACAAAATTACGATATATCCTCAAAATCCAAATTGGATTTTTAAAGACTATAATATTGTTCTAATATTAGTAATTATTGTACTCTAAATTACTAGATAAAAGAAAATATAAAATAAATAGATAAGAGAAAAAGGAATCTTACTATTATCCCAATTGAATGCACTCCACTTCAATACCTACTAATACTAGATCTTTTAGTAAAATAGGAACAGACAAAAAATTTATACTTTGATAGACAGATAATAGTTGTGAAATATTTAAGTGTTGCTTTAAAAATAAGAAACAAAAATAATCATACTTTCAGCAATTCCATTAAGTAATGTGTTAGTTTTTGTGGCCAGTATACTATGGCCAGATAAATGAACAGCATTTACAAGGATTGGAAAATAGGAAACCATTTATATGTTATTGAATAAAGTAAAAAATTATCAAAACAAAGAATGTCTCATAATCTCAAGAAATATACCATACTATACATATTGAGAACTTTGTGTGTTTTATATAAAGAAATTTCTCTGTATTTATTTACTAATATTTTCTTGTGAAAGAGATGCCTCATGGAGTTATTTAATCTTCTTGGATCCTCTAGTAACATTTCTTTTTTTAACTATGCTAATAGTTAAATGTCTACTTTTTATTTGAGGTCCTCCACTTCTCATCACTAATAACTCCTAGCTTCTGCCTAACTTTGCTTGATTCTTTATTATCTCACCTACAGACTGTCATATCTGACCGTGGGATTGTTAGGAGAATTAATTGAAATTACCTAATTAAATAAGCTAGCACAGACCATAAGGAAGATGACCAAAATAATAGCAGAATATTGATATTGTTTGCTTATTTTATTGCATATTACTTAAAATATGTATAGGTTTTTATTACACTCCCTCATACACTGATGATCTGTGTATAATTTGCTACATTTCTAGGTGTCTTCATCTTTTTTTTGTATGAGAATACATATTAAAAAATTTTTATTATTAATATATAGTTGACATACAGTGTTATATTAGTTTCCAGTGTACAACATGATTGTTCATATTCAGTATGATGCTCAGGGCTCACCACAGTAAGTGTAGTCACCATACAATGTCATACATCTGTCACCATACAATGTTATTATAGTAAGATTGACTGTAGTCCTTATGCTGTACTTTTCATCCCTGTGACTTATTTATTTTACAATATGACATTTTTATCGCTTAATTCCCTCCATTCATTTCACCCATCTGCCCCCTCCCCTCCGGCAACCACCAGTTTGTTCTCTGTATTTATGAGTCTGTTTCTGTTTTTGTTTGTTTTGGTTTTTAGTTTCCAAACATAAGTGAAATCAGATGGTGTTCATCTTTCTCTTACTTCTTTCACTTAGCATAATAGAGGTGTCTTCATCTTAAATTATCTAGATAGGTGTTCTCTTTGGTATTTTACATGTTCTGATAGTAGGAAGAGAGAGAAACTATTTTGTGTTTGGAGGGGGTGAACATTTCTTATACCACGATTTTCCCACTATTGTACAGTGCCTTAATACTACATGTTTAACAGAATCTGAAACTACTTTGTAGCTTTATGTCCAAATATTTTGTTATAGTAGCACTGATCCCATTGCATTAAAATTCCTCTTCCATCAATCTGTTTGTATAAAAGCAGAGTTCTTTTCATTGTTATGAACAGTTAGAATAATGCTTGACCCCAAATCTAAGGTTTTACATTAGTTTTAAAATGAATAATCACATATCAATAAATTTAAATTTTAACGATAGCATTTCGACTGTGATTTTACTTCGAGTCTATTATAGGGAGTGTTTTCAAATTTATAAATGACCCATAATTCAGGGGGGTTCCAAATTGCTGAGCACTGCCTCCTCGAAATGTAGTCATTCTGTTTCTAAGGACTACAGTGGTTTAGAGAAATTTTCCGCCTCTTGCTTTTGTTCCCATTTTGAAGATTCTTTTCTTTTCAAGACTGTGCTTTTAGTGGCAGGTAGTATCTTTTCCAGAGATTTCTGTGATCTGCATTTTCTGTGATCTTTCTCTGATAGTCCTTTTAACTTCTCTCTTTCTTCTCCCCAGTGTTCCTACAATTGAGTTTATTTTTCTAATAGTTCTCCATCAAATTTTCAGCTTTTCTGGGTATATCATAATTCTCAAGAGCTTGATTTTCTTTAGCCCTCTTTGATTGTTCCACTGACAGCTTTTCAAACCTACATGAAATTCACAGCATGGGGAGATTTTTCTTTCAACTCATGATTTGTTTTTCAGATCCATCTATCCAGGCTCCCTCCTAGAGTTCTCTCCTTTCAGAGATGCCTTCCTTTTTTTTTTTTTTTTGACATTAAAAAAATTTCTAAAGCTTGTAGGTAAGTTAATAGTTTTGTTTCACTTTCTGCTCTATCCGATATACAACATTTCATCTTGTGTAAGACCATTGTTATTGGGTTTTGGTCAATTCAACTGAATTATGAAGTTTGTGCAAATACCCTGCTATCCCAATTGTTGTGGTTGTTGTTTTTAAATCTCACCTGTTGGTTTCTGGTTTTGTGTTCTTATTTAGCATGTCTGTCTGATCTGTTATTCAAAAGATTTGTGGAGATTAAAATCTTCACAGATAAAATGACTATATATGAAATAATCTATTTCTTCCATCTCCTGAATTACCAAATTTGAATGTCTCATGAGTCCCTGTTAAGAAAAAAAATGCATTTACATCTCCTTCCATATGTCCCTTATTTTTTCAATACTACCTGTGTATTTTAAAAGTTTCTCATACCCATGTTTTGTGACTCTAACCTCTGATTTTTTTTTCTCTGTTTTTATGTAATGTATCTAAAGCTCACTGTTATTCATTTGATTGCTGCATTTCTATATTGATCTCTAGAATAGTTGCAACTCATCATTTTTTTCTAAGGAAAAATTTCTATGTGAAAATCTTATGCAAAAATCTTTTATTTTATGTGAAAATACCTACAGTTCTGTATTTTTAATACTTTGATAACAAATCATTTGGCTATAATTTTTGGTCATATATTCCCTCCCTTATCATTCTTCAAACATTGTACCTTTGTTTCTGTAAGTAAATGTTGATGGTTACATTCTGTAATTACTTGTTGATCTTTTTTTTTAAAGAATATTAAAATATTACATTTTCATACAAGGATGCTTTAGAATTCTTAATCGTTGAAATTTAATAATTTAACCACTATGCATCTCATTTTGTATCCTTGATTTAATTTTCCTGGAATGTGATATATCATTGTGTTTGAAGTTAAGTCTTTTCCTTTATTATAGGAAGATTTTCTTCTATGTTATTAAACATGTTCTCATATCTTCAGTTGTAAACACTATTTCTGGAAACATCAATTGACATTTAAAAATTTTGTCGCAATGAAGGAAATTTGTTCATTTAGTCATTATCTGTATTAAGCCTTTGGGTCCCAACTGAGTAAAAAAAATCAGAATATTTTCACAAACACATAGAACTTTTAGAATTATCTATATTATAGATATTTCATAAATGTAGCTATTTTAGTGGATTTTATTATGCTCAAATAATAATGTGCTCACATTGATAAAGGCCTCTGGGTATTGGAAATCTATATTTGAATGAAAAACCCTTGAACTATATGGTACTATTTAGGAGAATGGTCAAATTGTCTAAGCAGCAAATAAAGACACTTATAAATCATAGATTAATTTGTAACTTAATGACTTTTTTCTGTAAATATATTACAGAATGTAGTGTTATCTCTATTATCATACTCCATACTGTTGAAATATTCTGATTATGCCATTATTAATTTGCAAAATTATGATGTAAACAGAACTTGAGAGTTCAAATACACATTGTCCCATCTATTGGGTTTCCTCAGAAGTCCCTTAAGACCAACAGCAGGATAAAAAAACTCATCGCTGTTCATACCTTTCAATTTAGTAACTGTCTTAAAAATATTTCCATCATTGTCGGTATTATGAATTACAGTTCTCTATAAAAATTCCTTTGCACTATGTTTCTATCTCAAAACAATTTAAAAAGCAAAGTGCTACATGTGAATACTGTCTAATCCCTCTGTATTTTTAACAGTTTTTTTTAGAACTTTCTAGTTTACAAAATACATTCGAATATATCAATTCAATTAACTAGTACCCCAAATCCTTGAGGTAATCATGGTCATATTATATTAACATACAAACATATTTGTGTAATGAATTACACCAGACTTGGTTTAGGAGAGCAGGAATCAGAGAAATGTTGGGGTATCAGTTGGAATAAAGGTCCTCATGGAAGGGACACTACCAGACAGGGCTCTCTCCCATGCTTGTGCATGATTAATTCAATAACATCATTAGAATTAAAGTTTATACTAACTCTAACTTTGTAATTTTTCCCCACAACAGATTTGAATATCTTATTTTTAAGGAAAGAAAAATATAAAATGATTGCATCCTAAATAGATTTATTTTCATTTGTTGCTAGTGTCTTCCATATTTTATGTGAGTGCAACAAACTATTTTAGGTTTTTAAGAATAAACATATATGCAATATTACTTTTAAAAATGAGTTTTATGCTGAGACAAGACTTTGAAGTGATATAATGTAATTAGATGACAAATCTTCTCTGATACACATCATCTAGCACTTATATTTTTCACACATTCATAAGACAATATAAAATTGGTTGTACTGAGTCACCAAATTAAACATTCAAATTATCCTACATCTCCAGAAATAGCCCATAAATAAAAGGAATTTCATATTGGAATAGCTGAAACTCATTAGCTAATTCATTAAATTGTGTCCAAGTGCTGTCTGACTTATATCAGAGAATAAGAAGGCACACTTAAAAGGAGCTGAATTAACAGTGCAAGTAAAGTATACATTGCAGATATTTTTAAAAAAATCTTTGTGTCAGTCAATACAGTTGAAATATGTGAGTAACATAAGTTAAAAAATAATATAATTATTTATTTTACAGAATCTTTGATGATTATAAAATTAATTAATTCTATTATTAAAAAGTTTTAAAAAGGCACTATATCAATAGATCACAACGAAGCCTACTGCCTAACTATAGCAGCTATTTTGGTCTTGATGTATTTTCATATCATTTAATATCTGAGGTGAAAACAGATATAGCCAATAATTATTTTTATGATCAATAATTTACTTAAAATATATCTCATACATATACATGTCCAATTCACACTAAACATGTGAAAAATAAAACTATTGGTTTTTTTCCCTCTCTATCCCCAAATTTACTCGTCCTAACTTCATAACTCTGTAATTCCAACTAACTCCAGTTGTTTAGGACAAAACATTGCAGAATCATTGACTTTTTTCTCTAATATATAATGTTAAAATATATCTAGTTTGCACAGAACAACTCCAGTTTGCAATTTTTGCCTCATATAATTACATATAGCATGCCATATCACTCTTAAGCTTGTTCTGTTTTGGACAGTAAAGTCTACCATCACCATATTCATAACGCACATACAACCCACTGGAAAGGCCTTCAAGAATACCTTCAAAGATAGAGTCTGAATCCAGTCACTTCTCCTCCCCACATTGGCCACCTGGTCCAAGCCTTAGTCAGCTCATATTAGGAATAGTTTACATACTAGTTTCCTCACTGACCTCCCTGTTTTCTATTTTGCTAACCTGTAGTCTCTTTTTACATAGCTGTCATATATGACACTGCTAAATCTTTAAATAGGTCATTAATTTTCTGTTCATACTCTTCATTGGCTCTCAGTCAAGTAAAAAAGCAAAATCTACCATTTTCTAGGCATCCCCATGTGCCCTTGACTTATTGCTTCTCAGACCTCATATTCTCTGTTCTATCACTGTGACATCCTTTCAGGAACACCACCGGTACGTTCTGGCCCCAAGGGCTTAATTGATTCTTCCACTCTCCGAAAAAATCTTCCCTTATTTATGCTTTTGGCTCTTTGTCTCATAACCATTAATTGTACTCAAGAGGTTCCACGCAGTGACTTACTCTCTTCAGAATGCCCTACTCCCCTTTCCTCCTTTATTGTTTGTGGTAGAATTTAGCACTATTTGGCATAAAACACATTATAGTATGCGATAGTATTTATTGTCTTTCTCAAAAGAGTAGAATATAAACTTCATGAAGGCAATACAATTTGGATGTTTTATTCATTGATTTACCCTGTCTCTATCCATGTACCTAGCACATAGTAGATGTTCAATAAACCTTTAGAGAATTAATGAAAATGTTTATAAATTTTATAATAAATGTGCATGTATTTTATGAACAAAACATAATTTATTTAACCATCTGCTTAAATTTGCATACTTTTGCAAGTAAGGAAATCATTGTCATTAAAACAGTATATGTGTGTGGGAGGGGGTGTTTTCATGGGAATAGGATACAAGTAAATGTAGAAGCTATTATCTGATAGCATTTATAAACACTTTTGTTTTGTATTATGTAATGTGCATGATTTTATAGCTAATATTCTGGATGTCCATAAAGCTTTAATAAAAAGAACTGATGTTATTAAATAACTGATTTGTTAAAATAGTAGCAAAATACATTTTCCTGATATGTATCTCAGAGCATTCTGAAGAACTCTTTTCAAGTTTATGAGGTAGTGGCTATAATCCTTCTCAATTTTTTTTCTATATTGCTTTACAAACGATTTTCAACCTTTAAAATTGAAGGTTCATGCATGCATGTTAAATCATTGCACAATTCATACGTGAGCCAGGAATATCAATATGTTCAAATTATGTGTCTATGTGATAGGGGATATACATGAACAAAAATATATCATTTGTTTTATTATCTATTAATAAGGTAGGACTAGAATTGCTATTGCTCTGTCTCTTTTGCTGTAATAAAACTTAATCATGGAATAACCTGATATTTGAGTCTGATGAGTATTTTCAGTGAATCATCAAAATTAGGGGGGTCCCTAAACTATCAAAACGGTTTATATCAGAAGTGAGGTGTTAGTTTTGAGGCATTTAGGGGGGTCCCTAAACTATCAAAACGGTTTATATCAGAAGTGAGGTGTTAGTTTTGAGGCATATAGTATGACTATATGCAATGAATTGTTTACCTTTTGTCTCACTAAATTAATTATAATATTTATTGTCAATANTACTGTAAAAATAGTATGACTATATGCAATGAATTGTTTACCTTTTGTCTCACTAAATTAATTATAATATTTATTGTCAATAATTCAGGCATTTAAAAATCATTGTTTATAAATCAAGGACTTTTGATCAGTCTTATTTCGGGTGGTATCAGAATTCCCTTTTGGCAAGAAGATATTTTTCAACCTACACATCTGCATTTCAAGGATTTGATATAACTCTAGGGATCTATGATATTCCTTCCTCGTAATTAATAATTTCCACTGTAAAGAACCCCTGCTACTCATAAAAGTATGTATTATCATTATAGTATTTGAATGACAAACTAAAATTTGAAATATTTAGAAACATTGTTCTGAACTCATTAAACTTGCCAGAATCATATCATAAGGAAAAAATAACTTTTAAACACCTAAAATTTCCTTATACATAATCACAAATAAATTAATACCAGTTAAGTTTTATACTTTTAATTTGCATTTTATCATAAAGACTTTCTATGTGTTTTTTGAATTTGTGTGACCTTCATAAGATTATTAAACCCATTTCCACATGCATAAATGAGAGAATAGGATTAGGCAATCTCTAAGGATGCTTTTTGCTCTAAGATTATATGATTCTAATTAACTGTACTGCATATCTCGAGCAGGGAAATTAAACTGCAACTATGGCTAAAGTTTCTTTCCCATTGAATTAATACTTAGGGACTTGGGAAAGCGGAACCCAGAAAGGCAAAACAGGAGATCATAATAATTTTGCTAGTATTATGGAAAGGTCGTTGTCAAGAGTTTGTTTTATTGCTTTGTTCTGAGTTCTTTCCTCTCTTACTAAGAGGTACATACAAATTTATACATTGTTATTCAGACAAGATTTAAGTTAAATCATGTCTCTGTTTTCTCTACCTGGAATTTCAAAGCTTAAACACGTTTAAGTTTGTAGGGAAATGTAGTACAATTTTCCAGCCTGGATTGTAGGGGAAATAATTTTTTAAAAATTTCACCAAAATATGGAATGTGTGTTTCTTTCTGCTAAGTTCCAATTATTTTATCTTTAAAATATTTAAATGACATAAATTGTATATATCCACATAACCGACAGCAATCAAATTTGAGTTTTCTCTAGTTGGTTTAATTTCTATGAAGGGCAACATAAAGCAATAATCAGATTTCAAAAATAAATGCTTTTCATGTCTCTTATGAGACATCTCATTATTTTTGTTATTCATATCATCATTATTATTATTGAATGCTCGTATAGATCTTTCCAAGTTGAAGTTTAAAAAAGAAAGAATGGTAAATAAACCTTTTTGACATTCCTAATTGGAAATGACTTGGTAATTTTTTTGTAGTAGAGACCATTAATTGTCCTTAGCATGCATTCTTCTATTATCTGTTTAGTAATAGAACCCTAAATACATGTGACCATGAGCAGATTACATTTCATAGCCTCCTATTCAATGTTAGCTTTACCATGTGCAATATAAATATCATCAATGTAGATTTCAATTCATCTCCATGAAGACAAAACTTGTACTAGAATGTACTAGATTTCTTTTTCTCAAGTTTTATTTAGTTAACATATAGTGTAATATTCGTTTCAGGAGTAGAATTAAGTGATTCATCACTTACATATAACATCCAGTGCTCATTACAAGTGCCCTCCTTAACCCATCACCCATTTAGCCCCTCCCACACCAACCTCCCCTCCAGCAACTCTCCTTTGTTCTCTATGGTTAAGAGTCTGTTTTATGGTTTGCCCCTCGCTCTCTCCTTTCCCCCCCATGTTCATCTGTTTCATTTCTTAAATTCCACATATGGGTGGAATCATACAGTATTTGTATTAGATTTCTTCTTACATTTTTTTCCCTGGTGGGAATGCAGGAGTGTTGCTAAGCTGCCGTTAACCATAAGGATGCAACTAAGATAAGAGTACAGAGAACAAGATGCAAGTAACCTAGCGGCCAGAATGAACTCATGGGAAAGATTATCTCCACCCACCCTTTTCACTGTTGGAGAGACACACAACACTGCATTAACGGTCACTTTTTGGAATAACCATTCTTGAGTATGAGATATTGGCAAGTATATCAGACTATACTTTTTTCTTTCCTACAAGTTATTATTGATGGACAAACTTACTCAACAAAAAGAGCAGGAAAAAAAAAAAGGTAGATTATCTAATTTCCAGCCCAAGAGGCCTAGTGCAGCATTTTCAAAGACATATCCTTCCATTTTCTTAACTTACTGCAACATTTGTAATTTATCTCATGTCCTCATCATTAGAAATAGGGTATACTATCTTTATTATACCAGAAAATAGACAAATCTGTTCTCTGGTCTATCAATAAACACTATCTTGGTTTTCCAAGACCGTCCATGATACAAACATCTCTGAAAAGATAGTTTGGAACAAAAGTGCAACTTGTGCTTCTACTCACGTCATGTAAATACAAGAAGTCAATTGAGAATTATCTCTTACGAAATATATTTCAAGGTTCCTGGTTTGTTTTNCCGTCCATGATACAAACATCTCTGAAAAGATAGTTTGGAACAAAAGTGCAGCTTGTGCTTCTACTCACAAGAGTCATGTAAATACAAGAAGTCAATTGAGAATTATCTCTTACGAAATATATTTCAAGGTTCCTGGTTTGTTTTTTCCTAAAACTGGAAGGCCTGAGAAAGTACTTATACTCAAGATTCCTGAACTTCTCCTTTCTAACTTGCTTTTTCCAGTCACATCTTCCCACACCATCAAATAAAGCGCTTCTCTCACCTATCCAAAATCACTACGGTATCAAAATCTCTAGGGTACTAAAAAGACATTCTCGTAAGAGAAACATATTTACAAGTTGTTGACACAATGTTATGGGGAACAATAAACCTTGCGCTCAGTTCTCCTTTTCCCTGTCATTAGCAACCTCTTCTATGCTTGCTTATTAATTTCTATCATGTATTACTGAATAGCTAAATTTATTCAGAACACACAACAGTTACTGTTCTGAACACTTATATGTACAGGTCATTTAATCCTCACAAGAAGACCAAGAGGTAATTACTACTATTATTTCCTTCTTAAAATAAGAAAGTTTAGGGACAGAAATTCAGTTCTTTTTCTCAAGACTTCAGAGCTAGTCTGTGGCAAAGCAGAGATTGGAACTAAATTAGTTGCCCTCCTGGAACTTAAACACATCATTATGTCACCCTTTAGTATATGTGAATATGATGTGCATGTCATATAATTATGTTATTTAGGTTACATTGAATACAGATAAATAATTTAGTGTTTTTATTTTAAAATGATAGAATCAGAAGGTAGATACAGACATACTCTGTGGAACATCTTCCTAGTAAATGTTTTTCTACCCTAATTCCTCTTTCAGAAGAAATACAGTACCGTAGAACTTACGTACGTATTAATACATGTGACAATATTTATATGAGACAAGTCTATATGTTATTCCAGAGGGTAAGAAAAGAGATTCAGGACACATGAGATAAGAGTCTCTCCTAGAGAGAAATGAGGTCCTAATGAATTTTTGTCACTCTCAGGTCATGGTGCTTTGCAATGTCGTCCTAAAAAGATTTGCAAATAGTCAAGAACAAAGGACTGTGATTATATAAAAATCTTTATGACTGTCTCTTTGTTCCTGTTCCACCATTACATTTTTGTATATATGATAAATATTTAGTGTTCTGAGTTCAGATTTACTGAAAAATTAGGATTTTCTTTGGACTTGATTGCCAGGACCGTGAATAACTAGAGGTTCTGAATTTTGAGTTGGACCCTGGGCCTTGGAGAGTTCTCTGTTGTTTCTTTTGAGAGGCGAGGTCAGTGTGTACTAGGATGGGAGAAAGAATAAAGCAGATATTTTGCCAGCAGGGATAATTTTGGCATAGACTGATAAGATAATGACCATATTATTTTCCTCTTCGGACCCATACAAACATACTATATTTCCCGATTCAACTGCAGGTAGATTGCAAACATTTAACAGGTCAAGAAGATGTAGATAGAAGTTAGGTTTTATACTTTAATCTGGGCTCTGAAATGTCCTATGCAATCCTTTCCACACTATTTTCCTCTTTTTACTGAATTCAAAGGATATAGCAGAAGCCCCTAAGAAATTCAGAGAATGAAATCCTTCATTGAACTAGGACATGGATGAGAAGAATAAAAAATGTGTTAAGCCACTGAGATTTATACTTCCTCTGATTCAGGAACTAGCATTAATTACCTTGACTAATATAGTAAGACCTTAGTGAATTTTGCAATGGCTATTTTTACAGAGAAGGTGGCCACGACAGCAGAGATAAGAATAAGATGATAAACTTTAGGGCTGCTTACAACTTTTCTCACCTGCCCCTATACATGATAGTATCTGCCTCCCTGCCCTGCTGAGTTCAGACAGAGCACGTGATTTACTTTGGTCATTGAAATGTGAACAGAACTGAAGTGCGCGTTCCCCTCTAGAAATGAACATCCAGAGTATGTCACACATAACACTCTCTTTTTCTTTGACCGCAGCAACTTTGAGTGTTCTAGAATAGCTGCTTTGTCTGTCTGGGTCCTGGTGTAAGGATGACAATGACCCATGAGCAAAGTCCTAAGCAACACCTGATGGACATATAAAATGAGTGATATAAAAATCTGAGTTGATTCAAGCCACTGATGTTTAAAGATTGCTTACTATCACTTTGCCTGTTTTTTTCTGATATAATTCCACTGCTATAAGAAAATATTCTTTGCTCTGATGTGTTGCATTAATATTACTGGCTAGTGGGAGGCAAAGCCAGAAATCCTAGGCATGTTAGTAACTTAAGAGGTGGGTTAGATTTAGCCAAGAAATTGGTATAAATAAAGATTCTACTACTTATTACTCAAAGCTGAGTATATTTTATGAATGCTGCCTTCTATTTGGCCGTTAGATAACGGCCTCTTTGCTTTTCTTTTTTAGTGTTTCTCCAAAAGATTTGAGCATTTGACTGTAGCCTATTGTTTCTTTCTGGAAACAAAGAATAATCACAAAGTAAAACAAGACAAATATGCTTTAAAGTCCATGGGCAGTTTATGCTGTATGTCCCTGTAGTTATTTGTCATGTGTGGCCCAAATCGCTTTTACTGTGTCATGTGACACTTCACAGTATCCAAACTTGTGTGAACAAACGAGACTTGAAAGGTATACAAAATTCCTCTTATCAGTTGTTAAGTTATAATAACAAACCTGGATTTGCAAATCCAAATACATTAAAATAATGCTTGAGGCCCTACATTTTAGGGTCTCTATGATCCAGAGTTTCTCACTTGTATTTACTAACCCATCCCAAGTTGGAATTTTTGCTAATACAATTGAATAACAGTTTTCAGGCTAAATTTTATTTATTTTTATATTTATTGATTGATTTATTGATTTACTTATTTATTTGTAAAGACGTATTCATTTATTTTAGAAAGAGAGCACGCACACACTCAAGTGGAGGGGAGGGCAACAGGAGAGAGAGAGGGAGAAGCAGACTCCCCACTGAGCAGGGAGCCTGACTTGGGGCTTGATGCCTGAGGAAGGACCCTGGGATCATGACGTGAGAGGAAGGTAGACACCTAATCGACTGAGCCATGCAAGTGCCCCCAGGCTAAATTTTTGAGAATTAGTGCTTAAAATCGCATCAACCTGGCCTGAACTATGGTTTCATCTATTTCATTCGGATTTATAAGATCAATTATATAATAGATTTATATGTATGTTGAGAGGGAAAACTATTTTTATGCTTAAATAACAAAATAACTTAGTAAGTAAATATATGGATTTGTCTTCTTCATCATCCTCTCAGGTATATTTCCATGATTCCGCCTTAGTCACTCTGACAGTCCTATCCAACTATTATATTCAAAATAAAGTATCAACAACATAAATAATGTGCTACATGAAGACTACATCACATGAACTAGATGATGTGAAAAGCAATTAATAATAAACAGTCTCTATACTTATATTTTACAGAGCCATGAGCATTTAAATCATAACTATGCTACAGAGCAGTAGCTTATCTTCCTATTAATTATGTCCCATAAAAACAATATACCTGCACTAATTAATTATACTTGAAGTAACAACTATCGCTTAATTAAGTGTACCATTTCTAATAATGAAATTTTAAAATAATTGGAATCTTCTGTCTAGAGGCAGTTAACAATTATTGTCATTAGACAGAAAATCAAACATGGCTACACTAAGCAAACACTGATTCACAAATGACATTGACCCTGAGATTAACTAGGGAGTAGTTTGTAAACCTCTCTATGAAGGGCCAGCTACCAAATATGTTAGACTGTGTGTGCCGTATGGTCTCTGTTACAACCACTCAAATCTGTCATTTTAGATCACAAGAAGCCATGGATACTATGTAAACATAATTATGTTGTTACATTCCAATAAAATTTTATTTAGCAAAACAGGTCATGGGCCTGATTATTTCTATGATCTGTAGTTTGATGACCTCCAATGAAGGATCAAACTACACAACTCATCTTTACTATATTTTAGATTTTCTAGTGGTGTGATCTAGGTTCCTGTCCTTCTCAACCATCCCATAGCCTTGATGCTTGTTTTAAATACCCTTATCATAAACAATATTATAATAAATTACATTAATATGTATTTAGCGCAGGTTTTCCCTTTCTGCTTGTTTTTTTTTTTACAATTATTTATTTATTTATTTGACACAGGGAGAGAGAGAGAACACAAACAGGGGCAGAGACAGAGGGTGAAGCAGGCTCCCTGCTGAGCAGGGAACCTGACTCAGGGCTCAATCCCAGGACCCTGGGATCATGACCTGAGCCGAAGACAGACACTTAACCAGCAGCCACCCAGGCACAGCCCTTTCTGCTTATTATTTAGCATTTTTGCTATATTACAGTTTAGGTTACAAGAAAGAAGTAGACACTACAGAAAGGTATGCCTGTTCTGTATATGTCAATAAAAGAAAACAGTGACCACATTGAAACTGTGTGCTATGTCCCACCAAAAAGCAAGTAAGGAAGAGATTAAGTATGTAAGCAATAGAGTATACAAGTTATTTCCTTAATGTGAATTGAACCCTTATATCATTTTATTAGCATGTTATTCCTTTAGGATAGAAATTTGGTAAGTAGATAATATATAAATTTTCCAACTTCTTGTCTGATATATTGGTGTCATTTTACCAAGCACTGTGTGCCTGCCCTCATTCATTGTGTACTGATTACCGTATTCCACTTATATCATGGAGAATTCCCTGCTTTCTGCCTTTTTTTCCATTTTCTCTCATCTCAGTCAATAATTTTTGCTCAAAATTAGTGTCTATTGACAGTAAAGCAATTAAGATCAAACCAGGAATCCTCGTAAAAAAAATGGTGCAACATATCCATTAAAGGGCAATCTTGCAATTTTTATTTAGTATCTCATCTAAACTTTTCTCCTGCAGGATTTACATGGTTGCTACAGTCAATTCTTCTCTCTTCAACCCTTCTCTCTTCTGCCTCATTTCCAATTTTCTCCTGTGTCATTTCTGTCTTCATATATATGTGTTTTTATATACCACATTCAAAAATAAAGCTTCCTCTCTTTCCACATGTCCCACAAATACTGTGCAACATCTTTGCTTCAGACTTCTAAAAAAATTATTCAGAAAGTACAGTGCCTAATAAAGCAGCCAGAAAGGGTATTTGTGTTAGGTGGAATGATGACCTCCAAAGATATCCAGCTCCTAGTCCCTGTAATCTCTAAATGTTATATTATATGGTAAAAGAATTGCAGATGTGATTAAATTAAGCATTTTGAGAGGGGAGATTAACATGGATTATCTTGATGGGCCTTAAATGCAATCACAATTCTCATAAGAGTGAAGGGGAGGAACATTTAACACAGAGGGTGGAGGTTACCTGATGATGGAACTGGAGAGACATTGGAAGATGCTGCATTGCTAGCTTTGAAGATGAAGGAAGGACCATGAGCCAAGAAATGTGGCTCTTGCAGTTGAAAAAGGCAGAGGAAACATTCTCTCCGGAGTCTCTGGAGGGAGTATGCCCCTATTAACACCTGACTTTTGGGTACAATGAAACTGATTTTGGATTTCTGACTTCTAGACTGTAAAAGAATAAGTTTGCATACTTTGAACTGCCCAGTTTATAGTAGTTTGTTACTGAAGCCATAGGAAAATAACATAGCATTTTTTCTTGTTCCTGGATTTAAAGGGAGGTCTTTTTTATACTTCCTCATTATATCATGTCATTTATTATAGGATTTCAAGGAATAAGTTTTATCAGGTTAATGAAGTGTCTTTTGCATTCTTGTTTAATAAGGGTGTGTATGTAGGCCAAATTATGGAAAGAGCCCAAATATCCATTGACTGATGAACGGATAAAGAAGACATGGCAGATATACACAATGGACTATTACTCATCCATCAAAAAGAATGATATCTTGGCATTTGCAAATATATGGATGGAGCTAGAGAATATTGTGCTAAGTGAAATAAGTCAGTCAGAGAAAAACAAATACCATATGACTGCATTCATATGTGGAATTTAAAAAAATATAACAGATGAAAGAGGCAAACCAGGAAACAGAATCTTTTTTTTAAAGATTTTATTTATTTATTTGACAGAGAAAGACACAGCAAGAGAGGGAACACAAACAGGGGGAGTGGGAGAGGGAGAAGCAGGCTTCCCACTGAGCAGGAAGCCCGATGTGGGGGCTCCATCCCAGGACCCTGGGATCATGACCCAAGCCAAAGGCAGACGCTTAACGACTGAGCCACCCAGGCGCCCCCAGGAAACAGAATCTTAACTATAGAGAACAAACTGATGGTTACTGGAGCGGAGGTGCACTGGGGGGATTAGGTTAAATGTGATGAGCACTGGGTGTTGTATATATGTGATTAATCACTAAATTCTCACCTGAAACTAATATTGCACTATATGTTAATCAACTGGAATTTAAATAAAAACTTGGAGAAAAAAGAGGTGTTAAATGTACGTCATGGATTCATAATAAATTCTATCAAATGCTTCTGTGTGAATAGAAGGTATCTGTGAATAAGATAGGTATCTGTTAAGATACCTATCTTATGTATCTGTGTTGAAGTGATGTGATTTTTCTCAATTAATCTGGAAATGTGGTGAATAATATACTTTTTAAATGAATCTCAATTACAGAAAATTACATTAATCGTTACCCTTGATTTATATATGACATGCTTTCTTGCTCTGCCTATTCGAGGTCAGCTTTTATACACAGTTAATTAAATAATTACTTTACCAGTGTGAGCAACGCCCAGAATGCACTACCTCTCTTGAAAGCTCCACATGGAATGACCACATCTAACCACGCAGTTTCCCACCCCCGTGTCAGCCCCTGTGAGTCAGTGTTCAAACCACAGCTCCCTTCTCCACAGCGCCAGCTCTTCCATCTCCCATCTATTGTTTTCTGTAGGGGCTACTTAAAGCATTGTCTTGCACATGCACATCTTTGAGGCTGGCCACTCTTGAGGGGACTTGTGTGAAGCTATTTGGCCTTCTTCTCTGTCTTTACTTATTTCTGAGACATTTATCCCATGAGTCCTGCACACACTGGGCACCTCTGACTCTAACCCCTGTCTCAACATGGGAATACTCAGTCGCTGCTCATGTTCTCTTTTTTCACATCAGTATTTGGAAAGTATTATCAAGAAAAAAAAAATTCTGAAATGTAAATTATTTTGTTGGCTTGTATCATCTCAAGCCTATGTGGGTCAGTTGTTCTCCCACTCCTTCAGTCATGTTGTATATTCTGCCCAGCTTGTATAGCTGTCTTCGCTGTGTGGGCTCATTCACTGTGAGCTACTCTATCATGGCCTGAACCTGAAATTCTCTAGTATGTATTTAAAATGGATAGTTGTTATGGTTTATGTTGTATTTCTTGTGTTTTTAATGAGAGTTTTTAGGTTTCCTATTTTGCCATAATTCTGGAATTAAGGACCCATTTATCTCATTCTAATCTCATTTTTTATCCATAATTTTAATGAAAGTCTTATTTTAATGATCACCACTGACTTCTACATGGGCACTATCCACATTTCCCAAAGCCTCAGCAACATTTCAAATAATTGACAACTTTCTCCTCTTCAAGACATTCTTCTTTGTACATTTCCTTAAAAATACACTGACCTGAATTTCTTCTTATCTTTCTCAACTGTTTATTCTCAGATCAACTTTGATAGGTTTACTTTCTTGACTCATTTTGTATTAATTTCTATGGTCTTTCTAAACCCCTTCTTGGGTGATTATATATATATGCTCCATATATGTTGATAGCTCCTACAATTTAATTTCTACCTCTGACTGTTCTCTAAGCTTCAGACTTATTTAGTATTATTTAATCACCATATTTCATTTCTCTCGTGCAAATAACTGAGAGTCCTGCGATTTCTTTCTCCAAAGTATGTCCCAAATGGATTCACTTTTTCATCACCATTGCCACTATTACTATTAAAGGCATCATCATCATTATCATCTTCTTGTCCATTAGATAGGGAAAATAAACTCTTTCATCCATTTTGTTTCCCTAAAATAGATTCTTCAAAGAGTAAGGTCAGAACCAGAGCTAGACAGTTGTTAAAATGTTAAAAATAGATTTTATTCAGAAACTATTGCAATAAGGTAAAAGAGATTTCAGTATAGAAATGAGTTCAACTCCAAATACAGCAAAGGAATGTGGGAATTTAGAAACAAAGAGCATAGTGAGGGGGGGTGTCAGTGGATAGAAAATTAAGAACAGACATCAATGGTAGGGGGATTCTTGCTAAACCAAATTAACAGAATTCTTGTTGATGGTATGGGCCAGGGGGATCAGCTATCAAAGGTGATCTGATATCAAGGCGGGGCATTTCCTCGAAACTGGATTACTTCTCCTTAAAATGGATTATTGCTAAAATAGGGCTACTATGCAGGCCTATCGAGGAAGGTGTCAAAATCAAGGCCTAATCCAGAAAGGGTTGAGAAGTTTGGTCAAGCAGAAAGTCTTCATCAGTAACTAGAGAAAATTTTTAATTGCAAGTGAGTCATGTTTACATTCTTTAATGATTGCCCACTGGATAAGCTCTGTGAAAGCGCACAGTTTTAATGTATGTCTATTTTTTCTTTCATCTCCTGTCGTTTCTGCTTCCTAAAAGTTGTAATTTGGTATGCTTTATTAGCATTTATTATTTCTTTATGTAGAATGAAGTTTAATAAATTTCCTCTCCTTACCTTGCTGCATGTATTTTGTCCTAAATTCTACCAAGTCTCAAATTGTGGCACTTGCTTCACAATCTCGCTATCAGACAAGAACAGTATTTGAGCTTCCTTTTATTTTAAACTTCTCTGAATTGCACACAGAATGGATTAGATTCTGCTTCATTAGCCAATAAGAAAATATTTCACTTAATGTTGAGTCAAGCCCATTTTTATCTCTGATATACTTTGATATAGTCATATCTTTGGTATGCTGGTTTTCAGTTTTGACCTATTTTTACTATGTAAGATATATCTATATAGAGATATAATCTTACACTGTATTTACACTTTTTTGGTGAGATTTGTTTGATACTTATGAATGTTTTTATAACTACTCTTGCCATTTTCTTATGTAACCTTGTAATAAATATTCACTATCCTTTAAATGGCAGTTAGATACTACTGAGACATTCATTATTCTTATTTCACGGTCTTCAGCCCTTTTTAACTTATTGCGAGTTGTATTATTTCTACCTTTTAGCACATTTTAATAGTAGCATAAATTTTGTTATCTTGACTAATTAGTCTTAATTCTGAATTTAACATTTTTAATCATTATCTGCAAACTTTATGTTATGTTTGTCTGAACTTACATTTCTTGTCAGTAACTAAGGGGTTTCTCAGAAAGTGACCATATTTCCAAAGTTTCCAGATGTCCATGATCCTGTGTTCCTTAGACATGATATACAATTTGAATAAATAAAATATCATTTGGCTACCATGTTCCTCCTTTCATAATAACTAAAACAATTCTTCATTACCTTCCTATATTAAATGTTTTTCCCAAGAAGTCTGTTGCCAATATGAATTTCCTACCTTTTTTACCAATGAGCTCAAATGATTTTTATTATCTCTTTATTTCAATTTTCTGCTTTAGAAAGAAGAACCCACTACATATGTGTTGTTCTCCTTTGCCTAAGTTCTATATTTAAAATGTTCTTCTCAAATATTTTCATCTATTTCTGGTTTGCATTTTCATTCTTATTTTTCTCCTCTATATCTCTTATTATATTTGTGTCGTTGCTATTTGATTTTATGTTCTTTTTAATTTATTTCTGAAAATAATTTTCAAAATTTATCTTTTTTTGTCTCTCCTCTTCTTACCTTCCACCAGATTGTTCTCTGTCTATCCCTGATTCTCTGATTAATTTTTATTTTGTTCTCAGTATTTTTTCTAAGAATAGATGTCCTTTTCTTTAGTGTGAATAATTATTAGTAATTTCTGCATGTAGTCTACTGATTATAGGATCTTTTAACATTTCCTTTCATCCTCTTGTTATCTTTGACATTCACCCTGCCCTGTGTCATTCTAACCTACTAAGAATTTGACTAATTACTCCTGTATTCTGAATTTTATACTGATTACTTGTCTTCTGGTTTTGTTAATGTTAAACTGAACTTTTCCACTACCTCTCCTAACAACTCTTCATGGTTCTGGTGTTTTTAGGAGAACCAGGTACATGTTAAAGTAAAGGATATATATATATATAAATACTGATACTGTGGACTACTGTTGAAAGTCTCTCCAGTTTATCTTATTTAATTTTCTTATTAACAAGAAACACTGCAAAAAAAAATTCACTTTAAGACAGTACTTAGCAAAATATAGTATAACTACTATGTCAATACACTTTATATTATATTTTATATAAAAACAAATACTAGTGAAACACTTTCGGTTGGTCTTTAGTCTACTGTTATTTTTTAGAAAATGAAATAAAAATTAAATAAAAGGTAGCGTTTCTCAGAGAAGATATTTATTTCTAATGTGGTACCAAAATAAATATCTATAGATTGAATGAATTTATCTCCCTCTAGGTTTAAATAAGAAAGGGGTTTTATTTCTCATTGGCTTGTTTATATCCTTGGTCATATAATTATCCACTTTTATCAGCTCACATATTTTATCTTACTCTGTTAGCCTAAAAAGAAAAATATCCTTACAGTCCCTAGTCAGTTTTGCTGTGTTTTCTTATTATAATATTTGCTTAACACAAACTTGATGCTGATTCTACTCTTATTCTCCATGATAAAGGAAAAAAAAAAAGAACTAAAAATCTCTGGGAATCGGCTCTATGATATGATTAAATGGCACTAATATGAGCCTGTGTTCTTCCACTATGAAATGGGAATAGTAAAAACAGCAAGCCTCCAATCGCCACCATATGAAACCATTATGAGTTTTATGAGTGCTCCTTGGAGTACCTAGCACAGAAAACATATCTGTGACTTTTTTTCTTCCACATCCTTTAGTAGTTTAAAACAGTTTTCACATTAAAATAGGTTATATGTATTAGTTATTACATAATCCTTAGTTTCTGTCTGCTAATACCTTTATTCTTCGTAGTGTGAAATATATTTTCATAATCTAATACTGACTTGTGGAAAAGGAGAACAAAGCAAATTTTCTTTCGTCAGAGATTTTAAGTATGCATTTCAACACCCACGGATGCTAGAAAGCAAGATTATAACAAGCTATTTCATGGAAAATAATTTTTTCAAAACATTTCCTCTGAAGTTGAGGAAATAAAAATCCTTTCATATTCTCCCCATATGCTTAATGTAACATTTTTTTCAGTAACACTCTAGGTAACCAGTGTAAGTTATCTAAGACAATAAAACACATTCTTTCGCAACCAATGTGTTATAATGACAAAGGAAGGTATTATTTGAAAATGGGAGTTTTACAATATTTGAAATTAATATCTCAGCTATTCACTGGCACATAATTTGGAGAAAGATATTTACTTTTTCACAGGCCATTTCCTTACCTATGAAAATGATATTATTTTTTCCACATACTTTTGTGACAAATTTTAACAGGATATTATATCTTCTATATAAATGTTATAAAATTGCATGCACAATATTGCATGCTAATAAAATTTGATTGACTTCTTTAATAATTATGTGCTTATTTTGATGTTTACAAATGCAATGATTTTAAAGTTAAGACTTGACTATTATCTTGATTATGGAGAAAGCTTTGAACACACAAAAATAAAAAAATGTTATTGCCTTTTATATAGGTCCTGGGAAGAAGATTAGTAAAAGACAACACATCAAAAAGTTAAGAGACAGAAATAGCTTTTCTTGTTGATGGTAAATTTAATGAAATCTTATGTTATTCGACTGGCAAGTCTCATTTCTTTGAGTGTCTCAGTGAAGACTGTCAAAAATCATCAAAATTCAACACAACAGAGCAAAAGCTAATAGCCTTTTTGTTATACCAAAACTAAAAGGATTGGTAAGTCTCAAAATGAAATGCTATTACTGAAAATCTTCTTTTATCTAATGCTTTGTGCAGTGAGTGAAAATTGAACAAATACATACTCTTTTCATGGTGTTAAAATGAATTCTGACACTATTAAACAAATTTTCTTTGGTCCTAAAACCTCCTCAATACTTTTCCACAAATAGTATTATTAGAATATTTTATGTGATTCTATCCCATAATATTCTTATTATCATAATAAAATTATTTTGTATGGAGTAAAAATGACTCTTAAAAATATAATGAAGAGATAATTCTTTGGGTGGTTACTATTTTAAAGAAATTTATATTATAATCATCTTTTGGTAATCTCTAATGTAATTAATACCTCTCTTATCCCCTCTTCCGAGAAATTCTTACCAAAATAACAAAAAAAGCAATAAAGATAAAATACATGGCAGGCAAAGATCTCAAATCCATTCATATTTCTCAAGAAAAGAAAGCAGTTAAAAGCTATGATATGATCCATATATTTTGTTTATTGACAGCGAAAGCAAAATTCCAAACAATAATAATTTTAGTATGGATTTGGGAGAAATAGTAAATCAGAAAGAACAGGCAAGGGAGCACTATCACATAAAGCATTTCTCCTTTGGAATTGTATGTGAAGTATATTTCACAATATTCATTCATTTATACATTTGTTTATCTATTTAACATATATTCTTCAGGTACCAAATACATATCATTCATTAGTATAGATTCTTAGCCAGCTGTCAGAAAATGGAAAGTTCCATAAAAAATAAAAAAACAAACATTTCAAAATACTGACTATATTGAGTGTAACAAAAGCTAAGTGTCTCTTAGAGAGACAAGCTATAGTTAAGAATGAGGGTAGACTAATGTAAACCTTATGGGATTACATTGGAATCAGAGATATCAATTTGTAATTATGTTAGACAAGAAAAGTAGAAGTGGATAAATAAATATAGGAGTGGATATCTATATATCTATATGCACATATATTATTGAGAAGACCTAGAAGTAATAATACTCTAATAGCAAAAAGCATACCTAGAACCCAAATATGGATCCACATTATTCCTCTATTAAAATAATGGAGTCTCCTTGGAGCAATGCCTGATTCCAGGTCTGGAACAGAGAAAGAACAAGATGAGTCTAGAACAACTTTTGATGGAAGAAAATAAGAAAGTCTCAATTAATGATGAAGACATGCAAAAGAACATTGGACCTAACTTGAAATGGTTTTCAATAGCCAAAATTAAGATAATTTGAGCAAGAAACAATGATGGTAATGGATTACTAAGATTAAGTAAACCAAATACACATTGATCCATATTGATGTAAATCAATAATTGAATAAATAAATGAAAGGGGGAGAAAGGAAAGACCTACCATATAGTAGAATTCTAATTAGTGAATAGAAAGAAATCATGGAAATAGAAACTCAGTACTTGGCAAATATCAGTTAATTATTTTAGGCCAGAATGCTTAACCTGTGGGTGAAATTATGATGAGAAACAGGATATTTCCATAGTAGCTCAAGTATTTCTCTTGAATCATTTTAGAAAAAGGAAAAAAAATCAAAAATCCTTAGAGAATAAAAACAAAGGTATAAAAATAATCAGTTAAAAACATTTAACTTCCCACTTCCTTTTTTAGCAAAACTTTAAACTTGCAAAAGTTTAAGAAGTGTGCAAACTCTTGAACAAAATAGTCATGAAAATACAAAGTATGTCTGATAAAATTCCTCTGTTTTATCAAATATGTTTAGATTGGAAATAAATGGAGATCTTATTTCACAGATCTCCTGGGTTCAAGGTAAAAATAAGTTTTTGTTCCTTAGGAAAAGAAGTAAAATATATTAGTTACTAGGAAGCATTGAGATTCCTTCATCTATAGCATTCCAACATAGGAATTAGCTTGAAAGGTCATCAAAAGTGTATTTAGAAAAAAAAGAGAGAGAGAGAGAGACCAAAAGCATTTGGGTTTCGTAAAGATACAAAAGCAAAACTCAAAAGTTACAATTTTTAAAGTAATACTTGAATGGATAAATTATAAAAAAAGAGTAACTGGAATTTCTATCCATTAAAATTGTTTGCTATTTAGTTTTTAGTTCATTGTTTCAAGTTGTCCTCTTGAATTTACTGACTGTATGCCAATTAAATTTATCTTACCTGTCAAACTTATTTTCCTCTAGTTTCTTTCCTTTTCAACTTATCCCTCGATATTCTATGTTTTATTCAATATGTACTCAAAGAATGTATGGTGTATGTGTGGAAGTGAACTAATCATTAGTTAGTATCTACAAACTATTAAAAAATATATTCCCTGCCTTCTTAAAGTTTAAGATCTAATAATCTTGATATTTATAACCTGCATTCCCCTGTATTTTCATTATCTTCTTTTTATTATTCTGAAAAGTTTCAATATACATAATTCAATCATCTTCATATTAGCTAGGCTTCCATTGGCCCTCTACCTCAATTTATCACACGGATAATGACTTCCAACTATGTTCCCAATTCCAAAAAATGAACTAAGAACATATTTCTTACCTTCTAATAAATTAAATTTTAGTCTAAATGATAAAGAGAGTCTATACAGCTAAATTCATCACAAGTTAAAAAGGATTATTGGAATGAAAATGTTGGAAAATCTATGATACAGGAGTATGAAACAAAACCAAATGAAAATCCATCTGGATGTTGCAGAATAATATGGGGCCTCCTTTTTACGCGAATAATTTTTGGAACTTCTCCCAACCTTGACCCTACTTATGGCACTGTATTTCTGTCTTTCTTTTATTCCTCCATGTACTTTGCATTAGTGGCAGATTCCTTCTTGAGACTTTATAACTGCATCAACACCAAAAGTTAGTATATAATATAAGCAAGACTATGTTATCTAGCAATTTATCAGTAACAGAAAGTTTCCACAACTACAATTTAGGAAATGTGTCTCATCCCATGAAAAGTTGCAAGAATGATAAAATGAACATCCATATACTTGTAACTCAATCTAGGTACACATGTGAATATGTGTGTGTGTGTGTGTGTGTGTGTGTACATTTTATTGACCTGATTCAAAAATTACTTGTAAACATGATGATTCACCAGCAGTCAACGAATTATTTGTTATCCCCACAAAGAGCAAGATAGCACATATTTCAGACTTTGTGAGCCTTGTTGTAGTCTTTGTCACAGCTACTAAACTCTTCTGATGTAACACAAAAGCAGCCACAAGCAATATGTAAATGAATGGGCTTGACTATGATATAATAAAAACTAGTTTCATATAATCTTTATGTGTCATAAAATATTATTTTTCTGTTGATTTTTTTCAACCACTTAAAAATGTAAAAAGCATTCTTAGCTTGCCAATTGTACAAAAATAGACAATAGGGCAGATTCAATGGATGTGCAGCTGTTTGCTGACCCCTGTGATTCACCTGTAAATACAACTGGGTATGTCTCCGAAAAGCAAGGGAATGTCCTACATAGACACACTATGATTATTACATGTGGACATTGTATTAAATATATGTTAATTATACAAATAATTCAGGAATGTATTATCCTTGAAAAAAATCAAAGAATTGTAAGTGGCATTATTATGTGTTAGTTCATCCCAATTACTGTTATTTGTGTGATTTACATACTTCTAGACATTTTCCAAAGCAATCACATAAGTTTATGAAACAAGTACTATCACATGTTTTGCTTATACATCATCACATGTTTTGCTTATAAATCACTATCACATGTTTTACTTATAAATATGAGTAAACGCATAAACAAGAGCTCTGTAATTAATTTACTCCCTTTAAAAGGGAACATGATGCAGACAAAGGAAGAAGGCAGGTTTCTATGTAAATATGCTGCCGACAGACCTCCAGGCAAACAAACAACTGATCTTCCACAAGGGAATTCCTTTACCATAGAATGCTTTCAGCATAATGCACATTTACTTCTAGGATAAGTTATGGTAAACAAAGCTAAATCCTTTGATTTATGGGGCACAGTTTCATGGATTATCCAAAGACAAAAAAATATTTCATGATCTAAATGTCTACCCTGTGTAAGTGAGGTAACTGCACACTTTACTTAGAAATATCATCTGTTATCTTTGACTAAAGCACATCTGATGCGGGAATATGTGTCCCAGGGAACCTCATAGTAGACCCAACTGCATTCAGCTTCACCTGTGCCTTGCAAAAATTTGTGTCTTTGAGATTATTGTTTGCATAAAATCTCTGATGCACATCAGTCTGATCTGATAACGCAAGACTTTGTGTGTGTTTTTAAACCACAAAGTACATTTTAATTTTTAATTTAATACGCTTTCTAGAACTCATTTATTCAGTACATGTTAATCCAGATCATTCTGTTAACCCTTCAATATGCCATAGTTTATTTAGACTTTTCTCTATTGAGGGGCATTGAAGGTATTTATAAGGATTTGACTATCACCAAGAAAAGATGGCATTAGACATCCTTGTACACCATTTTATGGGTATATATGTTGATATTTCTCCAAAACAGACGATGACTTAAAAGAAGCTGCATTTATAAGGCATGCATGTTGTAAAATTATACATGTTAAAAATTACCATCTAAAGTGGTTTTACATTACAGGTGGCAATTTGATATTATTAAATTGTGAATTTTTTTCTAAACTGATGGATGAAAAATACTATTCCTTGAAATCTCATATATCACAGGAAAAAGTGAAAATGGATACAACTGATTTAGAAAAAAAAAATTTGCCAGTCTCTACTTAAACAAATACCTGCATTCCTTTGCCTCTAAATTTCCTTAGGTAGTTATATGCTGTAGATAAATTTATGCATATATTCCTCATATCATATGCCAAAGTATTTTCATATCAACTTTTCTCCAAAGCACCCAAAATTACAGACAACCTAAATGGTTATAAAAAAATAGAACAGGAGCGTCTGGGTGGCTCTGTCAGTTAAGCATCTGCCTTTGGCTCAGGTCATGATCCTAGGGTCCTGAAATCTAACCCCACATTGGGATCCCTGAGCAGCGGGGAGCCTGCATCTCCCTCTCCCTCTGCTGCTCTCCCTGCTTGTGTTCTCTCTCTATCTCTATCACACAAATTAATAAAATCTTCAAAAAAAATAGACCATAAAAATTGTCATTATATAAATGATGAAATACTATAGAGCAGTAAAAATAAATAAACTACAGCTATTGTAACAACAGGGATGTCTCCCATAAATAAATGTTGAACGAACAGTGCATCACAAAAAATACAAAGAAAATAATTTCATATAAATTGTCAGAACTGGGAAAACTTGGGTATATTGTTCAGAGATGCATAAATGGTGTACTTTTTTGAAGTGTAGCAATAAAACGATATCAAAAGTTAAGGTAATGAGTGCTTCTCTCAGGAAGGGACACATGGAAGATTCTGGAGGGCTGACAATATTCTAATTCATGGCCTAGTTTGCTTTACACAGATTGGTTTTATAATTATTTAAGCTTTACAAATGTGTCTGATTCATTCTTTTGCATCTGGAAATAGAATGTTTATCTCATAATTTTAATTTGCTTTAGCTAATTATTGATGAATTTAAAGTTTTCCCAATCTAATGCTTTGTTCTTCCAGTAAATGCCTATTTATACAGTTTTATCATTCTTCTATTAGACATTTTTATTTTCCTAAATGATTTGTAGGAGTCCTACCATAATCCTTTGTCCTATATACTTGTAAATATTTTCTCCTAGTCTGTCAACTATCTTTGAAATCTGTTTATGATCTCTTATGATCTGTTTATGATCTCTTAAATATTTTCTCCTAGTTTGTCAACTATCTTTGAAATCTGTTTATGATCTCTTATGATCTGTTTATGATCTCTTAAATTTAAAGACTTTAAATTTAATGTGGTCAGATTAATCAAATTTTCTCATGGCTATTGATTTTTGAGTCTTGTTTCAGAAAGCAAAAGAGAGTCCTACCTTATGTAGGTGCAGTGAATGTGGGAACGGGGATAAGAGAGAAAGGACAGTGATCAGCTGGCAACATGTGGATGCACATGGTCTGATGGGCGTGTTCTTCCTTCCTGACCAAAATGTTTGGACTGAAAACACAGTAAGATTACAGTAGCAGAAGAAACTCTGTCTTCCACCAAGCAGGCTGCTCAGGAAAAGCAAGGAGTGTAGTAGAGACTCACCTTTCAAAAGGTGAATGCAAAGTCAGGGGAAAAAAAAAAAAAAAAAAGATCAACAGTCATTTAGGGAAATGAGAAACGACGACATTACAAGTACAGAGGACAAAAGTTAATAAAATAGAGTAAAATAAAACAGAATAAAATGAACAAACAAGTGGAGAATCTATACAATAGCAAAGGAAAGACAGTATAGAGCAATAAGAAAAAGATTTCCAAATGAGTGTAATACCTTCAGAGGGATGCAAGGAGTTGATGTTCCGTAGGAAAATAAAAGAGGAAAGTAAAAATGAGATCATTCAAATAAATAATATATACATAATCATTTCTCAATAATGACTAACTGAATATATATAGAAGAATAGTCTGAAATATTCTTAAACATAAGTTAACACACTAAAATAAATGAGGTCAAATGAATGACACAAATATCCTTCCCTTTGGACATCTGCTTGTTCTCCCAGTTTTGTTCTTTGTTTATCTCCTGTACTTTCTGCCCTGGAAGCTGATTGATATGGACTCGATCAACAAAGCAGTCCCTTTTCCTTCAGCTGCTGGGTGAATTCAATGGGTTAGAGCGAATGATTTGGATTTGAAGGAAGGCAGAGAGCAAGATCAGAGTATTTTAAACTCTAGCTTCTGACCAGTAACTAACTTTGTCCCTAACACATAGATTATTGCCCTTTCAAGATGGCTCTACTCTCTTCTTCTATAGTTCCCCCAGCTTCCCTGCCTATAGCCCTTTAAGCGAATCTCCACCCTCACTAACCAGGGGTTACTGCCTCTCCCTTGGGTTTTGTCTCACCCCCTCAACAACTTTGTAAATAGTCTCCAAACCTTTCCTGCATTATACTTATGTAATTGTACCATCAGTTTCTTTTTATGACCTTAATACATGAATTTCCTAGTTACAGAAATTGACAGAGTTAGAGGCTTTTTCTTTTCCTTTTTTTTTTTTTTCATGTACAAAGCTAGAAGGTAAATATTTTCTATTAAGAATTTGAAGCAACTGAAGTGACAGTTTGGTTTAGAGCTGCATTGTAGAACTACAGCTATTAGAAAATATAGTTTCATTTTTCTGACAGTTTGTTCTCTGCTGTCTAGGGGATTTACATTTTCTTTTCCTATGAAGAAGGTCAGAGTATGATGGATTAAACATTAAGAATAACTTTAAAAAATTGTTTAAAGCAAAGCATGTCCTAAATGATAATATTTCTGAAGGTTTCTGTTTTGAAATTCCTCATTTAAGGTCAGTGATTTGGAAATCCAGTCAAAATCTTGTTACCAAATGAATGGACTTATTGATATTAATAAAATAGTAAGTATTCTAGATGATCACACATGCCAGGTTTTGACAGAATGCCTAGGGTCTCGTCAACCAAGAAATGACAAGGCGCTGAAATGTAAGCAAAGCATGTGTTATGGGGTCTTAGAATTGCAATTTGGGAGCATAGATGGAGGTAGAAACCCAAAAAGTATCCCGCTGAGGAAAAATGGTGAAGGTTTTATTTTAAAAATTCAGAAATAGCAATTTATTATATAAGTGGTTTTTCAATTATTCTAATTAGAGGGTAAATTTGAATTCATAATTCATTAGCTTACTTAGGTCATCTCAACAGTTTTTAGGAAAAAACACATTTTTCACAGTCCTCAGAAAGATCTTTTTCAGCAGTTTCCCCATTTTGTTTCCTCCTGACATCAGCAAAAGCGCAGCAATTCAACAAAATGAAGTGAGAAGACAAGATGGAATCACTTAGGTTGCCTTGTCAGTGAGGCCTGAAGCCTTCCCTTCACAGTCTGAGTAACCAGCTTTTGGTAATTCCTGGATTTCCTTTTTTATTTTTGAATTTGAAAACAGAAAAAGAAGAGCAAATGCATAGGTATCTTGCTCATGAAAGCAGGTACAAACAAGATGGAAGACTGTCAAACAGATGGTAACAGAGAAAAGGTAGTAATGGTTGATTAAGAAACAAAGCTCTTGGGGCGCCTGGGTGGCAGAGCGGTTAAGCGTCTGCCTTCAGCTCAGGGCGTGATCCTGGCGTTATGGGATCGAGCCCCATGTCAGGCTCCTCTGCTATGAGCCTGCTTCTTCCTCTCCCACTCCCCCTGCTTGTGTTCCCTCTCTCGCTGGCTGTCTCTATCTCTGTCTTATAAATAAATAAAAAATCTTTAAAAAAAAAAAAAAAAAAAAAAAAAAACAAAGCTCTTAGACTTTGGTATACCTAGAAGAAAATCCAGAACTGTAATCAGAAAGATACCTAACTAAAATCCAGGTTAGTCTTTCCACAGAGATTGATTTAGGATGAGAAGGAATAAAGAGTGACCAAATGACCTTTTCACTTTTGCTAGGCACCCTACCTGGCAAAGGCTCTCTTTTTTCTAGACATCATGGTAAATAAAATACACTAAAGTCTCTGGCTATCTATACATGCATGACTCTGGGTCAAGTAGAAAACAAATTTGGTGCTAGTTCACTTTAATGCCCTAGAAAATTGTGGCCATGTGTCACCAAGTGTAATAGACATATTGCAAAGCACGCATAAAACAGTCAACCCAAAGCAGGATATTGAGCCAACTTGCAAGTTTTGGGGCTCAAAGGTGGGGCTGCTTCTTGGCTTTTCTGTTTCGAGAAGTATGAAGTATGTGTCTACCATTTGTGGATTTCTTTAAAATTAACAACATTATAAAAATGAGCTTATGATTAAACCAAAATTAAAGAAAATTAAAGTATCAAAATGACTATGGCCTAATAGAAGGAGGAAGGGTAACAATTCTTCATTATTTCATATGCATACTAAAGATAAATGTCTAGAAAACATCACGTACAATTTTAAATAAAGCATAAAATATTAACATATTAATATTTTCAGAAGCCATTTTTCTTCCCAAAATATCAGCTTTTTCAAACTTAATCTTTTCATATGAAATAATTTTTTATACATGAAAATATTTCAAAAAATATAGAAAGTGAAATAAGGAGATTACATTATGATAGGTATTCTTATCCCTGTTGAAGAGAGGTATGATCAATATTTTCTGTGACTAATTTAAATATCCAATATAGAGATAAATAATCTGTTATTAGTATTCATTTGAAAATTACTTAAAAGTTATCAAGGGAAACTCTGTTCTGACAATTTAGCTCTATTATTCAGCAGCTTCTATTACTAATTAAAATAGCATTTTAAATTATGCAATATTTATCACCTTTAAAATAATATTTATGTTTAACTCTTATTTATAGTTTACTCATTTTAATCCATTGGGAAAGGAAAATATAACCATAAATATGAAAATATATGATTGTATAGATGATCAAATGTATATCACAAAATAGGCAAACATTTCTTCTAATGTATATACTCTGATGTATGTTGCATTCAGAACAAAATAAATAAAAGAAGTAACTTCTCTTACATAGCAGGCATTTATTTGTTATTCTGCACCATTGCTATAATTCTGAATTGATCTTTTACTGACTTCTAGTTCCAAAATTTTGATATAATATTCACGGCACAGCAGAGATTTTCAAGAAGCATTCTGTGCAAGTGAATTTGAAGTACTGATTTAAGATGGTCTTGTGTTCTCAGAGACTCATTATCAATGTGTAGATAGCTGGGAATATGATGGCTCAAAGAGACTAACAAAACAATATAGGCAAAAAATTGACAATGACCCAACAAAAAAAGTGACCCGAGAAAGTAAAATCTCTATAGAGAAGACTATTAATTAAAATAAAAAATACAAAATATATTATAAAATTATAAATATAGTAAAATAATATAACTATAATAAAGATAGTAACATTCAAGAAATAATAGAAGAAAAATTTCCTGAAATAATGAAACGAATCTAGAAGCATTTAATAAAGAATAATAAAAATACCAAGACACTGTTAGATAAAATTACTGAGATTTAAGAAGATGAAAAATAAATAACATAGGAAAACCTAAAAATTGGGCAAAATGGTCTTTTGTTCAGTTTATCTATAGTGGAAGACTATCTAGCTACTCCATGGAAAAGCAAAACTCAAGTTTTACACAAAGTCAAATGTCCTTGTCACATGAGACAGCCATCATCAAACATTCAAGAAGTTAGGGGATTAAAGCACCCAGGAGATTTTTTGTTTTTTGTTTTTTTTAACAGACTATTAAAAGACACAATTTTGCTAATGAAAATATAAAACATTACATTAATTCCTCAGAAGCTGATAAAATGATTGAATTATATCTACATAGCTCATGTTGAGCTTAGAATAACAGTGTAATTTTAATAAACATCTAAGGTATGGAAATGCTGCACCTAATAATGATCTGTAGACAGAGGAGAAAAAAGGTTATGAAAAATATTTTTATGAATCCTTCTAAGGTTAAAATATCTACGGGGTGCCTGGGTGGCACAGCGGTTAAGCGTCTGCCTTCGGCTCAGGGCGTGATCCTGGCGTTATGGGATCGAGCCCCACATCAGGCTCCTCTGCTATGAGCCTGCTTCTTCCTCTCCCACTCCCCCTGCTTGTGTTCCATCTCTCGCTGGCTGTCTCTATCTCTGTCGAATAAATAAAAATAAAATCTTAAAAAAATATATCTGTTAAAAACACGTGCCTCTCTTATTCCTTTTAGTTAGAAACCTCCCATGGGAAGTACACATTCTTCTCCGCTTCTGCAATTGAAGTTTTCTGCCTGATTCTGAGATTCAGTACTAGAAAGTACTCAATTACTATCAATGTGGATAAATTCACCACATCCTCTTAATCAGGATAAATGCATTAGTTTTTTACCAATATGCCATATTTTTTGTATTCATTTCATTGAATCAAAAATTGGACAGGGGAGAGGGTGCATGTACTGAGTCGCCCCCTGTCCCCACCTCCATCAAATACACCCAATATCTGCTGCATGGGCCAGGATGATTAAGAATTAGAAAAGCAGGGGTGCTCGGGTGGCACAGTCGTTCAGGGTTTGCCTTTGGCTCAGGGCTTGATCCCGGCGTTATGGGATCTAGCCCCACAGAGCCCTACATCAGGTTTCTCCGCTAGGAGCCTGCTTCTTCCTCTCCCACTCCCCCTGCTTGTATTCCCTGTCTGGCTGGCTGTTTCTATCTCTGTCAAATAAATAAATTAAATTAAATTAAATAAAAAGAATTAGAAAAGCAGTACATTATTTTAATTGAGGTAAAATATTCAAACCTGTGAAATGCATAGTTTTGAAATTTACACTCCAGTAATCTTAAGCAAACAAAAACATCCATGTAATCAACATCCATTCAAGCTATGGAACATTTATGTCACCTCAAAAACTTCCCTTGAGCTTCTCCCATTTAAATCCCAACCTCACATCAAATAGATGCTCCATGATTATTTCCATAACCATGGGTTCATTTCGTCTGTTTTAGTATGTCATGTAAGTAGAACTATATAGTATGTGATTTTTTGTCCCTGACCTCTTTTGTTCAACATAGTATTTTATAGACACTCAAACATTTTGTCACACATATCACTAGTTGATTTGTAGTTACTGTTGTAAATCTCCAGTAGTGCTCCATTATAAAACTATACAAAATGTCCTTATCCAGTCCTCTGTTGAGGACTGTTTGGGTTGTTTTAAGTTTCAGGATATTAAGAATGAATTTGTTCTAATCAGTTTTCAACAAGTCTGTATCTGGACATAGGTTATTTTTTCTCCTGAATATATAACTACTTTAGGATTTCCTAGGTCAAAGGGAAAAGTATTTTAAACTTTATAAGAAATTAATAAACTGTTTTCAAAATAATTTTTTCCTATATTATTACACTCAGAAAAATACAAAAGACTTTCAGTTGCTGCATATCCATAACATGCAGTGCTGTCAGACTTTTAGTAATTTTCTTAAAGGAATTTTAGTGTATGTGCAAAGGTGTGTCATAACTTATGGTTGCATTTTCCAAATGAATAAAGTTTCAATATGAACCTCTATTGCTCTTCATTTATTTATTTTTCTTAAATTTCCTCAGAAATTTTAGAATTTTCATTATAAAAATCTTGTATATATTTCGTTACATTTATTCCTAGGTAATATATGCTTTTGATTATTTTACTGTGAATTGATTTTTTAATATTTTAATTGTTCATTACTAGAATGTAAAAATATATTATACTTTTATATGTTAACCTTATTTATTACAAAATTGATACATTTGTGTTTTAGTTCTAGTAGCTACTTGGAAAAAGTAGCTTCTTTAGTTTTATTTGCATAAGCAATCAGGTCATTTGCAAATAAAGCAATGTTATTTTTCCTATTTAGTGATTATGCCTTCTATTTTTATTGTCTTTTTTATAATAGTTTGGTCTACAGTAATACATTGAAGATTAGTGGTAAGATGAACATTCTTGTTTTGCTTCCAATTTTAGGAGAAATTATCCAATACCGTACCATTAAATATTATCACAGAGGTAGATTTTTTGTATATTGTAGAAATAAACAAATAACACCCAAATGAGAGCAAACTAAAGCTATCTTCATAATTACTTGTAACAAGAGTCAGCTGTCATCACCTTAGTTTTGTAGAGACTCAAAGTCGGGCAGAGGAGTGAGAAGCCTTTACAGCTGGAAAAAAAGGGAAAACTTCAGAAAGTTTAGATATAGGAAAATTGGAGGTGTGCTAAGTTGAAATGAGGTAGCTGGTGTGATTGGTTTAGGGATATATTTAACTATCTCTGGTTGATCCTAAGTTGGCAGCAAGGGCAAAATTATAGAAGTTGGTAGTTAATGAAAAAATCATCTGGGTCAATTGGTACACAGGCTGTGGTTTGATTTCCTGGGCTGATTACTGCAGAGATTGTGTGTCAGAGATCTATTCTCATATATGATTTGGCTCTTTCCCCCCTATTTGGTCATTATTTTGCCTGCAAGAGACTGACAAATTCAGGGAAGGCTGAGGATTCAGATATTCAGTACTTGGCAATGCTTCAATTGTATCCATTATGAAAAATCATATCATGAGATCTTCTTGAGCTTTTTATACCTTTATTGTAATGTCAATCTTCTGAAGAGAAAGTGGCTATAAAAAGACAGTTAAGACTTTGGATAAAATACAATGGATTAGCATCGTGATCATTACGACAAAAACAAGAACAATCAATAGTTCCCATAAAATGCTTCAGAACCAGGAATCCCAGTTGCCCAACTCACTCCAAAAGAATAAATCCTACAAGCTATTAGGATCAGCCTTAGAGACTTATTAGCTTATTCCTTAAGGCAGTGATAACTTGTTCTACCCTGCTATACTACTCATGTTTTTTGTTTTGTTTTGTTTTGCTTTTACTTTACATTTTACAATGATTCCAGGTCTTGGGACCTTGCGGACTATGCCTGATAGGGTTAGCTAATTCCTAGAGATAGTACAACTTGCTTGTGATTATGCTTTTTATATGCAAACCAACCAATCTAGAGTACTGGACAACCAGTGATCATGCAATAGATCAGAGCACCCAAATCATTCCAAACTATCTAATCCTCAGTCTACTCAGCTGCTTACTCTGCCTCATGCATTCCTTCCCCACAAAAACGACAATAAAGGCCCATGCTTTCCTCTTGTTCCTTCTTCCTCTTTCTTCCTACACCACTGACCTGAGTGGGGCAACCCCATGTTTCCCTGTCCTGCTTCATGGTGTACCATGCTTCATGTTTCTGGAGATCTGTGAGTATAAAAGCTTCTTCCTTTATGACAATCATTTCCTTGTTTCTATGTGCCACTATATCCTCATGAAAACAAAGTCCTGGGTACATTTTAAAACACTTACCTCATTCATTGATCCAAAGATAGCAAGAAATGTTAGCAATATCACAGATATTGTTAGACTAGCTAACAAGAAATCTAGATAGATCAAAATAATTGTTTGGTTTTCTTTTTTTTTTTTTTTAAGATTTTATTTATTTATTCGACAGAGATAGAGACAGCCAGCGAGAGAGGGAACACAAGCAGGGGGGAGTGGGAGAGGAAGAGGCAGGCTCATAGCGGAGGAGCCTGATGTGGGGCTCGATCCCACAACGCCGGGATCACGCCCTGAGCCGAAGGCAGAAGCTTAATCGCTGTGCCACCCAGGCGCCCCAATTGTCTGTTTTTCTGGGAGAGAGAGAAACACTAATAATGTCACTTTTAATTATTTAATTATTTTAATTATTTAAGGTCCTTTGTCCATGTTAGTGCATGTGGAAATGCAATCTGATCTATGATTCCTATACTTTTGTTTGATGAAACAGATTGTTCAAGATTGTTCAAAGATTTTATCATGAGAGTCTGATGATGGATGCTGCATATCCAGCAGTCAGGAAGATTGAAGGCAGTTTCTAAAATTTGGGATATTCTAAGAATGGAATTAGAATGAAAATTTTCTGATCTAATGATGACAATAAGGAGGAGAGAAAAGAGAAAAAGGGCAACTTATGGGTGGATCAAAGGAAGAGGTCTATAAAAAAATAAGAAGAATAATTTTCAGATATAGATAGATGATAGATAGATGATAGATAGATAGATAGATAGATAGATAGATGATAGATAGATAGATGATAGATAGATACAGGTACATACAGAGAGAGAGAAAGAGCAAGAGCAAGCTCTCTCATGTGTTTTCTTATAATTCTCTTCTCTGTGATCCATCTTGTGTGTAAGCTGTTTACAGTCATAGATCATTAACTTGTTGCAAAGGTCCTGCATCAGCTACTTCCAAAGATCAGATGCTTCTAGAGAATATTTGAGAACCCACAGTCTGAGGTCTCCTATTAGAGTTGCCTTCCAATTTTTTTGGATTTCTGTGTTGCTTCTTTAGTTGTGAAAAATGAATCCATGAATTAACTCCTCGGATTCTCCCTGCTATATTTGCTAATGACAGTACCTAACAAGTCCCCATGAGGGCAACTATTATCCAATATTGGAAAATACTTGCAAAATAATAAAAAGACTACTTAGGAATATGTGGTAATATGGTTTAATCTATTGATGATGGCACTGGATGTAGTACAGGAGTCCCTTGGTATATTGCTATATCTGAATGCAGCAGAGCAAGGTCTAATATCAGAGTTAAAATCCCAAATCTATAAATGCATATGGGTTGCAGTTACCAATATAAATGACACATTCCTAAGGGAGTGAACTATATGGTCATAAGGGCTTGTGGGAATGTCTCTAATGGGAATGTCCAAGGGAACTGAAAGGCTTCTGAAACTTTTGTTAATTTTTATTTAATAATGCTTTTAGTTCTTTAATCTTTTACGGAAGATTATAGATGACAAGGAGAGTATAGTTTTTTAAGGATCATAGTTGTAATAGTTAAGACCAAGTGGCTAATCAAAAAAAAAAAATGTTGGTTATGGAATGCTTCTTCCTGTTCTAGATGTCTTTCCCTTTGAAGTGAACACTTTAATATCATGCTGTTGACTCATTTGCCCCATTTAGTCACTCTGCTCCAGGAGAGTGGAGTGAGGCACCTGTTCAGAGAGTCTGAAATAAAAACTTTAGAGATGCATATCTCAGAATCATTTTTGTCTTTTGTTTCTTGGAAGCTCATAGAAAGCACCCACGCTGCTTTTCTAGAAACATGTGCATCACCTGTGAAAGGAGTCCTGTTGGTGGTTCATTGTTGCTTCTGTCTGGGTGGGTACATCTGTGTAACACTGAGATTTAAGTTTAGGAAGCTGACTCACGTCAACAAGGTGATACCATGTTCTATAAGATCTGTTTTATCCATATAAAAGTTATTTTGCTTTCTTCTGCCTTACAAGGAAACTAAAACCTCTTAACATTTTTATCATAATGTGTTCTCTTTAAAATTATTTTAGGAACTAATATGCACAAACAATAATCAGTCTTTCTTCACAAAATTATATTTATCTTCTATTATAATTAAACAATTATTTTTAATGTTCAATTATATAAAATGTTTTCCTATTGTTTATCTATATACTTTAAAGAAATACCTGACATGCTGTTCAATAAATTTTGACAGTGGTTGCTTCTTGATGGTAGGATTTGGGGTGATTAATTTCTAGTTAATTACTTTATACATTTTATTGTTTGATGTTTTAGTCTACTCAGAATGCCATAATAAAATACCATAAACTTTGATTTGAACAACAAAAATTTCTTTCTCACCGTCTGGAAGCTGGGAAGTCAAAGATCGGGATGCTAGCATGGTAATTATAGTGAAGGCTCTTTTCCTGGTATGCGCATGGTTGTCTTCTGACTGTGTCCTAGTATGACCAGGACGGTGGGAGGGAGGAAGATCAAGAGATGAGACAGAGAGAGAGACAGACACAGAGACAGTGTATGAGAGCAAGCTCTCCAGTGTCTCTTCTTATAAGTCTCTTCTTTATGATAGGCACTTACCCTATCATGAGGGCCTCACTCTTATAGCATCTAAGCATAATTACCTCCGAAAGCCCCATCTTCAATGGTTAACACAAGCATTCAGTCCATAATACTTGCATTTGAAATTAATGAGAACTTATTTAAACTAAAAAATAATAGAATCATCATTATTGATAGGAAAATAATTTGGAAAAGAAAAAGGCCCCTGTCTTTGATTTACTATCTGAAGAAATATTTACATATAGTGGAAAGTAATTGTTTTCAATTGCCTTTTGAGGATAAAAAGTTTGCCAATTTTAAACCCAAGAAAATTTCAATAATCAATAACCTCGTGCCATCAAGTACATGTACAAGTACAAAAAGTGTCATCCTATGGAATATATAATATATGTGGCAATGCATTGTGAAAAATGTCTAGATTTACTAGGATTACTAAAAGAGTTTAACAAAGTTGATGGTTATAAGATAAAATATCAAAATCAATTGCATTTCCATAATCAAAAAACATTTAGGAAATATAATTTTCATAGATATATTTTAGTAGCTGCTAAAGTAAGATGATTTATAATAAAAAAGTCAAGGTATCCTTACTTCATCTTATACATGCAGTTAAGTACATGGATATGAAAGACAAAACTTTTAAACTTTAAAAACAATTTACCTTTGATCTCTAAGTATGAGATCAAATGGTCAAATTAATATTAAGAGCATCTGCCCCTCCTGAATCAGCAATAGTAAGTGAAAATAGCCATAAATAGAATGAAGGTATTTGCAAATATGTAGCAAACAACTGAAATTCATAATATAAAAGTTTTTATTTATTACTTAGAAAAGGACAAAAGCATATGAAAATAGGAAAATACGTAGCATTTAAAAAATAAAAATATTAATAAATAAAAATGTAAGAAAAGGTACCCAATCTTGTTAATTCAAAATAAAACTGCAACAAGAGTTTTAATTTCACCATACATCAGGTTACAAGTTATTGGACTTTGTTTATCTGTGTGTGATTTAAGAATGAGGTGATGGAAATTTCTATATACTGCTTGTTAACATGAAATTGATGTGATCACATTGTGTAACAATTTCACATCATTTAGCATGTTAAATGTTAGCATTTAATGAAGCTAAGCATGCAAAACCTTGTAACCCATGAATTCCATTCCTTTTTCACGTGCTTTGGGTGACAAGTACATGAATAATCACAATAGCATTAAAAAGATGGAAAGTAATGTTTATTAGTGGTAGAAAAGTTAAGCATGATCTACTCATTCACTTGAATACTAACACATACTTCAAATTGGACTATTACAAGAACATTAATTAGGGAGAAAGAATAGCAAAGTAAATCTTGAAGAGGAACAACCAGGTGGTAGGATTTTCTCTGTTGGATATTAGGATGTAGATTGCACTTCTTCTTTTTTTATATATTGTTAATGTATCTTAGTCATTAACAAATGTATCTAGGACTAATATTTTTCTCTTCTAAAGAAATAATTAAGATTTTTCTATGCAATGACTGACCTTGAAAATTCAGAAGTGTGCACACAGGGCACGCAATGCTCATTCTGAATCTCTTATTTAACTGTTGTTTAATTCATTTATTTAATCATTCTTTTGAGAGAAATATATTGAATAGGTAAAAATTCATCAGCAGTAACCATATTTATTTGGTAATTTTGTATGCAAAATAGCATGTCTTAGTCTTGAAGAAGTACATATCCTTACTAGGATAACCACTAACTCAAATTTCGTATCATTTCAGCAATAAAAATTTAAAATACGTTTTCTGATAAAAGGGGAATTTTGAATTTGTGCTTCTCATCTAATTAAAAACATAAAGAAAAGCTTTATATTTGAAGACGACCTATCTGACGAGATCAGGTGAATGTTTGTAAATCATATATTAAAATCCTCTCTGCCTTAATGCACTGAAAAATTAACTCTCAAAACTGTCTCTCATGGATCTACATGTATCTATATCTAGACAATATCCCCGTGAACAAATAAGTGGGGACTTGATCCTGTTCCAAGCAGTTTCAGTTACTGAAACAATTCTCTCATGTAATGGTTTCATACCTGACTTTCTTCCCACTAGATATTTCTGATTGTTTTTCAGAAAAATTCTACAATTGTACAAAAGTTCTATCAATTTGAACAAAGTGTATCACAGAGTATATAATGAATATTTCATAAACTGAAATATTTATTTTGCTTCTCATTAATTGATAAGAGTCCCCTATATATGAAGCTATATAAAATAAATTACTATTTAAATATATTCCAAATAGGCATCACAGTAGCTTGTATTTAAAAACCTGAAAGAAATGAACTAAACCTGAGTAACATGGTTCATATTTAGATATGTAAAAACAAAGAACACATTTCCATAATCTATATTTAAATACTCACATTTGTGTATTATAATTAAATGCCGTTAGATTCTTGTCTCTAAATTATATAGTATTACTTGAGAGAAAATAGATATGTATTTTCCCAGAAGTTATCACATAAACACAATATTAAGTAAAGTTCAAAACTAAGAGTAAAAGTAAAAATCTAGTAATCATTTTATTTGGAGCAAACACTGACATAAATTTATTATTAAAAATGCAAAGTAAACAGAATAGTCTAGTCTACTGGTTGCATCATGAATTATTTATCAACACATAGAGGTGCATAATCAGAACAGGATATGTGAACTTGGTCTAGATTTTCAAGGATAAAAAATTATATATCCAAGACCATTGAGAAATAAGAAAAAGGGATGATTTATTAAAACATTTTCCTGAATAAGTATCAGCTAAAAAATCATGCCAAATATGTGTGCACACTGGAATTCTATTGAAAGGGTTTATACAAAAAAAAAAAAGAATTCCTTAAAATTTCCTAAAATTTTTGTATGTGAATTATATCTCAGTAAAGATCAATTTAAAATGCCCCAAGTGTTCAAAATTATAATACTAATAATGCAATATGTATCAAAATTAAATTTAAAAAAAATCAATATATGATGTCAACAATTTCCAGGTTTTATGGTGCTTGGCTGGCTCAGTCAGTAGAGCATGTGACTTTTGACCTTGGGTCTTGCGTTTGAGCCCTACTTTGGGCGTAGAGTTTTATTTTAAAAAAAGACTAAATAGGAACTAGAATTAAATTGCTTTTGATTATGTAGAGGTCAATTTTTTACCTATAATTTTTTCAATGTTTTTTGTATTCAGCATGATATATTTCTTTATTTGAGGGTATGCATAGTACAAAAGATTAAAAATATTTAATGACATATTAATCATGATTGTGCTTAATTTTTCTTTATTAGTTTATAAAATATAAAATATTCAAAGAATATATAATTTATAAACTTATAAATGTATTGATTAACTGGCAAGTTTTATCATAGTTGCTCACTATGTTATAGCCAAAATTGGGATAGAAATTGGACTATATACAGTTTGACTGACAGAGAAAAAAAATCTAAAATGACAAAAAAGAAAGCAATAAATATTTGATCCAACTGTGAAATAACTCCTATAACTGATTTAAAAATAAATCAAATTTAGAGATAAAATAAATTCTGATATGAATATTTTGATAAGAAACAAAGCAATTTTAAGCAGTATGAACCTTTTTAAAAATTGGCAAGATATCTAATTTCAAACAATTTACTTAGATCTTTGGGTCATCTTTCCCTTATGCCTTATTTGTAGTAAATTCCTCATCATCTCCCGTTTGAGATGTATACACCAATTTAATTGTTTCATTATCTATAGAGATTCCTTATTTAATAGGGATTTTGATCTATTTTGAATAATAAATGGAGGGAATGAGTTTATGTCTGTTAGTGCTTCTTTTTGCTACAACAGGTCAATATCCAGACCCACACATACTTTTCGAAGGCCTTCTTGCTGCAGGTATGTGTGCACAGTGTCCACCTGGGGACAATTATAAGCTAATATTCATATGACTCATCATTATTCTCTACATGACAATCTGCCTTTATGCTACTACTTGACTCAACAGCCTAAACATCATATGACCTGGAGTTAGTATTAAGTCCAAGGCTTCCCCCAGCTGTTAGCTTTGTTAGGGGCCTTACTATGAAAGGTTTACTTACATAACAAGGTTGAAATAACTAGACAGAACACTTTTCCTCAGAGCTCTTAAACTCATTTTGCAGTTTTTTCTACTTTGTCTTCTAGTAACCATAAAAGGCTTTGGCAAAAAGCACACAAAGTTTATTTTTACNATCTAATCTCAGTTGTGAAGGATTCTATAAAGAGACATTTAATTCTCATGTTCTGAACGTAACAAGTGACTACTGATTTGTATTGGAGGTTTTCAAGATCATTTTCAGAGGTTCATGACAAAAGGACAATATTTGAGGGAAAAAAAAAAACTTGAAGTTTAAAATAGTATCCTGTTTCTAAGTCTAGAATTGTTTATGTGTCTTTTCAAGTCTCTCACACGTTTTATTGGACTTTTTTATAACTGACTTTTCTTTACCCCAAGGCCATAAACAACCTCGTGTTATAGTCTATAAGCTACTGTTTTGATTTTTTACATCCATAATTAGCATGGATTTGATTTTATAATGCTGCATTAGGAGCCATTATAGGCTAATATGATTCTTGCAAAAATTCGTTATGGTTTATTATTAAAAAGCATACTGAGTTACCCAGATAAAAATTTTTACTTCTATAATCTCACTACACAGAATAAAATATAGTCTCCCTCATCAACTAATATCCTAAATCAGTTTTAAAATACTTGCAAAAACATTACAATTTTCTATCAGAAAGAACGAATTTCTTTTAAAACTGATTTAGGATATTATTTGATGAGGGAGACTATATTTTATTCTGTGTAGTGAGATTATAGAAGTAAAAATTTTTATCTGGGTAACTCAGTATGCTTTTTAATAATAAACCATACGAATTTTTGCAAGAATCATATTAGCCTATAATGGCTCCTAATGCAGCATTATAAAATCAAATCCATGCTAATTATGGATGTAAAAAATCAAAACAGTAGCTTATAGACTATAACACGAGGTTGTTTATGGCCTTGGGGTAAAGAAAAGTCAGTTATAAAAAAGTCCAATAAAACGTGTGAGAGACTTGAAAAGACACATAAACAATTCTAGACTTAGAAACAGGATACTATTTTAAACTTCAAGTTTTTTTTTTTCCCTCAAATATTGTCCTTTTGTCATGAACCTCTGAAAATGATCTTGAAAACCTCCAATACAAATCAGTAGTCACTTGTTACGTTCAGAACATGAGAATTAAATGTCTCTTTATAGAATCCTTCACAACTGAGATTAGATGAAATTTTAATTACTGTATTTAAGCCACTTAGAAAGTTAACAAGGCCAACTCAGACAAATCTTTTGTTTCTACCACCAATATGCCTTGAGAATGGCCTTGAATATACGCTCAAACAGATGATTATAATTTGATTTCCTCCAATTTATTGAATTGAAATGATCTCATATGAATTTTAGTCCTTCCCAAACTAGATTAAAAATATTTTATGGTGAAATCAATCTTGTAGAGATCTATGGAATGATATCAACATTAAAATACAGAAATTTTCTTTGACTTAATGATACATAGAATGCAAATAACAATTCTTTTCAATTTCAGATTTGAAATTGAGAGGAAAACTACAACTTTATCCACCTGAATTTATTATGGCAGTGTCACAAATAATGGAAATAGTTTCATCCTTCTTAAAGATTTTGAAAATGCTCTTTGATTATATTGTAAAATGTACTTAAAATATTAAATACTTTTCTACTAAAAAAAAAGGAAGAATTCAACTCAAAAGTCACATGTGTTTAACAGTGTCTAGGTATTGTTGGAAGAGGATGATGCAGGAGATGTGTTTTCCCACAGATGTAACAAACATGTCAAGAATAAGTATTACAGGATGGCAAAAGCTACAATCCAGAAATGTGAAAAAGTTGTAGTACAATATGGACAGATAATATTAGGATTGGATTGAACTGAACTGACTAAGCAAAGCATGTGTTTTCAATTCATATGAAAGGAAACTACGTATATATGAAAGAAATAACATGAAAGTGACTAAAATAAACTATTGGATTTAGCAACATTTTCTCACCAGATATTTATATCACACAAAAATTTATTTAAAAAAAAAAGCTAAACCCTATCATTCGGGTAATATAATGATAGAATACACAATTTTTCTGAACAAGGAGGGAAAAGAAATAGTGAAAAGGCTGAGTAAGAGAGACAAGATACCGCAGTCCATAGACTGTTCAATCTTCAAGGGGTAAAAAGCCTGTACTAGTGCAGGTCTTGAAAAATGCTGATGTATGACATGGGTGGTAGAGATGATAGAAGGGTAAGATATTTTAAATTATTTTTCAAATATCAAAATATTTGTTAAATATCAAGAAACAATTGCTCTCTAAAACAAGAAAGAAGAAAAGTTGTTATAGATGTGGTGGTCAGGAAACTGAAAGGTAAGGTTTTGGGGAATTTTCAGTTTGTGGTCAAGGTCATGGTGAATGACAGGAGCTTTGAAAGCCAAAAGCAAAAATTGTCATAATGGAAAGAGACCAAATGGTTTTAAAGAGCAATCAGAAGTGGAAGGCTTGGTATAGGTACATAAATGTCATAAGCAATAAATGGGCATCTTATGCGCAATGTTAATTTGTTTGCAGAAAGAAAGAACACTAATAGCCTGGCCACTATGAATGAATGCCAAAGGGATATACTGCCAATCCCTTGGTAATTAGGTGTGTGAAGCTGGGGTGGGTAATAGCATCTCACTGAAAGAATTATTAAAGCTATATTTTCCAGGCACACTGGGTCCAATTTTCATTGAAAATATGGAAGATTTGGTTAATTGGAGCATCTGCATCCATGAAGACCACAAGATGTGGGATGGAGGGTAGGAGATTGATTCTGGTGGAAACGCAGAGTCATCTACTGATTAAAATATGCTAATAAACGACTTGAAAGTGAGAGGTAAGGGGCGCCTGGGTGGCACAGCGGTTAAGCGTCTGCCTTCGGCTCAGGGCGTGATCCCGGCGTTATGGGATCGAGCCACATCAGGCTCCTCTGCTAGGAGCTTGCTTCTTCCTCTCCCACTCCCCCTGCTTGTGTTCCCTCTCTCGCTGGCTGTCTCTATCTCTGTCAAATAAATAAATAAAATCTTAAAAAAAAAAAAAGCGAGAGATAAACCAGAATACAAGACATAGAGTTTCATTCCTGGCAGTCTTTTTGGGGAGGGAGAAAAATTGTGACTTTTAAAATACTTCACCCAATATTTTTAATGACTTCAGGAATTGTCCCCATGACTTAAGGAATTGCTACTTTCTAGAACATCATTTAAGGGAAAATGCTTAGGAGGACTTTACTTAATGAAAAGTCTCCTAATGCTTGGACACAGAAAACCGTCTAATATTATAGAAACCTAAATTGGTGTACTTGGAAGTTATGATTACAGGTATTTTTCTGATCTTTTTGCTACATTTGTAATTTTTTCTTAGTTATTAATAAAGCTAAATTTTATTAAATGAAAAGAATTCACAAGAATTAGTCTGTTAAGTAAAGATAATGAATGCATATTGTGTTTAACATGTTATATTTGTTTCACAGTATTTATGGATTTTGTCTACTGCAAGGAAAATTATAGGAATTCTGCATATGTTCAGCTTAATGTAATCATTTCTTGTGTTCTGTGGAGCCAATCCAGATTCAACAAAATTAGCTCTAATTTTGTGTCTTTTATTTGTTTCTTCTTCTAGGTTAAATATGGTTTGAAAAAAATGTGTAGGAAATTTGAAAATTGTGAAAATCGCTGCCTTATTGGGAAGAGTATTCTAGTCAAAGATGAAGTCCTGTCTCTAGCTTACGTTAAACATATATTTAATTCCAACCTGTGTCCTGGATTTCCCATCTCTAAAATATGTGCAGGAAATGTTTCACTTCTCTTACAGGAATTAAGGTTATTTTTTTAAGTTTGGAAATTATTAGAGATCTCTGTTTTTTGTGTTTATTTTTTCTGGCTTCAAATTACTTTTCGGTCAACATCTTATCATTGCTCTGATTTCAACTGAGTTATGTTATTAATGGATTGATTTATTTACCTGGAGTTGCTATCTTTCCAAATGCTATCTCCATATGTTTATGAAATGGGTCATGTATAAATAATAAACAATAACAAAACAATCAGTCACTAAGAAATCTCTTCTTAGAAATTGTGCTGTTTATGGTATTTATTTATTTTCAATTCAGTAATGCCACCTCAGTAAGCATGCTTTAGTTTCTCCATTTTCAAATATCTTGGTCATTATAATGGAGCTTTAAAAAATTTTTTTTTCCCAGAATTTCACAAGTCACTGATAATAGTAAACTAGGATATGTATTTTTGTGTGTGGTGCTTTGGTGGTTTCCAAATATAGTTAAGTTTCTCAGGCCAATATCAGAAAGCTGAAGAGTTTAGAACTATTTTGATATTTTTACAAACCAAATAAAAATATTCTTTGCAGAGAGCTGTGAGAGAGCTAAGAACTTTCACCATGCCTGAATTTATTAAATACCTCCTTTGAAATGTACTATTCCCAATGTTTCAATGTGCAGTGGCAGAGTAAATGGACAGTGATTCTCTATGCAAACATTATTTAACTACTGTATTTCCCAAATTAACAGTATTAAATGGCTTTAAGAATGGTTGTATTATCTTTGATATTTTTTAAATTTTTGTATTACCCCTGCAAAGTAAAATGTTCTTTAAAATTCTCCTTTTGAGTTTTCAAACATTAGTTTTCCTTGCCTTCAGGAGGTTAAAGTGACTTGACTGTAAGAAAATACTGGACTGGCTCTATATTTTTGGGGGGCCCAGTGAAAAATGAAAATGAGTTTTGTGCCTTGTTCTAAACTATTACGAATTTCAAGATGGTAACAGCAGAGCCTTAAACCAAACTTGAGGTCATTATACACACATGGAGTCCTGTGTGACTGCACAGGTAACACAAACGTGGAGTCTGTGGCAATCCCATAACCAAATAGGTAAATCTTACAGATTCTTAAAACGAAATAAAAGAGAAAATGTATTTCATATGTATACTCAATAATTTGACTGATTGTGAATTATACTAACAATGATATTGGAATTTGTGCTCAGGATCTCAATTTACATCTGAATAAGTAGTTCTGTAAGAACTATTTTTCAAAATTAAAAAGATTTTTCTAAGAAGAGGATTCCTGAAATACAGAAATTAAAATAATTTATATTTTAATTCCATATTTAAGTCCATATCATTTAATTATAGAAATACATATTCCAGGGACTCCTGGGTGGCTCAGTCGGTTAAGCAGGGAGCCTGCTTCTCCCTCTCCTGCTCCCACTGCTTGTGTTCTCTCTCGCTCTGTGTCAAATAAATAAATAAAATCTTAAAAAAAAGAACTAATAAAACTACCAACTTAAAATTATTGATTCAAGTGGAAAGATCAAAATAAAATGTATAATCAAAATTACTCAACTTATTTTTAAATTATATATATCACAGTGAACAAATAAGATTTGAGAGCAGAAATAAATGAACATTTTTGAACATGTAAAAATGTTTTCTTGTTGTGTTTTGGAGCCTATTAGCAAGGCAGGAGCTCACCACTGATTCACTGCCTGCTTGAACAACCCTGTAATGTGATTTGAAAGCCGGTTGTAATTTCACCCAAAACATATTATGATATGGAATGTATTTACTCTCACAGAGTTTGCCCTACATAATAATTTGTAAGAGAGAAAAGCATTGTTCTTCCTGAACTTCATGGCTGTTCCTTTTGAAGTCACATACATATTTACCTGACCAATCCTTCTTACTCTCTATTTCAAGTTATCTGGTGAAATTAATTTGGAATATAATTGATGGGAGGTCTGATCTGAATAAATGTGTATGTTACAAATGCAAATGCATTAATGTATTTTACAGCTATGCCATTTCAAGAACTGACTTCTTTCTATCTGCTTTTTATTCACTTTTTAAAATTAGGCTACTGATGCATATTAGAATTTAATTACACCAATTAGTACTGCCACATCAGACATATGATGTGCCTTCAATTAAGAAGTACCTAATGGGTATTAGTACAATTTAGCTTTATAATTAAAGTTCTAAGAACAGCACAAATTAAACATTATGATTACAAAACATTAAAAATCTACTGGTGAAATTAAAGTTGAATATTTTAGCTTCTCCATTTAAACTGATTTTTAAAAAGAGAATCAGGATTACGTAAAAAACAATGGTAATATTATTGAAGCATTCTTAATTAAAATGAAAAAATTATGCATACATGTATATATATGTACACATAGCTAGTGATTAAATATTTAAGAAAGTATCAAAAATAACATTCCTATCATTTAATAGGCATTAAAAGTTATTATTTGGGGGTTTTGTTTTGTTTCTTTGCTTTTTCTTTTCTTTCTTTTCTCTTCTTTTCTCTTCTCTTCTTTTCTTTTCTTTTTTCTTTTCTTCTTTTCTTTTCTTTTCTTTTTTCTTTCTTTTTTCTTTTTTTCCATAAAATATCTGATATCTGTGGTAGCCACTTAGAACTCCTGCTTCAGGGGGCATCTGGATGGCTTAGCTGGTTAAGCATCTGCCTTTGGTTCAGGTCAGGATTTCAGGGTCCTGGGATTAACTTCCACATCCGGCTTCTCTCGTCATGGGGGAGCCTGCTTCTCCCTCTCCGTCTGCCTCTCCCCTTGCTGTGCTCTCTCTCTCTCTGTCAAATAAATAAATAATAAATAAATTAATAAATTAATAAATTAAATATCAGGAAAAAAAAAAAAAAAGAACTCCTGCTTCAGGGAGCATAGATGGCAGACACAGGCAGCCCTAGCTGCCACCCCTCTGGTTTTGTGACTGCGTTTGTACAAGGCCATATTTCCTCAGGCTGCTCCTGGCCAGTGACTGAGCCTGAGTTAATGGTGGAGGACCTGTTAGAAATAGTGGGACTCTTCCTGCAGAAGACTTTGGATTGAGGACTCCCCATTGATCTGGCCAAAATTTACTACCACTTTGCTGAAGGCTGAGAATCTTCTGTTTCAATTCTTCCTTTTTTCCTTCCACATAGATCAGAACATCATCGCTGTCTGAAGCCTCCCTGCACGTACACCTGACTCCTCTCCTTAATGCTTAACATGAACTTCTTCCATAAATTTTTTGCATAAGTAAAAAACTTCTTTGTGTTAGCCTCTTGGAAAACCTAATAAATATCTTATATGGAATACATAAATATATGCATTTAATAATTTTTTGCATTATTGGAATACTGATTTTTAGAGTATCTGAAGAGAGATACTTAAAAAAAACAAAACTGTAGGGGCGCCTGGGTGGCACAGCAGTTAAGCGTCTGCCTTAGGCTCAGGGCGTGATCCTGGCGTTATGGGATCAAGCCCCACATCAGGCTCCTCCGCTGGAAGCCTGCTTCTTCCTTTCCCACTCCCCCTGCTTGTGTTCCCTCTCTCGCTAGCTGTCTCTATCTCTGTCAAATAAATAAATAAAATCTTTAAAAAAAAAAAAACTGTAAGAATATGTTTCTATCTGGATTACTTTGAATTTTCTTCAAAAGAAATAGAATATCATGAAAAATTCCAAATTGTCTATAAATAGATAATAACAATCCAGAGAAACTCAAGTACTATATTCAAAACAAGGATTATGGCATTTGTATCTCTCTACTTGCTAGAAACTACATTTAAGATAAAACACATTTTTCTCACAATTTAAATATAAAAAATGGGGGTGCCTGGGTGGCTCAGATGATTAAGCATCTGCCTTCGACTCAGGGTCCTGGGATCCAGCCCTACATCGGGCTCCCTGCTTGGCAGGGGCCTCCTTTTCCCTCTCCTTGTACTGCTCCCCCTGCTTGTGCTCTCTCACTCTCTCTGCCAAATAAATAAATAAAATCTTTAAAAACAAATGAATAAATAAAAATTAAAGAAATATCAAAAATGAATAAAGACATTCAAAACTCACTATTCTGATTGCTTTCACTGATTCATGTGAAAAAATAATATTAAAAATTATATCAACTGATATATTTTATCCATTATTTTAAGCACCTTGCAAATTACCTCAATTACCTTGCAAATTATCTTAATTAACTATACAAAAACCCTATAAGATTATTATTCCTTTTTATAGATAAGGAGCTAAGTCAAAGAGAGTTTGAGTGCTAAGAATTACACTGAAACTGTTTTTTTGAGTCCATGAGCACATGTACACTTACCTAACATATATATCATAGAAATTGTCTATAGCGTTTTGATGTCTTTGATAGCAAAAACAGGTATGCAAAGTCACTTTCATATATTCAGCTTCCATTCAGGGGTAGCATATGAGAAAGAAAGTGACCATAGAAATGCATTCATTTGGGGTGCCTTCGTGGCTCAGTCGCTTAAAGGAATGCCTTTCAGCTGGGGTCATGATCCCAGATTCCTGGGACAGAGCCCTGCATGGAGCCCTGCACCTGGGATGGAGCTCTGCATTGAGCTCCTTGATCAGCAGGGGGCCTGCTTTTCCCTCTCTCATTGCCCCTCCCCCATACTCATGCTTGCTCTCATACTCTCTGTCAAATAAATAAATAAAATCGTTAAAAATTAAAAAAACAGAAATGCATTCATTTGTCTACTTATTCATTACTTTGTTAAGCCAAGTATATGCATCACAAACTTCAGGCTCTGTGCAATGTTCTGATAAATAAGAGATTCTGTGGCTTACAGATTGAGTGAAATCTGACTGTACTAATATTCATTTAAAAGGCAGTAGATGGTAGATCATGCTAGGAGGGCAGTTCAGGGGATTATGTGAGAAACATCCTGCTAGAGTAGACTAGAAAACTTTCCCAAGACCAAATAAAATAGAATGATTTGCAGTACAAATTTGTTAATAGTTTTCTTTCCAGTGTCTCTTGATGAAAGATAAAAATGTATTTATAAGATCTTTAAGATCGTCTAGGTCTGTAATCATACAATTTATAAAATGGAATCTGCTTTTTTTGTTGAAGGCAATCCTATTAAGCTTTGGATCTAATTTTGACTTTTTTAGTTTACTGCACAGTGATCAACATAAAATTTTTCTTTTCACTTCTGGATTAGTTGTGTTTCCTGGATGACATAAATATGAACTTTTTCTATTTATTTGGAAATTTCATCAGGATGTATTAAGGTGAGTGTAGTAGCATTCAATGAAAGCTTTTACTTGATTGCTTATAAATTTATTTAGTGTAGGAGATTTTTTCTTTTTTTTTTATTTATTTAGCATTTCCATCCCTATTCCACCTCATTTCTTTCTGTTTCTGGAGCTCTTGTTAAATGAATGTTGAATCTTCTAGATTTATCCTCCAATTATCCTAAAATGGCATGATTAAGTTAGCATGGAACGACCAATCTGGCTGTTTTCAAAAGTGTGAAGAATTACATGGAAACAAGTGTGGAAGTGTACAGACCCTTTGAATGAATGTCGCATGGGTGAGGGGAAGAAATGGTGACCTGTTTTAGGATGTATATTGTTAATGAGATAAATGATAAGATCAATAAATCTCATAGGAATCAGTTTGTTGACTAGATAACTGAAAAGGATGACATTGGTAACAAATTCTGTCTCTCTTAAGTTTTACCCACCAGGGTGACATGCCTTGTCTGGCTTCCCTCAAGTTCACAAGCAACAGTATTTGCTAAAAAATATTTCCCATGGGGGCTCTAACACTTAGCAGTTTCTTCTTGTTTTGCAGATAGGGCCTCTGACATGTCTTATGAATAAGATAAACACGGGACCTTCTTCACTTGTACTTTTATTTTTCCAATTTTATTTTCCAATTTTTTATTTTTAAGATCTTACTTATCAGCCTTTCAGTTTCATGTTTGAAGACTCCATTTGCAAGTAACCAAAGCTCATTATCAGGTCCAGTCCCGTTCTTTAAAAATATAAGCTGTTGAATGAGTAGCCATATATGAGACACTCTTTACTTCCCATAGTCCATGGTGTTTTGCACGTGTCCCTTGATCTGAGATTAATAATCTTTTCCTAGAATTTTTTATAGAATGAAGTAGATCATCTGGGGTCTTTGTTTGTATAAAAAGATATACAATGCTGGTCCTACTCAGTTATTTTCCAGGCGAATGTGCTTTACAACAACAACAAAAAGACTTCTCATTTTGCTGAAGGAATTAATTGGTGAGAAGAATTTGTAATTTATTGCCTTCCGTGGTACCTTTAGGACATATTTATCCATTTAGGACCCCAAGATATTTTGAACAGCATATTAACAGTCACACATTAACATGATGAAAGGGTCATCAATGATAATTTCCTGGTTACATTTCAGAAAAAGATCTGAATATTTGATTTTTTGTGATTTCAGATTTTGGGTTTCAGTCAGAAAGGGAAACTTGAGTAAAGCTTAGCTTTTCGTTTCTGTATCCAAAACACTAGATTTCATTGTTCTGCTTTTTCTCACTCTTTCTAAAATTACATTTCTTGAAAAGAACCATGAATAAAGTTTAGGAATAGATTCAAAAAGGAACTGGTAAATGGGAGCAACAAGATGCAAATACAGGCTGTTTGGATCCAAAAATAGACTTTAACCACATGCTATCTATTAAGAAAATAGGCAAATTCCAAACACAAAATTCAAGAATATAGTTGCCTTTGTGTAGCAGATAATGAATGAAAAATAGCTGCAAAACTATTGATACAGTTCTCATTCTTAAACTGTAGTGTGTGCTCACATGTGTTCATGCCATTAATATGTCTCACAGGTGAGGTATTTTAATCAAATATTAATGATAGAAATAGAATGCAATGAGATAAAATATCTAGCAGCACACTGCGACAAAAAACAAAATTGGAATTGAATACAGGCAATGTCTTTATAAGGCTTAACCTTTCACTATGTAAATAGGTATCTCTTAGTCCAAGAAATCACAAAACCCACTCCTTTTTAGGCATTAAGGATTCAGTGAAATAAATTAAGCAAGGGTCTACTGAGGCCAATTTATATCACATAACAAAAAAATAAATAAATAATATTAAAAATCCTAAATCTAGAAAATGAAAATAGCTATATAGGGTTTATATAAGTTCAAAAGCATAATCATTAAGCATATATAATTTTTATAAAGGTTAGAAACTCCTGCATAATTCTTATTCTCATTAGTTAATACTAATATTAATTTCATCTAAAATATTATTTTTGAACTTTTGTTTGTTTAATGACAATTGTTCCAATTGAGGGAAATGTAAAACAAAAATAAACTTTCAGTAACTATCTATAAGCCAGAAATATACATTGATCATTTCTTCATAAAATAATGCTATTATAAATGTATGCCCAACTCAGATTATAGATCCTGATTATGCTGCAAATCATATTTGCATAAACTTAAGATCACATATTAAAGGTAACAAAAGAAAGACACTTGGTAATTGAAATGTAAATAAATATATTACTCAGCATAATTACTCATTAGATATACATATGTAATATGGGTCTTTGCTACCTTGAATTAACTCCCCAAAGGTTTTAGACTTCAACTTATTTCATCAAATATCACACAGTCTTTGGCTCTGATCAAATATAGTACTATAAACACTGTATATAGACGCTGTAGTATCTCCTAAAATAATCAAGTTTTATATATTTTCCTTTTTTTGTATTTTATTTTTATTATCATATTTCCATACCCACACTAAATAATTCAATAAATATACATGTATCCATCACCCAAATTCAACAATTATCATGGGTATGCCATACATGCTTCATGAAATCCTTTTCATTTTTTCCCAAAGTATTTAAAAAAATATATTGTAGAATGTTATTTCATACCTACATTATTAAAGGTGAATTTCTAGAAAATACAAATATTTATACATTTTTTTAAAGGAAAACTAATTTCACTTTGTTTGGGACCTCAATTCAAATATTGGGGTTTGTTTGTTTAGAGAGGGGAAGACGGAGAGAGAAAATCTTCAGCAGCCTCCACACCCAGTGCGGATCCCCACATGGGGCTCCATCTCACAACCTTGAGATGATGACCTGAGCCGAAATCAAGAGTTGGCCACTTAACCAACTGAGCCACTCCGGCACTCCTTGTTTGTTTTTAATTAGACGTACTTGCTGGGGTTAATATAGAGCATGAAATCAGCCATAACACCTGGCTTGCTAAAATGTAACACACAGGCTGCCCTCTGGCTTGCTAAAATGTAACAAGTCACCAAGGGCAGGGAAGTTTTCGGAGAAGGGTGTAGGCGTTTGGAATGCCGAGGCCAATGTGACCACTCTCCAGTTGGAACGCCGCAGGGAGTTGCCTTCCTGAAACTTTCCTAGCCCAAAGTCACCAAGCGAAAGAGATGTAGGCATTGTCCCTTAGGCTATGTTTCGCAGAACTGGTAGAACATGCAAATTAGCATATCCTATCTTTCGCGCAACAGATCCTCCCAGTCTCAGTAAGACGGGTTTTCACACATCACGTGCTTGAGAAACAGTGATAAGGATTTGTGGTTATCCTGAGGGACCAAAAAAAGCCGAGCAAAGAAGAGCAAAGGGTCTTCGCCTCTGAGCTTTGACCCGCTTGCTTTCTCCTCTCTTTCACAGCAAAGTTTAGAGTAATCTCATCCATCCGTACAGGGATTGCTGGCCATTCCCAGCACATACTTAGCATATATCCTTTCATTATATATATGAAAATATGATAAGGAAAAAAATGTCTTACACAAAATCATAGTCAATTAATAATTTTATTTACTCAACTAACCTGCTAAAAGGAAAGATGACACCAATATCTGTTTTCTTTCTCTAAGTTATCTCATTGTTTTCAGATTTTGAAATATTTGGAAGTGTGCTCATTATTGGTTTCAAGTACGTTTCCTGTTTTCAGTCTCTTATATAATCAAGAGCAATAGGAAGGATAAAATAGACCCTGTGATCGAATGTAGAAATAGAAGTGAAATATCTAGTATAATAATAGTAAATGATGCTAATAGCATATTTAAAATGTAAAGTATATATTATATAATTAAAATATAATAAAAATGTAAAATCTAGTATAGATGTCATAGAAAAAAACGTAAAAACCTTGAGTTGATAATCAATTAATTGGTAGTAAAATTATTCATTTAAGGTTTTATTTTTTGCATATTCTTCTTTTCCTAGGCTTCCTGTATTGATAGAGCAGTGAACAAAGTGTATGCCTTAAAAAGTGTATGCCTTAAAAAAAACAGGGTTTGAAGTGAATATAGATGAAAGATAATATAAGCAAATAAAATGTGGCAATTACTTTTAAATTAAAAATAGAGGGAGCACTGAGAGAACATAGCAAAAATATGTCGGCTTTACCAGTAGGGGATGAAAATAAATTGGTAGGTGAGGATAAGGACCTAGAATAGATAGGAGGCTAGTTCATATAAAATGTTCCAGTTAAAGGAATTTGAACTTTTGGCTCAGGCAATAGAAGCTATTGATAGTTTTAAGCAGAAGTTTGATGTGATGAGATTGGCAATTTTCAAGAAATAATTTGGGCAACATTAAAGCAAAGGATCAAAGAAGTTTGACCCAGAGGTAAGGAAATAAGATAGACTTCCTTAGCAATAATCTAAGTGAAAATTGGATGGAAGTCAAAGCTATTTACCCAGGTAGGCTGAGTCAAAATTGATGACTAAGAAGGTGGTATGTTAAAGAGAGTGAAAAGTCCAGGACTGTGGCTTGGGTGTCTGGCTTGGGTAATGTGGAATGATATATACGCAGTTATGTCCAGATTCAGTGAGCACATTCTGGCCAGTGAAATGTGGGTAGAAGTCAGGCAAGCCATTTTCAAGCTTTCTTTTTAAATTTCCTAGGGCATACATGGATATTTTAATAGTTAGTTGTTATCATAGCCCATCTTGACTAATACCAAGTTGTTGGAAGGAGTGAGTGCTATTGTAGAATGTTATTTCATACCTACATTATTAAAGGAATGTCAAGAAGTAGGCTGGTGAGGAAACTAAAGAACACAGAAGATCATGGAAAGTAGCTTTCCAGTCTTCCCTCACAGAAGAAAGTGGCAGGTAACAAAAAAGTGTTGTATGGGTGTTTTTCCCAGAAAACAAAAGCACAGTTTTTGCCAAAGAACTTACTCAGTCTGTAATACATAGATCATTCAACTATCTGTCCAGGAGACTTTCATAATTATCAAAATCCCAGTGCCTTCTATGTACTTCCTGTTCTTGCCTTTCTAAATGAGATTTTTGTGATTTTCCTGCCCTTGTTCTCATATAGGACATGGAAGGTAATATCCCAGAACAAATGCGGATTCTTCAGAACCTAATATAGGCTATCTTACATCACCCAGAAGTCCAAGGTTTTGTGCTAGAATGGATGAAAATCTAGGTCGTGGTCCTTGGGGAGGAGATGATTGTGATCTATGTGAGAAGTGAAGAATGAAGTTTCTAAATTCCATCCAGTTAAATTTTACAGAAGAGTTATAACCCCTTATAATTTTAGCCATCTAAAAGATCCCAAATAATCCTCTAAATTTCTCTTCCATTTTATATTGATTTTGAGAGCCACACACTTCAGATGGAGGAGTTTTCCTGGTCCATACAGACTTTAGACAAGTGAGTAATAGAAACTTAATGTGAGATTTGAAGGAATATTTATTACTAAAGACAGCTTAGTCTATTCTAACTAATATAAGGGATGTAAATTGAGATCACTGGAGGAACAAGTTGGTAATGGTTAGGAGTGGGTAGGATAGTAACCTAAACTTGGAACATGTCCAGCTTGAGAGGACTCTGAGACATCCACATTGAGATGCCTTTCTAGTAAAATTGAACATAAGTCTTGGGAGATGATGAAATGAATTTAACTGATCACAGAAGATAAGGAATTATCAGTAAGTGGAAGCTCTGTGCAGACATTGAGCAAGTTGAGGTTGTAAAGTGGCTCTGGTTAGAGTGCAGAGGGGAAGAAACTCATGGCAGAAAGCTGAAAATGTTTAAGAATGAAGTTCTTGCTATTAATTAAAAAAGAATATATTGAGTATGAGCCTTTAGACTACAAATAGTCTCATTCGAAACAAAAACCAAGCAATCTAAGATCATACTACTTTTAGAAAGGGACATCACTCGCTGAGCCATATTAAGCAGTTCCAAATATAACTTGAAAGTGTTCATACTTCTTTTTTAGAGAGCATGAAGATAATTCAACACTTACTTGTTTATTATTTACTATCCCTGTGGATTGCTATTACTATGAGGGCAGAAGCATATCTATCATGTTCACCTCTCTATATTCAGTTTCTAATATTGATCCAGGGAGCAGGTTGCAATGTTAAATAGAAAGGCCATAGTAAACATCATTGAAAAGGTGGCTTTAAGCAGAAAATTAAAAGTAATAAGGGATGGAGCCTAAAGATACCTGAGGGAAGAGACTACAGGCAAAGGGAACAGCCAGTGCAAAGGTCTAAGAGAGCCACTTGTTTGGTTTGTTTGAAGACATGCAAGGAATCCAGTAAGGCTTGACATGTGATGAGCTCAGGATCATAATAGGGATCTTAATCTTGGCATTTTAAACATTACCTGCCTTTGACAATTCCTGTCAATGAGATGGAGAGCCACTGTCGTTTCTAAGGAAAGAAATGACATAATCTGACCCTCATGTTAAAAGACTCACTATGGATATTGTGTTCATAACTGATTGTGAGGGGACCATTTTTAAAGAGAGACCCCAATTAATATTGAATTTATTCAGGAGGTGGATAGTAGCGATTTCAATTCCATTGGAGATGGTGAGAAGTGGTTAAAGTCTAGATATTGTCAAGCTTTGGGGTTTAAACAACTAGAAGGATGGAATTACCATCAAATGGGATGAGAAACATAAGCAGGCATGACAGGGGCAGGGAGATGGAGATCAGCAATTTATTTGAAGGCATATTAATTATGAAATATCCATTAGGTATCTGAAGCAATGAGAGCCCAAGCAAGAGAACAGAAATCACTGTGAATTTAAAACAAGGAGAATTAGTGTAGAAATTTATGGTAGAAATGGCTTTTTTTAAAGGCAATCAGGAGATAGTGAAGCAACCCAGAATTTAGCAGCAGCAAGAAGAAGCGCAGCCATCTTTAGATGGAGAGACAAGGTTAGACATCTGCATTACTGGAGTTGAGGAGAGGGGTTGCTGGCTGAAACCTGTGTAAAAAATGGACCTCTATAAAAGGAGCCAGAGTCATGGGGAAAATGCAGCTATTACCAGAGATGACTATGACAGAGAGGGATTGAGAGAATACTTAGAATTTTCCTTTTCCTGCTTTTCATCTAATGTCTCCATTGTTGGATCCCACCTGGAGGCCAGACTTCAGAAAAGTAAAAAATGGATTTGAGGAAAAATAGACTCATTATGATCATAACATTGAAGCAGAAATGTAAAAGATGCAACTGAATTCACGAGTATGGAATTCAGGATAGAGATAAGGCATGGAAATATAAATTTGGGAGTCATTAGCATTTAGATTGCATATAAAACCATCAGATTGAGTGAGATCACCAAGGAAGCAAGTGCAAAGATGAGGGGGAAACAATTCAAGTACAGAGAACTGGGGCAAGCCAACATTAAGAATTATTGGAACAAAGTAGAAACCAGTGAAAGAGACCAAGAAAGAAGAGGGAAAAAAAAGACTAGAGAAATAATAAGAAATCCAGGAGGCAGGTGAAGGAGAAGGTACTGAGTGATAAGCTATATCGAATGCTGCTAATAGATTAAGTAAGGGAGAAAAAGAGAGAAAGAACCATTAAGAGTAGAGCAGAAGCTTACTTACAGTGTGAGAGGAGATTTAAGAAAGGGTGAAATGAACAAATTCAGGGGCAGTGCATATAAATGATTCTTTTGAGCAGTTTTGATAAAGAAGGGATTAAGTTCCCTGGTGGTAGTTGGAAAGGAAAATGTGACAGGCAAAGGTTTTTAGTCATTTATTTGTTTTTGTTTTCTAAGATGGAAGAACAAAGAGCATGTTTGTAGATTGTGAAATAACCCAGTAAGGAAGAAAATTTTGATTATGTAAAAGATAAGAAGGCTTTCCTGAGAGAGGTCTTTGTGTAGTCACAGAGAGCTGATGAGTAAGCAGAGGGATTGGCCTCAGGTAGGAGCACGGATATGTCCTTTCTGGCAACGGTTCTCAACTGGGGGCAATTTTGTTTCCAGTGGGGCATTTGTCAGTTTGGAGGGAGTTTTAATTGTCCCAACTTGTGAATGAGGTGTTACTGGCTTCAAACAAGAGAGCCCAGGAATGCTATTATATATCCTACATGCACAGGATGCCTCTCACCTCCCATCCCTACCAAAGTATTATTTGGCTCATATGTCAATAAAAATTATGTTAAAAAAACACTGCCCTATGGTAATATGCTACATTAGTAGTACGTAAGTTATGATACCAGTATTAAGTGTATGTGGCAATAGGAGCCTGTGTACTTTTCCTCACGATTGCTTTAATTTTTTTCAGTGGCATAAGAAACAAGATCATCAGCTGGCAGTGAGACTGGGGAAGATGTGAGAGGGTTGAAATGAGAAAGCGATTTACAAATTAACCTTATATGAGGGAAAGAAAGTGATAGATTACGGAAAAATAATGGGCTTCTTTGGCAACTTGATTTTCAAGGTCATAGTTTTAAAGAAATAACAATTAGCATGAGTTAGTTGCATGATTTTCTCCAACTGCATTTAGGTAACATGAAAGCAATTCCAGAATTAGTGGAGACATGCATGAAACCGAGGCTGTAGGTTGGCCAAGTGAATGAATCATGATTAGTAGATAAAAATTTATTTGATGACCAAGGATGGAACAAAATATCTGAAGGGCTTAATGCATGAAATAATGAAGCATATTCACAAAACAGCGAATAATCTTTTGTAGAGGTGATCATTTAATACATATTAAAAAGAAATAAGAACTGTGAATTAAATTTATATTTGTAAAATGGGCAGAGAGTAAATGATGTTGAACCTGAGCTCAATGATCAGATGATTATTTTAGAATGTTCAGAATTGCACTACAGTGAAGAAAAGATTGAAGAAGTTAAATCTAAAAAAAAAAAGGAAGCTAGTTTTTAAATTAATGCATTAGTGCAGATGAGAATTTATGAAAGCCTTACCTGCAACAGTGAAAATAGGAATATAGATGAGAACAGGGATTGAAGAGAAACATTGGGTGGAATCAATTGGGTTTTGAGCTTCATTGCATATCATGTTTAATAAGGAGTGTGTGCTTTCTAGTCAATATATAATGATGAAATTTTTGACATATAAGAAATATGAGAAGAAATAAAATGGCCAACCTTAAACATATTGCTAGAGAGGTAGAGAGTTCTCTGTACAGAAGATAGAGATTTAAGAGTGGCAAGAAAAAGGTGGCACCTCTTGATCAATTCTCTTTCCTGATGGGGACAGGTGTAGGGGTGAAGCTCCTGGGAAACAAGGGCATGTGATTGGTCTAATCTGTGATATACTAATGCAGGTCTTCTGGAAAATAAACTTTAGTTGGGTAGCAGGAGAGTCTTTAATAAGTGTTTTTAGCAGACTATGTAGGGTCATCTAGGATTGCTTATGATAACCAAATCAGGAGACAAAAATATTAGAGCCATAATTCTCAGGAAAGTGTCAAGTAATCTCAGCCACTATCAAGCATAACAGGAAATATTTTGTGATTAACTAAACACCTCTGTGTAAATAAGGCAATTGAACATTTTACTTAGATACTAAATCTAGAAACTTGGGGCAGAGCTCATTAAATGACCAAGAAAGGACTTGGGTTCTATACCAAGGGACTGGACTTTTCCCTATGTCACTAAGGTCTCATTATTGTCTCCTTGAAATTATTAGTAAAGATTTATACTGAGCAAGCTCTCTGATTTGAGAGTCTTCTTCAACGATCCAGTGCTTGGTGTGAGCTTAGATTGGCACTGCGGGCAGGATTGTCTCTCAGACCCCCAAATAATTCTCCCTAAAGAGTTCTTTTTCTACATTACAAGATGCAATGGAAAAAAAGCAATAAGGCTCTGATTCCAGAACGCTTGGCTTCCCAATGTTAGTGTGCACTGGTGAAAGCTGTGAGGCATATTAATGCTAAGTCTTAGCATTGAAAAGTGGAGGAAGCAGACTGCAATCTGGTAGCAAGGAATAGAGTACGAGGACAAAGGGAAGTTAGAAAATTCTTTAACTGGCATTGCTAGCTCATCTGTAAAAGTCTAACTTTTTTTTTTTAAAAGATTTTATTTATTTATTTGACAGAGATAGAGACAACCAGCAAGAGAGGGAACACAAGCAGGGGGAGTGGGAGAGGAAGAAGCAGGCTCATAGCAGAGGAGCCTGATGTGGGGCTCAATCCCATAACGCCGGGATCACGCCCTGACCGAAGGCAGAAGCTTAACCGCTGTGCCACCCAGGCGCCCCTGTAAAAGTCTAACATTTAATAGTGGAGGAAACAATCTGTAAGATTGGGTTTTTCTTTACTGGAAGGCCTTATCTTTCTGCGACTTCTTAGAGAAATCTCATGTCTCCTTAGAAATGATCCAAGCCACAGACTACTTGATAAACAAGTCATGTAACTGAAGGCCATGATCAGGCAATGACTGAATATTGAGGGCATTTTATTAAAGAACTCTGCAGTCATCAGAAGAAGATTGGTGGATTGTTGTTGGCATGGATTCTTCAAATCAAAATTCTATTATTATCACATGGAAGGGATTGCTCAGGTTAATCAGTAATCATTAAGTGGCCAAAAACTTTTGAAAAGATGTTTCCAGATATTATGATAGCCCGTCTGCTGCCATGCTGAAGGCAGGAGTTGGCAGGCCTATGCTGAAAAACAGATTATAAGCCTTCCCCCCTAAGTCTCCCATGGGATACCCCTTTTCTCATGAGAGGAATGTTACAAGTCAAATGACCTTAGACAGGCTTTCCATTCTCCTCCTTAGTGTTATTGACGTAGATGGTGAAAGGTACAGCGAGTGGGGCCATGTGACACTTTTCTCTCTTACCATCCTATGTATCCTTAGACACACCTCCACCCCTAAGAAAGAAAAAGTAAAAGATATAAAAGTCAGCGACTGACATTCAGGCTTGCCTGATAGTGTATTATCAACTTTCAAATGGGGTGGGGGGGAGTACTAGAATCCCGCACCCGACCCCTAGGATATTCTTGAACAGGGACTGGATTTACTCCCTTAGTTCAAACCAGCGGAAATTTGAAAAAGACTGAATGAGGAGCTAAAATTTGTTTACTCAACCACCAGTTGGGGATCTAGGACCACATGTAATAATTTGAGAGAAGTTGCCCAGGATGGTAGGCAAACTATTTGAAGATTGTTAGAATAGAGAGTCGAAAGCACAGTAACTGTTGTGGGAGATAAGGATGATACTCCCACATGTTCTAAGGTGAAACCTGGATTGTATGGAAAGAACATGAGGGAGGAAAACCAGATGAATTACAAATTGAAAGGTGTGATTGGAGAGACTATTATGTGGGAGCACTGCCTTTTCATGAACACAAAATTAGAATTGATATTATATACAAACTGAGCATTGTCATGTATGCCCTTTCACAGAGCAGAGTGACTAAGACTAGTCTTCGTCAGGTTTTAATTAACTGTGATTAATGGGATTCTTTGGAATTGCCCAAACTCTCATCAGTAGTAAACTTAAGCAGTACAACATTCCAGGGGGCAATAAGAGACTACTGTTCTAATTGAGAATATGGTCAAGAAGGAAGCTTTTCTTCTATTTACTCCCTTTTAATAGTTCTGACTGGTCAATAAGTAAGGTAGACAGTTCCTGGACTTTAATAGGAGGCTATTAAGGTGGTCGTTTGAATGCTTTGGCTGCAGCTGATAAATGACAACCGTGCAGGAAGTAAAGTAGGCTGAGAAGGATTGATCTCATGAGGACTGGCTACATAATTCACAGGCAGATTATGAAATGAAAATACAAGGCCCCTTACTCAGAAAGTGCTCAGATTCAGGACAGCTACATCCGAGTATTAAACCAATCTCAGCCCCCTCCTAAGCACAGACTCCTCCCTGTATGACTGCTGGTGATATAACCATGGATCTGGTCCTGTATACCAGTACGGACCAGGTTAATATCTTCTTTCCTGTCCCGATTTTGTATTCTAGTTCATCACCATTGAAATCTTGTGGAATGAAAACAAATGTATGTTTACTGTCTTATCATAAATTTGCTTTAATTCAGTAGCGCATTGCTATAATCTGATAAAGAGGGATTAATAAGCAATAACAAAAAGTCCATACACTACACTGATGCTATCACAATCACTTCTTCTCAAAGGAAGAAGTAGAAAGGTGAAAGGTGATAGCCATATTATAAATAGAAGCTGGCTAATAAATCCAACTACAATTCAAGGCACAGTCCGAGGTGTAAAATTCCTGGTAATTTTAACGCAGCAACCAGGAACATTCTTTAAAGTATAAGAAATAATTTGTCTCTTATCGAACCTGTTACTAAGCAATAAACTCAGATATCGGCAAGATTATTCCTCATCTTGTTTACGCCTATTTACAGTCTCTGGAAATAATTCTGAATGAGAATATGACACTGTAATGGTTTCCTGGGGCGGCTGTAACAAATTACCACAAATCAGGTCCCTTCAAACAATAGAAATTTACTCTCTTACAGTTCTGGAGGCTCGAAATCTGAAATGAAGATGTTGGCAGGACCATATCCCTCTGAAAGTTTTAGAAAAGAATACTTCTTTGTGTCTTCCTAGAGGTTGCTACTCCGCGCGATCCTTGGTGTTCCTTAGCTTACAGACACATCATTCCAATCCCTGCTTCCATTTTCACACCACACTCCTTTGCATGTCTTTTCCTCTTTTCATAAGGATACCAGGGGTCTTTGGAGGTAGCAGCCTCCCCAATCTAGTATAACCTCATATTAACCAGCTACATCTGCAAAAATCCTATTCCAAATGAGATCCCGCTCCGAGGTTCTGGGCAGACATAAATCTTAGTGGAACCCTATTTAACCCACTACCGGTACTCAGCAGAAACAAGCATTAGAGGTATTAGAGTAGGTGAGAGCACAGACAGTAACATTAGGTCCTTATGATCCAAGGCAATCTATCAGCTATTAGAAAATACTCCAACTAGAGCCCTTTTGGAAAAATTAAACAGGGCCACTAGATCAAAGTCCTCGGGATTTTGGCTCAGAATGTGCCTCTGGCACCTGTTTATTATGATCCATTTGAAAGACACATGTCGGTGTACAGGATGAAGCAGCCAATGTCAACAGGCAAGATAAATGTAATTTGTGTGACCCAGTGAAAAAATGTAAATGAAAGGCCTCTTGCTCAAAAATTATTAAGAGTTCATTTAGTTAAATCATTGTGTCCTGAGATGAATGAGAAGTAGGTCACAAAATCCATTGAATCATGAGCTAGTAATGAGGGAATGAGGGAGAATTCATTAACATATCTTTCCCACCTGTAAAACTTTGTCTTTGTTTGACTTCTCATGTTGGTCCCAAACCCAAATTAAAACTTCTGTATACCAGAGGAAGGTTATATCAGTGACCAAGGCATGACATCTACAGCATTGAATTTGACAGTCCATGGTGCACAAGGTGATTTTATGGTGGGTCTTTACTTCCTCCCATGCAGCCCAATTAGGGCTACAGGTGAATGCAGCTTCACGACCAAGCAGAGGAGACATCTCCTGAAGTCCGCCAAACCCTAACACGTTTGTTTGTGTGTGCTAGCAAGGCTCTTGCTATTGGCTATGTGTATAAACATTGTGTGTCAGGGTTGCAAAACATGATATCAGGAGGAAGTATTTGAAAATATGGTGAAATTATAGCAAATGGGAAAGATGTTTATAAGTAGGTTACAATACCACAGAGGGAAGCCACCACAATATTTTCACACTGGCCGCTCAGAGAGAGGGTATAATATTTAACTCTCTTTTGCTATTCTCCTCCAAATGGCCAATGTTGGTAGAAATCTCATGGCCCGTTTTCTGCAGAAGAAGGAAATAGGACTCCTACTGATTTGAATGTTCTACTTGTAAAATTTGGATAAAATAAATGACAAAGTGCCTTCTAATGTGTAAGTGAGTACACTTACCATTCAATTTCCAGGCTTTGTTTACTGTTCTAGATTTGGTTTTTGTTTTGTTTTGTTATGTTTTGTTTCATTTTGTTTTCAGAAAATACTACCAATCCAATGAATTGTATAGAGCAGAAAAAGCTATACGGCAGAATTTCTGTACCCCATGTGGCCATAAATCAAGATAATACATTGCTAAGACAGCTCCCTGGGTTTGATGGAAAGCAGATAGTGGCAGCCTACTTGGTGTATCACAGCTTGAACTCATCTATTCCTTTAAACATATCAGTGTGAATGTGGATGGAATTAATTTAAAGAATGCAAAGATGGGACCCAGAAAGCCTCAGGGAATGTGCATTTGGGTGTGATATGTTGTACTGAAATTACAAATAACTCCCCTCCAGACGAACACAGAGAAATTTATGGGAAGCCTTATGACACAACTATATTGTATTTTGTGGTAGAATATACTTGATTGGGAGTCTCATGACTCACAATATTTTGGGGAGCAGACATAACTATACGTACTTAATTAACATGTAATCTCAATAACATGTGTGACAGATTGATCAGCACGAACTGGTCTCCCTGTGCCAAGCATTTTGCAAGAATTACAAGAGTTGGTAATGTGGTATTGAATCTCCTTAAGTATTATTCCAGGAACCCCATCATTATGATGCAAAAAAACACTTGGTAGTTCAAATAAAGACACTAGAAAGGGTTTGTTTATAGAGGACTAGCTGATGGAGGAAATCAGCCTGGGTAGAAGACAAAATTCTAATTGAATGCACTGAATGAATAATGACTCTTCCATACTCATTAACAAGGCTGGGATTAAGTTTGTACTTCATTCAGGAAGGACTATTGGATATTCTAATCACTATGAAATATAATGTCTTTAAATTTCAGTGACGGGAATTCATAAAGAGCTAAGGAGACTTAAAGAAGTAAGAAGCCAAACTAAAGAAGTAAAATCATTGGAAAACTTTAGCATATGCTATGGCTGGTTATCACTGAACATTGTGAACTTTAGCATTGCTCTCTAACAGCCCACGTCATATGAATAACAAAGCAGTTTGTCTTCTGTGTTATGGAATTGGTGTTCTCAGATGGGTAAAGAATAATTCTTTGATACCCATGGGATATGGATGAGGAATTGATGGACTCTATTATATAATGGCACATGAAAACCAGTAAACCAGTGTCTGTAAAAACCTGGGATATATTCAGGATATGATATGTCCATGAATCATATAAAATACAGAGTTTAATGAATATGGCCTTTTACTCACCACTTCAGTCACTGGGAATATATGCTATGTAGGGAAATTTACTTTTGCTGGGAAGGAATATCATTTTCACTTACGTGAGGTATGTCAAGTATTACGATAATATTTTTGTCACAACTAGATAGTGGCTCATAATTTAATTGACAGAATTAAATTCATATTTATTTAGAGGATGATTTCCAAATGAGAAAATGTTCTAGTAGCTGGAATGAAGATCCCCAATTAAAGTGAAATCGATAGAAATTATTTTTTCAAATAAAAACTGATCTAAGAAAATTATATATTTAATTAAATACTCCTGTAGATGCACAGAAAACAATTCAAATAATTGAGGTTAATGGAAGAAAAAAGTAATTGAGTTGTAAATGGACGTCAAAAGACTTCTAAAAAGAGATGTTAGCAAATAACATTCTTTGTAGAAGGAATTCTTACTCTCTATTGGATGGTTCAAATCAAAATCAGAGTGTTAATCTGCTTAACCAAAATATTGCAGAAAAACTTATAAGACAAATAATGAACATATATGGGAAATATTTGGCCCTGAGATGTTGACCAAAGTCTGAGAGTGGATTAGAAAGTAAAGGGTTTAACAGCTAATCTGTGATTCTCACCTATTACTGAGGAGAGGCCCTCTCAGTACACAAGGAAGACACGTGACCCAGAGTGATTGTGAAAACATGCTATGGACAGAGCTCCTGGCAATCAATCTGGATGTTTTCTGCCAGCAGAAGAGTGACTATCTATGAAATGCTTTTAGCAGAAAGTGACCCATTGTTTAGGTTTGCTTATGGTTAGCAAAGCAAGGATCCATGTACTGATGGGATATGACTCTCTGGAAAATGCTACATATGCCATGTAACTCTCTAGTAAAAGAACACAAATATTTGCTATCTGAGGTCTTGTCAAATAAGTGAAGTGTCCACATACCTCCCTATAAATCTCTTTACTCTGCCTGGGCAAGGGAATATCTGATGAAAACGCCAAAAGCTTGAGGAATTAGAGTAAGATATCTGAACCAATCCCTATTTGGCCAGTGCCTAATGATTACCGGAATTCTTGAAATTACTAGTAAACCTATAAGATCTCAGATTCATGAAAGTCTAACTTCACCATTGAATCATTTTGTATTATTTCGAGGCATCATGTCAATGTAAAGGAGTGAGTCCAGAAACCTCAAAATGTTTCAATATTTAGGACTCAGAGTACATGAGAAAGAGAACCTTTAGGACTTAGAAATGTATGAGGAGAACTAGGAAGTAAAAGTGTAGAATTAATAGGACAAAATTTCATGAAGTGAGCTACAGCAAGTCAGGTAAAAAAATTAATTAACAGTATCTCTCAGTAATCATGGTAGAGTGTAGGGGCTAGAAGAGAGTTCTCAGTGGCTAGAGGAATAAATACTATTTCATATGAGAGAGTAAATATTTAAGATTCTTTTGAGAAACCTCATTGTTCAAGGAAAGAGTATGGCAGTAAAGAATAAGAGCTGGGCAGAATTATAGGGCAGGAACTCGGGTGGATCCATATTTGGTGGGGTCTAGAGCATATTCAACTTGGAGAGGGGGCTGAGGGTCTTCAGGAAAGTAAAACCAGAAACTCAAAGTGGGAACGGAATAATGCAAATGAGGTGCCTTGAAGAGTAAAGTTCTGTAATTTGGACAAGGGAAAAAAGGCTCCTCAAAGTTCTCTGCAAAGGGCAAGATAAGAGATGCTTTAGGGTCATGGGCCATGCTGTCTGTGTCCTAATGCTCAATTCTGGCTTTGTGCGCTTAGCCTCCAGAGGCAATACGTTAAACAGGTGAGCGTGGCTGCGTTCCAACAAAAATTCATTTACGAAAACAGGTGGCAACCAGGATTTGGCGCATTGACTGTGCTTCACCTACCCCTGGCTTAATAAACCTGCTGCTGGTCATAAGAAGGATTTTACTTTTGTTTTAAGCTTGTCTATGCATTCAGGGAAGAGAAGTAAAACTAAAAGATCTAGGAGAGGAAAATATAAGTAATGCGATGAAATCCTAGTGACAGTGTAAGGAGATTATTTACGAACGCGGGAGAAAAGCTTTTCCTATGTCATCTCATTGATGAGATGGGAAGGAAAAAGCTAAGAACTGATGCAAATTAAAATCAGCAAATTTAAAATGTGGGAATTAATATTACTGTGGGGAATAGAAGACAAAGTCCATCTGCTAAGAATCAAGCGTGGGCTGGATAATTTGAAAATTCAATGAATGTTGGAATATCAATGGTGCAAAAAAATGAGAAAGAAATTGATCAAAAAGTCAAATGATTTCAAGTGACAATATGGAAAAGTAATCCAGACAGAGTTTGTGTCATTTACTAAAGTATCTAACCCAAGAGAGTTAACTATGTCTCATGAGAGAGAACTTCATTGCTCAGACTTGGTGTTATTTTTAAGCCATTCTATGAGGTTTCTGAGGTCTCTTTTCTTAGAAGTTTCAGGAGTGTATGTAAATGAAACCTGAAATAAGTAGATGACAAAATAGAATATATTAGCAGAAACTTGTATTTTTAATGTTATAATAAACACTATCAAAGCAAATAATTTGTTTTAATTCAGTTTAATAATGCAACATACATTAATTTTAACCTACGACCAAATTCACAATCATGTGAAAAGTAAATATTTCTTTAAGTTTTTTAAAAGACTAAGTAGATTTAGAATATTTAGCTCCAAATTAATTGGGAAAACTTCATAGTATCTTATAATTAAGTTGCCTTTAAATATGCCTGAACCTTCAGGCAAACATCTGTGGTATTTGTCTCCACATGTTCCAGCATGATGAGGTGATTTGAATTCAGTAAAAATTTTAATAGCTTAAGTTGAAATAGGATTATCCTAAGGGAATCTAGTGGAAATACATTCAAGAATATAAGTACCATATCTATTACTTTCATGAATATTGGCTATGCTTTGATGTAGTAAGTAATTGTTCCTAGCCAAACACTTTATGAAGACAAAGGATTGATATAATGGATGACCTAAAGGTGCCCAAGAGCACACGAAAACAGAAATACTGTTGTCCCGAAGAGGCATGTATTCTTACGTCTGTAATTTGAATATAAAATTTGAATGTAAAAATTGTGGCTGAAAATATTCTAAAGATCACAAGGAACTGCATTCAAACTAGTGTTATGGCATCCATTCAAAACATCTGAAGCCATTTGTCTTTCTGAATTGCACCCAATGTAAAGCTTTTTCACACAGAACTAAACAGAAGTGAGCATCAGTGACACTTCCAACATGCATACATTTTGTTCTAAAGCAACAGCTGTTACTTGATGAAAAGTTGATGAAAGATGCCCAGCATTTGTTTTTAAAAAAGTTATCACCCAAATAAGAATTGTTGGGAACCAGATGTTAAAATTGAGAGTGGTCTGTTTATTTCAGTTGAGAGTGTTATAAAAATGTTAATAAGGTGTTTTTATATCTATTACATGGTGATGTTTGACTCTTTAATGTGCTTTTTGTTATATTTTACTGTTGTTTCTATAGACTGGTGTTATTGGCATTAGATCACAAGAGTAAATAAAGAGAGAGGAACACGCTCTTGTAATTGGAATAATGAACTGGAGTAGAGATAAGTGACATGCTTTTGCAGATAACTTACAATGAAAGCTTTGAAACACTAATATCTTTTCTGTGCTGAGAAATAACCTCTCATTACTTAACTTAATAATTATCATCTCAACCAAAGGAACTTTACCGCTTAAAATAACTGCCAAGATATCTGAAGGAGACCATGATTTCTCATCACCTGAATGCATTACTACCCATGTGCAGCCCACCCCCATTAGTGTTAATAGGTTTCAATCAGCCACTTATTATTAAATGTGTAAATTCTTTTAAGTGCATAAATAATACATTCTCCTTTTAAACAATCAAAACATTTCAAGAACAGTTAAAGCCTCATTGAATAGTACCAAAACCAATTTCTTCTTCAGAGATATTCATTGTTTCCAGTTTGGTGTGTATTTTTTCCTAATATACTCAGTGCATTTATAAAAGCGTGTACATTTGCCTATTGAAAATATGCACAGTTAGCTTTTGTGAGTCTGCTTTCCTTAATGAAGTGCTCAATATGGGCCGGTTCAAAATGTCCTTTTTTTCTGTTCAACTATATATTTTAGAAATCTTACCACAAGAGTAACACTGAGATTAAATTTAATAAAATTAAAAATATTAGACACATGTATCTGAGTGCTTACCGTGCACTGGGCATTAAGTGTGGCACATGGATTATCTCATTTAATCATCATGACAAACGAATGAAATTGGGAATGTTGTTACTCCATTTTACAGAATAAGGGGGAAAAAGTAAGTTCTTTTCTCAAGGTCGACGTAGGGAACACATTATTTAAATCCAGATAGTTCTGTCTTCAGAGACCGAGTCATTAACTATTACACAAAATGGCAGCATTGTAGTCTGCATAAGGAATAAACCATTTTTGTTTAGTCATTCCTATCCTGATGGACATTTAAAGTTCTTCCAACCCCAGTGCAATACTTCAATCGACATTCTTGCATAATTATCTACAATGTGTTTCTAAAAGTGGAAAGGCTGAGCCTTATATTTATTGTTTATAGACTATAGAATTTGTAAGAATTATACCCTAAAGCAACTCCCAGTTATACATTTATACCAGCATAGTTTGAGTCTCCTCATTTCTCTACATCCTCAAAAACCTTGTTAAACGTTCATATTGCCAAGCTCACAAAGGGAAAAATGATATTTAGTTTTAATTCATTTAACCGATTAGTGATGTTAGGCTTATTTCATATGTTCATCATTATTTGTATTTCCTCTAATTCAGAAAGGCTGTTCATACCTTTTGCTTGGTTTTCCATTATGTTGAGTCTCTCCAAGAACTAGTTTAAGAGTCAGTTCTTCCAAAGAAACTTTCCTGGTTCCCCCAACTCGAAACACCCTCTTCCTACTTTTTTTTTATGGTATTTTTTCTACAAATTGTCCTATGGCATCATATTCTACTTTTTTCTATAATTGTTATTTCTATATTATCTAATCTCCCCTTTAATCTCCTTTAGTTAATAGTTTGTCTTGATTAATCTTTATGATTCATATTAAAAGTAAAGAAAATTTAAATAATGAAAACTTTAGTTAATTTAGTTTTTTGGTTTTTTTTTTTATTAGTATGTATACCACTTACTGACAGATATAATTTCGAGGATATCTTATTTTGAAACAGTAAAAGCAAACTGGAAAAAAATTATCCTTTTATGATCATTCAGATTCAGGAAAGTGATCTGTTGTCAATAATGAGATGAATGAGATTTACTCTATCCATATATATTCTAAGAACAATTCATCATATGTCTAGAAACTTCACCAATTTTTGTCATTCAAGAGAATTTATAAAAAATCCTTATCTTTTGGGGTAACTGGGTGGCTCAGTCGGTTAAGCATCTGAGTCTTGATCTTGGTTCAGGTCACGATCTCAGGGTTCTGGGATCAAGCCCGAGGCTGGGCTCTATGCTCAGTAGGGAGTCTGCTTCTCCCTCTCTTTCTCTGTGTCTCCCTCTGCTCGTGTTCTTTCTCCCTCCCTCTCTCTATCAAATAAATAAAAATCTTTAAAAAATAATCCTTTTCATTAAATTATAAAGAATAATTAATTTAAAAATTCTTGAAAAATTCACAGAAAAATTTTTAAAATTTCTTCCATTATTAAATTATTATGAAGTTCTCGTATAATTATTATTTAGCTTATTCATTTAAGGTTTTTTTTCTGCCTAATATTGTGATATATGTGATTTAAGACAATAATAAAGAGATAAAAACAATGCAAAACTTTAAATAGTATTCAGGATAAAAATGAGGCTAGTCTGAAAATTTCCACCAAATAACAATAGCCACCTGGGTGGCTTAGTCGGTTAAGCATCTGCCTTCAGCTCAGGTCATGATCCCAGGGTCCTGGAACTGAGTCCCACATCGGGCTCCCTCTCAGTGAGGAGTCTGCTTCTCTCTCAGCCCCTCACCCTTCTCATGCGCTCACTCACTCTCTCTCAAAAAAATAAATGAAATCTTAAAAAAAAAAAAAAAAGAATCATCAGTGTTTTAGAGGTCTGTTAAGTATTATTAACCAGGAATAACTTCTGAAAAACCAAGAACATGTTGTTAATGATCTCAAAAGACAGTTCTCCCATACAGTGTTTCTTGGGGACATTAGTTTCCTGAGATAGAATGAAAGAAAAAAATGATATCCACATTTAATAAATCTGGGGGAATTATATAATTTAGCTTTGTCTTGAAGATTCAAAAAGAGCATATTAACAGTTCTAAGGCAAAACAATCTCTTTCTGTTTAAGCTAGTGCAAAAAAAAAAAATCTTATTTAACAGCAGAACTCTTTACCGCACACAAGATTGCAATTTTAGAATATAAAAGGCTTGTCCATATGATTCCTTGGTTATGGCCAATATGGTGAAGATATTTTTTATGACATGGGTTATATCTATATGGGATTTCTTAGAGGAGTTGAAAAAAGCACTTGCTTGGTAAATACTCATTCCTCATAGGATCAGTGCTGTTCCCTTTGGAAAATAGCTCGGCATCTTGCCTGTTTTCTTTGGTGCTCTTTTCCCATTATACTCAGCCATATTTGTGCACCTCTTCCCTTTGTCAAGGTTGACATTTTATATATAGGGCTTTGGCATTCCATAAATCTGGAACCAAATTCCAACTGTGCTGCTGATTAGCTGTGCAATATAAGAGCAAGTTTTTGAACCTCTCATTTGGTTTCCTCATTCGTAAAGTAGGGGTAATAATATAGACTCTAGAGGGGTAGATTAAGTGAAATCATGAACAGAAATAAGTTTATATAGTAATTGCTACATAGGAAAAACTCAGTAAAACAGGGCTATTATTATCATTATTGACATTTTCTAGATGTGAAGGCTGACTTAACTTTTACAATCCAATCTCAAGAAATATGTAATTTTACACACACACACACACGCACACACACTCTTTTTTTTACTTCAATGTAAAAAATGAATTAATTATCCACTTTGGATGCTCATTTTCTGATACACAAAGTAATGGCAATATCTTGTTAGACACTGTTAGACAGATAAGCTATGTAATGGGCTAAACAAAAGCTATTCATAAACTTTTCTCTTGTCTATTTTTTCATCTAGTAAGCTAAACTATCCATGTAGTGGTGGAGGTGGCCATGTAAACAGGGGACATGTAAGTGGATGTCACAAAGGGAAGTTTTTAGGGAAGCCTCAAAACAACACCAACTTGACTTGTATGTCTTTGGTCCTTTGTCCTTTGCTGCTTCAGCTTCTCCTCATTTTCTTGCCTAGATTGTGGACATCACACCTCAAGGTGCTACAGATATACAACGGTATATGACCCCTCACTCTAAGCACGTGCTAATAATGTCATTACATGGCTATGATTCGAATCTTCGATGTCACAGTGCAACTGCTTTCTTCCCAGTCCTAAACTACTTTCTCCTGCTTCCTTTGTAGTAGAAAATAAATCCCTGTGTGTTTTAAGGCTACTTTTATTAGCATTCTAGGTTACTTAGAGCTAAACCCTGTTTTAGCTGAAACTAATATTAATACTTATGTCACAGATTCAGTCTGAAGATGTAGTAGATTAAGTACAGAGTTGTCTTCATTCAGTAAATATGTTTAAATGACTGGTCTGAGCAACGTGATGTTTAAGCCACTGGAGTAATGTGGTAAAGTGAATGACCCAGAACTCTTCGATTATATGAAAGTAAGTAGAAACAGCCAAAAGCTGTTAAATGAATAGACAATTGCAGATTTTGACCACTTCTCTAAGTATAATAAATACAGCAGAAAGGACTAAGTGTAGGAGTACAGGAAGTGATTATGAGAAGGTGATCAAGAAATGTAATCTAGTGGGTGATATTTGGGGGAAAAAAGAAGGCTCTGGCTTTGTAAAATCTCTTGAGAATAACATTCTTTCATTTTTATTATTTTTATTTTTTAAAGATTATTTATTTATTTATTTGACAGAGAGAGAGTGCACATGAGCCAGGGGAGGGGCAGAGAAGCAGACTCCCCACTGAGCAGGGGAGCCCAAAGTAAGTCTCAGTCCCAGGGCTCTAGGATCATGACTTGAGCCAAAGGAAGATGCCTAACTGATTAAGCCACCCAGGTGCCCCAACATTCTTTTCTTTTTTTTTTTTTTTTAATTAGTAGTGCAATTTATCTAATGTGTAAAAAAGCACTGGTCTATTGGTGGATCAGAAAACAAAACTTGATTAGTTCCAATATAAGGAGTGAGAAGGAGATTGGAAGAAATATTAAAGAGATAAGCAGATGCCAGATTATATAAAGACTTGTAGGAATTAACAAAAAGCTTTTCTATTCCAGTAATATTGCTGAGTATTAAATCCACCTGAAACTGATTGGAATAAACCAGGAAATTTTTATTATAGTCAAAAATTCTATAGGTCAGAAATTCAGAAAAAGCACAATGGGGATGGCTCTTGTCTGTCTCAATGGTAGGGTCTCATCAGGAAAGACACAGACACCTGGAAGTGATTCACACAGCTGGAAGCTGGAACAGCTGGAACTGAAACGTCCACTTCCAAGATTGTTTCCTTACTCACATATCTGGCATTTGGCCTGGAACATTTGAAGCCGGGCAAGATCTAGGTCTATCAGCCAGACTCATATGCAAGGTCTCTCCAGATAGCTTGGGTTTCTGTCAGTGTCAGACCTCCTGACTGAGTGTTCTGAAAGGAGCAAGCAGAAGTCTCATGGCCCATTCTGACCAGATCTCAAAGGTTATAGAGCGTTGCTTCTTTGGTATTGTAGTAATTTAAGGAGTCATATAGGTCCTCCCAGATTCAAGGTCAGAGACCTTAGACCCCATCTTTCTGTGAAATTAAAGTTGAAGAACTCTGAAGCTACATTTCATACTGATAAAACTATACCAAACAGGGAAAATATAATATATGAATACTTTTTACTGTTCTCCATTCTTCTGAAAGTATTGGCTTTTCACTCTCCTCTATACTTTGATACTCATAATCTTTCTTATTTTTCTCCATTAAATCCCATCTCTCAGAAATAATCTTAATCAGTTATGGTACATTAAATTATAAAATAAATATAATTCGGGGGCCCAGGGTGGCTCTGTCATTTAAGTGTCTGACTCTTGATAGTAACTCAGTTCTTGATCTCAGGGTTGTGAGTTCAAGCCCCATGTTGGGTTCCATGTCTAGCATGGAGACAACTTAAAATAAATAAATGAATAGATGATGATAGATGATAGATAGATAGATAGATAGATAGATAGATAGATGATAGATAGATAGATGATAGATAGATGATAGATAGATAGATGATAGATAGATAGATAGATAAATTTGAAGTATTGTCACTTGCATGGGGAGGTATGTTTAATTCACAAAATTATGGGTCCAGTTTAATTTATTAAACTCCATATCCTAGGGGGAGCCAGAGTAGAAAGTTAGAGTCTGGACAAGGTATACGAATATGCATATATTATACTAATGTAGAAATTGTGGTTCATTAAAGTGTATTTGTCCTATCTACAAAGAATACCTATCATTTATTATTTTGTCCTGCCATATGAGACTGAGGACACATATAGCCAGTTTTTATTTTTCCCAAATAAGCCAAAATTCGAATTTTTAATCTGAATTCTTTTAATTATAACATTTTATCTTCAAATTAAAAAAAAAATTCTCATCTGTAAGTCATTATTTATCCAGGGACTTCCAGCTCATAAGCTTTCCTTAAATTAAAATTAGATACTAGTCATAAAATTGAGGCAGCATTGGAGGTAGTTTTTGTTTTTGCTTGTTTTAGAGAGGGAGGGGGGCAGAAAGAGAATCTTAAGCAGGCTCCATGTCCAGAACGGAGCCCAGTGTGGAGCTGGGTCTCACAATCCTGAGATCATGACCGGAGCCAAAATCAACAGTCAGATGCTTAACCAACTGCCACCCAGGTGCCCTGATAGTTATTGTTTTGAAGGTAATAATCATTGCCATGATCTGTGAAAATGTAATAGTTGCTTTGTATAATGATTTTATATTACCATAAATTTTTTCTTTAAATTCTTTCGATAAGATAAAAAAGCATTCCTTTCTTTTCTTTTCTTTTTTTTTAAAAGATTTTATTTATTTACTTGATAGAAAGGGAGAGAACACAAGCAGGGGGAGTGGCAGGCAGAGGCAGAGGGAGAAGCAGGCTCCCAGCTGAGCAGGGAGCCTGTTGCTGGGCTGGATCCCAGGACCCTGGGATCATGACCTGAGCTGAAGGCAGACACTTAACCTGCTAAGCCATCCAGGCACCCCAAAAAAGCATTTCTAAATACATCTTTATTTTTAAAATGAGTTAACTTTACAACATTGAACCTTTTACCTAACTATAGAACTTAATTTAGAGAGACATATCAAATAATTATTCTATATTTACAGTATATCACAGTGTTTTGTTTCTAATTCTTTTTTTTTCCCTATGTGTGAGGAAAAAATATTTTTTCACATGTTAACTGAAGATATTAGAGCTTCTAAGGAAGAATGGATGCTAGGACAAAATAATCCTTATTTTAATTATACTCCATGATTGTTTTTATATGGATGGTTTTTAACTTCCAACTCCCCACTCCCTACTCCCCCACCCCACCATCTCCACTAAATAAGGCCATACAAAAGAAGTTGAGTGTCAGGATGTCAAACAGAACCACTGGAACCAGTCATGAACGACATAGAGAGGAAGCATAGTAATGTAATTCTTGAAAAATCGTAGTATGATATATTCACAGAATTTGTTCATTCTAAGTTTCAGAAATAATGTTGGAGTTTAAGAAGAGAGAATACTATCAGGAAAGAGACATTTGGTATGATCTAAAAGCTTTTTCTGGTGTGCCTGGGTGGCACAGTGCTTAAGCATCTGCCTTTGGTTCAGGGAGTGATTCCAACATTCTGGGATCGAGCCCCACATCAGGCTTCTCCACTGAGAGCCTGCTTCTTCCTCTCCCACTCCCCCTGCTTGTGTTCCCTCTCTCACTGGCTGTCTCTCTCTGTCAAATAAATAAATAAATAAAATCTTTAAAAAAAAAGTGTTTTCTTCTAGCCACATTCATTTTCATACTTTAACTCTCATTTTTATGTTGACAATTCCATAATAACTATATTTATCTTTTTTCTCTTATAGATTTTATCTGAAAATGGAATTCCCTTTAAATATATCAAAGCAGAACATATTGAATTTTATTCAAAAAGTTCTGCTCTTCTGTCTTCCCCATGTCGTCCATTGTTACTGCCATGGTTTCCATATATTAGATACATTGAGTCAATTAATGAATCATTTATGTCTCTTTTGCATACTATTTTTTATGAGGTTCCTTATTTTCCAGTACCATCGTGTGTCACCTCAAATATCAAAATTGCAATTATTTTGCTTTCCTTCCCTCCAACATATCTGTTCCACTTAATCTTGCACAATTTTCTCAATGACATGACAAATTATGATTGTGTTCACAAACCTTCAAAGACTTTCCACTGAATTTTAACAGAAGAGAATAGATGATTTCTGCAGTAGTATGTTAATGCATAACAAAATATGCCAATCATCTATTCTTCCTTTTTTAAGCAATATATTATTAAAATTTTCCACTTCCAATTATGAAATATTTCAAACATGCCAAAAAATAGAAAGAAAAAAAAAAAAACCTTTTGGCACAGTTATATAACCGTAAGCAAGATTTTACTATAACAAATACTACCAAAGATAACTAGTGGCTTAGATGTGAAGTTTACTTGTATATATTTTTACTTTTAACAGTACAATATTTATAAAGATACAGATATAGAGAATGTTTATATATAACATACAGTGTTTATAACTTCAAAGTTAAAATAAATATATTTTTGTATGTATTACTTGAAATGGACTTTCTAATCTCATGATTATATTTTTGAGATCTAGTCATGATATTTGGGTATCCACTTTTGTTAAATTTCTATATGCAATTTCATCAAATAAATAATAGAAATCATTTTCATCTTAAGAAATGTTTAAGAACTATTTTAAATGTTAAAAACAGTGCTACAATGGGGGCGCCTGGGTGGCACAGCGGTTAAGCGTCTGCCTTCGGCTCAGGGCGTGATCCCGGCGTTCTGGGATCGAGCCCCACATCAGGCTCTTCTGCTATGAGCCTGCTTCTTCCTGTCCCACTCCCCCTGCTTGTGTTCCCTCTTCTCGCTGGCTGTCTCTATCTCTGTCAAATAAATAAATAAAATCTTAAAAAAAAAAAAAAAACCAGTGCTACAATGAATATTCATGGTCTTCTTGTTTGTACATGTTAGAATTTCTGTAGGATAGACACAGAGCAGGCAGGGAAATTTTAAACTTCGTGTATGTGCGTCTTTAGTCTTTCTAGGTATTGCCAAGCAGCTTACCCAAATAGTTGTATAAATTTATCTTCCCACCATATAAATGTTTGAGTTCCTGTTTTCCCATAGCTCACCAACAAGGGAGACTTTCTCAAGCGCTAAATCGTAAAGTAAGAATGATAAATGTGATCACTTTAAAAACCCAATTTGATTAAATAAAATATATTTTATATTTTCTTTAAAACTGGCACAATGTGTTTTTCACATTTGGAGTTAGTATATTTCAATACAATTCATAACTTTTTAAATATGTTAACCAACTGTACTATTGGTATTTTTTGAATAGTCACTAATTTTCTTAGTTGATATGAAATATGTATATAAAATATCAAAAGTCTTGTATCTATTTTTGATTTCCCTGTTATGCTCCAATGGTCAAATTCTTCTTCTCTGAGTCAATGTCACACTGTATAATTACTACAGATTTTATAATCAATGCTTATTGACTAGCTACTCAGTGCCCCCATATGAGTTTGCAAGGGCTGCCAACAAATTACTACAAACCTGGTGGCTTAAAGCAACAGAAACATGTTCTCTCACAGTTCTGGAGGTCTGAAGTCCGAAATTAAGACATAGTTCGGTAACTCTCTTTCCCAAAGCTCTGGAGGTGAATTTCTGATTCTTCTAGCTTCAGATAGCCCCAAGGCATTCATTGGCTTGAGACTGCTTAACCCCAAACTCTGCCTCTGTCCTCACATGGCCTTCTCCTCTTCTCTGTCTAGATGTGATGCTTTGATATACATATGCACTGTGAAATGATTACACAATCAAGCTAATTAACGTATCTATTACCTCACGTGTTTACCTTTTTTTTTGTGGTGAAAACACTTGAGATCTACTATCATAGTGAATTTTAAATATACAATAGCTTATTATTAACTTATTTTAAATATATAATACCTAATTACTATTAATGATACTTTTCTAGTTATTTGCACTATAACATATTTTATCTTTATGAGTTGTTGCTGTTATTATTAGTGTTATAGTTTTCTAATAGTGAATGACCATTTAGATTGGCCCTGATATTTAAGAGTTCTTTTATATACCATTATCACTTGCTTCCTGCATTTTCCTTTTTAGCTCCTTTTCATTCTTCCAGTATTATTTCTTATAATAGTTCATAAGCAAGGCTAAGAGTTGTAATTTCTTAAAACTTTTGATAATCTAAAATGTCTCTTTTGTTTATTTTTTTCACTTTCACTACTGTGTTTCATTTTTTCCCTTCAATTATATTGTTTTGCATTTGGAAGTTTTTATTCCATTGCATTGAATTTGTTTATTTTTTTTTATTTTTTTTAATGGTGAATTATCATTTTTTTTCTTTAAGATTCTCTGAATGATGTGATGCCTGGTCTGGATTTAAGGTATTCACTGTTCAAAACTTGTCAAAGTTCTGAATCTGAGGATTCTTTTATTTAATGATTTATTGAAAACTCCTGGGTATTACCTTTGGATATTTTATCTTCACCTTCTTAATTCCATCTGAATTGTCTAAAAATGTTCTTTGGAACATCTCAGTGTAACTTTTGTAATTTTATTTACTTCTCTATAATCTATCTTTACTCTTACTATTCTTTTTTCCTCTGTATTTAGCAGTTTTTAAATTCAATAACTATTTTATTTTTAGATGTCTTATTTGCCAAATTTTATTCCTTTTTAATATATTTACCCATTATATATTTATTACATATTAGAGCTATTCCATAATTTCTTCTAGATTATTTATTAGTTATAATGAATCCTTGTAATTCTGTTGTATTTTTCTTCTAATTTTCACTGATGGTAAATTATTTTTATGTTTTTCAATCTTTTTTTGTAAATTTATTTTTAATAGAGTTTTAAATGTAAATTTTTCCCCCTTTGGCAATTCCTTACATTTTGGGACAATGGATCATTTCTCCAGAAAAGAAAAAATACATATCTAGATATCTAGAATCTAGTAAATATATAGATATATTTCTGATGCTAGGAATCTCATAGGAAATACTGACTTTGGAGTAATTTTTATTTCAATTTCTCATGTTTAAGTTTCCTAGGCCACATGAATTTTACAAATTCCTACTTCAAACTTGAGGAAGGCATAGGGTACTAATGGTAAATTTTCAGCTTTCTTAAAAACTGAAAACAGTAGAAAATGCTTCATGCCCTTTGATGTTGGGCAGGAATATCTGTCTGGACAATTGACTTCAGGGTCCTAAGTATGTGGAATCCCCAGGAGGTCAAAGATACCTAATCCCTGATTTCTAGTAGTGCAATTTTTAGAAAGTTAAGATCAAAGCTCTCAAACAAATAGAAAACGAATATACTTTAAAGAGATTATTTAACTTATTAATTAAGAAAGCAACCAGTATGATGTTTTTAAATGGGACAAAGTACATCTGACAACCTGGCATATTTAGAAGTGATTTAACAGATGAATGTTAGGGTATGTTGGCTGAGTTCTATATGAAACTGGATACACGACAGCGTCATAAATCTGTGAGGTTATTTGTTTCAACTAGGAATAAATATTTGTATCTCTACAGAAAAAAAAAAAAGTTAGCAAGTCTCTTTACTAGGTTTGTGACCTTTAACCCCTAGGAAGCTGTGAAATGAACTAAGTGCATTTCCCTACAAAAACCTTGGATAGCCTTTATACCCAAAGAACATTACTGCATATGCTGCTCAACTTCACTTCTTTTTTTAAATCTTATTTCCATGTTTGAGATAATTTTCCTGACACACCCCTCCATCACCCACCACCAACCTGCTAAGGGCATGTATACTTCAAAATCCAATCCCTTCTCTTTGCTTTCCTCTATTCCATGCCTGCTCAGAGGGTTAAAATCTTATTTCTCTTTGGGTGTTCCTGTTTCTATACTGTATCATTTAACTCAACTACTCATTTTAAACAATGATTATGATATCTTACAAAGTATTTCTAGCATTTATACTGCAAAGGATTTCAAGTTATCTTTATGTTTTACTTTTGCTTTTTCACCCCCTCCCTGCCTATGACATTCAATTAGTTTTTCTATTTTCTTTCCCAAAGAAGCACATTATTATTAAATGTAATGGGAGGCTGAATAACCCACCACTTTTAAACCTTGATCTTTTTGTTATTTTTTTCCTCTCTTCTTTCCTTCCTTCCTGTCTTCTTTTCTCCCTCCCATTTTCCCTCCCTCCTTTCTTTCCTTTCTGCCTTCCTCATTCCTTTTCTTGGTAAGCTTATGTAGTTTAATTTGTACAATTGCTATATAAAGAAACTTCATTATATTTGTATTTACTGTTCAATTAGATCATACATGTCTTGATGACAATGAGTGTACATAGCTTTCTTTGCATTCTAAGTAGTATTATTTAGACTTGAATAAAGGATTGCTATATATTTGTCTTGTGAAGTTGAAATAATCATGAATGGCTACATATTCTAGCTATCTTCTTGTTGATTCTTCCTTAGAAATACTAGATAACCACTTACCACAATTCTTCCTATTTAAAACCTCAGATATTCTCAGAATTACTATGTATGCTTTCACCTCTGTACCTCCAATACTGCAGAAAACTGGGGATTGTGATAAATGGAAAGCATCTATAAGAATATTTCTAGGCAAGACACTTCGTAAGACTTTAGAAAGTAGATCAAATAAAAATAGTTCATGATAGAAGAAGCATGGATTCATCAGCTTGAATATTGTTTTAGGTAGTAAAACAATATTTGAAAAGAGGTCTCAGTAACATTGCCTAATGTTTCATTTCTATAGGATAACTTAGTAAATCAGATGTTTTAGGGGTCTTCATTTTCCGCCTTTTTTTCCTCCAATTCTTTTATATGATAGTGCAGTGGTTTTTAAATAAGCTTTTTTTTTTTCTTTTCCTTTATGGCAAAAGTACAGAAATTTCTAGTGAAAACTGCCTTTTAAACCTATTCCTGAACTCTGTGAAAGTGCTTATTGTATTTTATTTTAGCTATTTAGCTATTAGTCTGTCAATCACTAAGGAAGTGAAATCAATTAACAAGGTATCAACCACTGTGCTAGCGTTTGCTCACATTTTCTCTTCCACCTAACAGAATCCGCACAGCATCCAAAGGGATGCTAATTCACAGGCATTTGATTAATTGAATAGCAGATATCTTTTCATCTGACTTCATGTTTTTAACATATGTAAGCTCTAGGTGGTTTCTGGCAGTGGAGTTTAGTAAGGATAACATTCATAAAATTCGATCATTAGGTTGCACAGTTTCAGGTTATTATCATGTAGATATTTTATATATTTTTCCAAATAACATAAAGTGGATTTTTGGGTTCAACATGCATTTTTGCAAAGAATGCGTTTCAGAAATATTAACCTATTTACAGAACAAGAAGCAAATCAGTAAGTAAAAATAATTTTGAGATGAAAAACTTTATAAAGACTAAATGTTTATTGTCAGAGATGAATGCCAAGTTTTAGACATTTAAGAGTAACTAAATCAAACTATCCTTAAATATTAAACTCATCATTTACAATTTTGCTTGTAAACATCAACAGACATTCTTGCGAATATATAAATGAGAGACTTTAAAAGGATGTTGTTGTTTTTAAAAATAGCTTTTAGAAAAATAACAAAGTGATTTTATGTCCTGAAGTGAAGACCCTTGGAGGCATTTTTTCACATGGCCTGTCAAAATGTATACCCAAAACATAAGTGGATGTCTGAGTAATAATTTACCTATCTTTATATGATGTGTCAGGTTTTATTTTTCAAAACAAGAGTTGGTTGACATCAACAAAGTCTTTAGTTGAATTTTTTTTTTCTGTTATTTACCCAATGTATATGTGGAGTGCTTTGACAGCATATAAAAACATTATTAAATAATTATTAAACTGTCACAAGCATCTAGATAATCAAATAATGATGCACACATAAAATAGAATTATTTCATGAGTTTATAAAAATTTCCAAATGTACAAATTAAATCAAGCTACCAAGATAAGGGTTTTTGGAAAATAGATATTAGTGCTGGAGTGCAGGTCATAATTAAAACTCAACATGGGCCATTCTACTTTGAAGAAAATATGTTACTAAAGATATCCAGGAAAAATATTTTGCTACTTTTAAAAGCTCTTGTGAAGTCATAGATTTAACAGAACTTAAAGGTACTTGAAGCATATTACCATCTTAATTTCCATTCTGTCTGGTACTATGCTTTACAAACAACAGTATGGAGAAATAAAACTTTCCTGGGTTTCTCAGTGCCTCTAGGGACTCTTCACATAACTAGAGAATCAGGTCTATAGCCATTTGTTTAGTTAATTTTTCTGATCTGAAGGCAGTAAAACTCCTACTTCCTTCCCAAGAGAATCAAATTGTCTCAATTCCTAGATTACTAAATCTCCAGTTACTAGGTCCCAAGTTTTAGTCACAAGGTGTAAGAAAAACTAGAACTTTATCTATCTGTATATTTACATGTCAAAAAGATGAAACTCCAGAATTTGGAGACAAGTAATGGTCATCAAAGCCTTCAGAGTTGGGGCTATCAAATTCCTGGAGAGATTTGACTCATATTCCAAAAGGTTGGTATAAAGAGGAGTCCCTTTCAGGAGGACAGGAGGAATGCTGCCTGCTCCCTTTTACTATAAGCAAAACAAACAATCCAACAAACAAAACATTTTTTCTTTATTTTTGTCTGTGGAAAATCTGGCTATTCACTAGGACAATCAACCTGACTCTGTACATGTTTTCCCAGGAATAAAGCCTGGGGAAAGGGAACCAGTGCTCATTGTTAAGAGATCGGCCAGACTGAGAATACTTGTGTGTTCGTTCAAAATAAAAAGAATAAATATGAATAGTAAAAGCCCAAGAAACAGGTCCTCAGATTTTATTGAATAGGTGAGTGGATAAATGAATATGAAATAAGAATTAAGATATTGGGAAGATGTTTTCTTCCATTGAAAAAATCAGAGAATCAAATTCTGAAAAATTAAATTTATGTAATGTGTGATTATAACAGTAAAAAGAGAATCGGTGTTCTTATTTCAGAGAGAATTAAACCAAAGCAATTCAAACTCAAGCTATTGCCATAGAGAGGAAGATTGCTATCTATCTAGGGATGCTTAAAAATGAGGAGCTCTTCAAGAATAAAGTCTAAGGCAAACTGGACATTGAGACCAATGTAAAATACTGTTTGAAGGCATAAATTGTTACATCATGAAGACTGTTTGTAGGATTTAAGTAAAATTAAACTTCTGGAACTGCCTTTTCATGAGGAAATAAATTGTTAAATTAACAGCTATTTTGGGAAGACAACTCCCATTCTACCTCAATCTCTAATATTGCCAAGAAAAGTAATATTTTGATAACACTAACAGAGTTGACTTAACAGGAGCATGATAGCCTTGTTAAGGCCCTTTCAGATGTGAAAACACAATACGATGGAGGAGAAAGGCAACACTCCCCTCCTCTAAAAGGTAGCCCTAAAGTAGTCTGTATCATGCCGCAGGCCTATACTGAGGAGATGATGCTTGAAACAGACTTACAGAACTAGTGGTTTTATTCACACTAAGTATGTCAGTAAGAAAGTTCTCCTCATATATTTTCCTGAAGGGTCTTGAAAAATATAATTTCAGGTGCAAATATTTGAAATAAATGTGCATTCTCAAAGCAAATGATTTAGCTCTTAATTTTAATAAATGCTTTATTTATTTTTAATAAATGATCACAGTCATGATCAATCATTGCTTACACAGTCATATTTCATAGTCACATTTCAATTGTTAATCCTCCAGATCAAAGCACATAGAGAATTGAAATAATGGATTTTTTTCACTAGGCTCAATTCTGTCTTTATTTTAGGTTCCTATTTTTTTGTGTCCAATTTTAATTTTAACACCTTTAATTAACAATAATTGATTTATAATGTATTACTTTTGAGCTAGAATGGCATTGAAATACTCGTCAAAAATGTATTCACTTGCAGACTTAGACTCCATTGTTAGCTACTTTATTGTCCTCTTCCTTTCTTAACCTCAACTTTTAAATATTTGTTCTGCCATTCTCCTTAACATTTTTACAGTGGTTTAAAATTGTTTCAAGGGCTTTTTCAAATTCTGTTTTGTAATTCTGACCATAATGCTATTTAAAAATTCTGACTGAATGTTTTCAAATAATTTAGAATCTATTTGAGTGTTTTACTAAAAAATATGTAAATCCTATGTTTAATCTAGATTTACATTCACCAACTTAATAAATGTTTCTGAGCCACTGACATTTGGTTGACTCCATGGAACTTAACAAAATAAGAAGTACTTTTTGGTTCAACTAATGTGTAACATGTTCTGTCTGCGGAACCAAGTCTTATGGATAAGCTTGCATAATGATGGCCATGGGGTTTTTACAAGTCTGTTTATACATGGGGCTTGAAAGAAGGAATGGATTTTTGGCTTTAGACACCAAATGCCTGTTATTCATAAGACTATGAGTAATTATTTAGTAAATATTTAAGAGGACTGGAGGATGGAGGGGGGAGATACTATTTATTCTTCTCCTAGAATACTCACTTCTAATTCAAGTGACAAAATCAATAGAAAAGTGAGAGAATCTAGGCATTTTGAGATGGCTGAAGAGTAAAAATTCTATATGCATAGTGGTTGGAAATTATTTTTGGTATTTACTTTTCATAGAATATAATAATGTTGGGAAATGAACAAGGCAATTCCCAGATGAATTATATAATTATTTGCAGTACTTTCGAAGATATTGATCTCTCTTCTTTATAAGTAATTCATAGGACACAATATTAAACAATAGATAAAATACCAAGTAAATAAGCTTCAGGGCATCACTCACAGCATAATTAAAAACTAAGTTACTTTTTTATTTCAACAGACTCAATTCCCATTCAACACAACTGTGCACGACAGATCTATTGTCAAATAACTTGCAAACATAGACTGAAAAAGATTTTTACATTAACTTTATAAAACTTTCTCTTTTGAAATGATCAATATCTTATTTAATTAATTTAGCTTTCCTTAACAGCTTATAATTTGAACTGAGATATTTGGAGGAAAGTACAATTTTTAAATTATCTGTAAATATAAAAATAAATGCCCTTAGCCAGGATGCCAATCCTACCAAGAAATGTTGAAGATATATAACAAAACTCTAAAGAAAATAAATATCACTGTCCAGGCACAGTCCCTGTCTTCTTCTACTAAATCGCCCTACAATTGACTGCTTCTTCACTCTTGTTGACTTTAGATGTTTTCTATCCATATATTGTCCATCATTACTACATCTTTGTAGCAGAAAATTACTACAACTTAATCTTTGTTGTAGAAGTACTGGTTGTACTTCTGTATCTTATCAACTTCTTGTTGCCATTTAGAATACGAGGTACTGCTGCTTTTCCACTTTTGTTTTTATTTTTTTATTTAAAAAATATTTTATTTATTTATTTAAGAGGGGGTGATAGCACAGAGGGAGAAGCAGATTCCCACTGAGCAGAGAGCCCAACATGGGGCTTGATCTGAGGACCCTGAGATTATGACCTGAGCTGAAGGCAGATGCTTAACTGACTGAGCTACCTAGGCACCCCTCCACTTTTATTTTTACTTAATGTAAGTGATAATCACTTTCTCCATAATGAAACGACACAAGATGATCATTTGGTGTATTGTCCAAATTGGGGCACTGTTGTGACTATTTCAGGCAAATCAGGACATATAAATGCCCTTCTACTGGAATACAAAATTTTATTTTTATCTTTATTTTATTAAAAAATGAGCTTTCTAGAAATTACATAAACACATTGAATTCTTAATTTTGCCTTTGTATTCACTCATCTATACAATTTGAAATTGAACATTTTTCTATGATCAACACTGTTTAATTATATGTATAAAAATGTTTTCATAAAAACATTCTTAAAATGACAGCTAAATTCTATTTAAAGGAAATGAGTTTTAACGTGTTATTTGCAACTTGTTCCACATATTCCAAATATACATAAATTTTTTATACTAATTAAAATATTTGTATGCTAAGTAAAAATAATTTGATTAGGATATTTTGCTTTCATGAAGAGACTTTGAGAGAATTCTGAGCATGTCATGGATACGAGAACAGCAGTTTAAGAAATAGGAACTTTGTAGAACGTGGATATTCAAAAACAATAAAATAAGAACAAATCAATAGGATCTGCTTTGATTAAACCTAAGGATTCCAAACGTGACTGGGCATGTCCCAATTAGCTGTAGAAAGATGGAACAGGATTGTAGGGACAGAAAATGAATCTAAGCCTATTATGTAAATTGAGTCAGATCATAGGAAGAAGTGACTATTTGATGTATGTATTGAAAGGGATTACTATTAACAGGTATTATTAAAAATTAAAAAGAAGACAAAAAAGAGAGAGAAAAGAACTGCTATAGGATGTAATCAACTTGCTCTAGAGGAAGAGGGCTCTTAGGTTACAAAGATAGAAATAGTGATGAGAATGGGAGAGAGGAGTTGGGAATCATCCCTAACACTGGTGCTGCATGTTGGGATGAGATTATGTGGTTACTCACTGATTAGGGCTATAACTCTGACCAGTGATACATTAACAGATTCAGAAAACATGGGATTAATAATGGAGATACAGAGAATAGATAGATTGTACAATGTTTTCTATATGTAAGACCTAGTTATTTATGTATGTGTGTGCATAATACATATTATTATATATAAAATATATTTTTCATATACTATAGATACTGTAAAATATATACTGTATTATACATTATACATTCATATATAAACAGATACATAATATAGAAATGGAGAAAATGACAGTAAAGAGGAAACCTTATTAACAAGAAGACTGTAGAGTCTTAGAAGAGGGTTTGAATTTATATATGAACAAAGGATGACCCAAGAATTTTGTACTGGGGATTGGAAAATAGATTATATACCAGTCCTAAATAGAGAGACCACTTGATGTTTTTAAGGGATAGTATAATACAGAGGGCGGTTACAAAAGTGCTGGGAAGGCTGAAAGAATAAAAGTGGCTTGTGGAGTTATTCCACATGATGAGTAACTGAAGCAAGCCACCATCACCCCTAACCTGGGAATAGACAGCAGACGGGGTGCAGTCTAATCCCCACAATTCCACACCAACCATTGGTCCAACTGGAGTGCAGCCGATGTTAAGCAGTAAGCTTGGACTCTCCGTGAAACTTCTGAAGACACCGGTGTTGCTACTGCTGCCATCACCGTTGCTGTCGCTCAGAGACAGTCCAGGAGCCCACAATGCCACCCACACTGATGATCTTGTCTTTAAAAACAGGCTGAAACTATTATTTATTGTGTGATTTCAAATCTATGAAATTCAATATCAAGCAAACTTGACTCATGAAGGTAAAAGGTAAAGTAGTGGTTGCCTATAACAATGACTAGGAGGGTTCATAATGGAGACCAGCATTTTAGTAAAACTCAATATATATTTATCTGCATTGTAATAATACTAGTATTTGATGTTGTAAAAATGTGTTAGGCTCTATGCTTAAGATCCCTATCCCTTACATGTGCATTATACACACTAAATTTTAATTTTAAAAAATTGTTAACAGTAGTTCCAATTCAATATACAATGTTGGATAATTTTTGGAAGAGGTCATTTGGAGGACATGACTATTGGTTGACCTGTGAGCTGGACCCAGGCAAACAGAGACTCCTCATCCCCTTTTTGCTTCTTGGATTGTGCTTTCCACTTGCTTTCCTTGCATTAGAAGCTGACCCCAGGACGCAGACTTCAGATAGCTGGGTGATGTTGAGACTATCTGGACAGCATATGTGACTGAACCCAGCTAAGGCATCTATATAAACTTTTAAGATCTGGAAGGCCAGTACGGAGATGTACTTATCTTGCAGCTGCCCAAGACAAACCTTGTAAGTAAGTCCCCTTGCTTATTAAATGTACCACCTGCCTTGCTGCAGTGGCTTGTTTCTTCAGTCTCTCCTTGTCTTCTGCGTATGGGGGCCTATTTCAGATTACACCTGGGAAGCTCCCAGGCTTGCAAAGCAAAACAATGGTTTAACATATTCTACCACTAAAGGCCTTTGAACTGTTAAAATAAATAGAGAGCATTTTGTTAAAATAATATGGCATATCTAAAATAAATAACTTTAAATTCAGGTAGGAATTTGAATAAGAAATTTTATATAAACTTACAGGAAATATGAAATTAGTAAATGTACACATGTACGCAAACAACTATTGCTGAATTGTAAGCTCCTGTTTGATTCATCTAAAAAATGTTTAACAGTGTACCATAGTTTAATTTTAAAATGTTTCTTAGTGGTACATAGATCAATAGTTAATGACAACTTAGATTCCATGAAAAAGAGGAAAAGTGGTTTGAGGGAATTTATCTGTCTTCTACATAAAATATGAAAAATCCAGTTATGTTATAATAACTCCATTTTGTTGGTTTATCTTATTGTTTGTATATCCCTACCCCTGTCTCCTCCTCTTCATGTATGAAATAACTCAAAACAGACTATGAATTATCTACAGTAATATCAGGGGTAAAGGAAACACATATTTCTTTTAAGGATACCAATTGGAAGCAGCATAGACTTCTGCTCACATGCCATTGTCCAGAAACTACTTGCATGGTTTCTAGTGCATTCACCAAAGTGAAAGAAGGCTGGTGAATGTAGATTTTGGCTTGCCAAGTTTCCTGCAAAATATAGGGATACATTTTAAGATGACGGAGGAAAATGAAAATTAGAAGTGTTTGTCACTTTAACTCTGAAGTATCCATGTATTCCCAAAGAAAGAATATCACTAATTCTGATCTGATTACCTCCTTCAGCTCCCTTTCCATGATCTCTATTTAACAGCAGTACTCTGTCAGGGACTGTTTATAGTCTCATACTCCATGGACTACATTGTTTGGAAAAATTCAGAATATACACTTTACATAATTTTTCTGTCTTATGTACTCTTGCTGGAATTGCTTTCCACTGGTTCACTGCTATAGTACATTCTAAAATGGAAATATTATTTTGTCTATATTCTTTCACCTCCATTCAAATGTGTATAATCCATGGTGACTAATTACTAGAGATGGATTTTAAAAAGGAAGAATTTATCAGCTACTTGAACAAAAACACAATTCTATTTTATATGCCTTTAACAAAATCTTGAACCTAAGTAATTACATTGAAATATAAGTGGTTTATTTCGAAGTAAGTCAATAAGAAATAATTTCATCAAATACCAAATGTAATATCATTTCTAAATCTTATGAAAGCAGGGAATGTATCAGAATAAGAAGAGGCAGCATACATGCCAGGTGATGAGGTGATGAAGAATATTAATTTGAAGCTGTAGACAGAAATTGTCTATTGGTCAAATGAGTAAAAATTGTGTTATATTAAAATTAGCCAGTGATAAGACCTCTCAATCAATTCTTTTTGATAGATGGATTACCCGTGGCTACCTATTTTCTTTAGCATATCCTATTTTTAGATATTGTATTTTAAAGCTTCCAAGAACATAAATATCATTTTAATTGATCTGTTATAGTTAGTGTTTGTTTTTAAAATCCTTAAAAAAACCATTATTTTGTATTATATTAACAAGATAGATTGTGATAATTTAGGATTTTTTTGGGGGGGTGGATTGATGATCTATTTTTCTGCTGAGAAAGAAGGCTATTCATAACTTTAAATTGTTAGGTTTTAGGAGCAATAAAAATTGTGGGATTTCCTTAATGGCTTACTTGACTTCACTTTTGAAATATTTATCAGTCTCAAATATATTACACTTTATGCTGAACAATGACTCTTAATAGTGTCTGATGGAGAAGACTTACCAACTGATTATGGATCATCACTTCAGAGTTGGGCTCATAAAAATATAAGTATTAATATTTATATTACCATGTACTAATGTCTTTCAATTTGTGACTCAATTAAATATGCTTTATTGACTTCCTGCTATGTGCTTAAAATTGTGCCTGGTAGTGTTATGCAAGGTACTGTGGAAATGCTTAAGCATTATGTTATGTCCACTGCCCAAGAGAGTATTAATCATTAGGGAAGTAAACCTAAACTATAAGAAACCCTGAGGATATGAAACAGATAATTTTTAACTTTGTACATATATTTGATACAGATAAAATCTATATGGAATCACCTATAACACAGTTGAAATGGGTCTCTATTAAGATAATACAAAGCAAATAGAAAAATTAGAAAAAAAGAAGGTGGAGAACTATTTTGAAGACCACATTAGTATAATTTGATGGTACATTTAATAAAAACAAAATTACATATGCAAAAGCAAATCTAAAGTTGCATAAATTCAACAAGAAATTATTTTTTAAAAATATTAAAATTATATATATTTAAGGTATACAACATGATGTCTGACACACACACAGTGAAAAGATTTCTACAGTCGATCTATTTATTTTGCATGTTATGTGTATGTGTGTGGTAAGACCACCTGAAATTTACATCTTAGCAAATTTCCAGTACTCAATACAGTATTATTAACTATAGTCATCATGCTATACATTAGATGTCTAGACCTGTTTATCCCAGATAACTGCAGCTTTGTGCCTTTGGCCAACATCTCCTAATCTGCTCCACTTTCCCACTCCTGGCAACGACCACTCTACTCTGATATTTGATGTTTTTAGGTTCCATTGCAAGTGAGATCATGTGATATTTATCTTTCTGTGTCTGGTTTATTTTACTTAGGGTAATATCCTCCACTATCATTTATGATGTAGCAATAGCAGTGTATCCTTTTGTAAGGCTGAATAATTTTCCATTATCAATATAGTGTAATTTTTTAATCCATTTATCCATTAACAGACACTTATTTTGTCTCTATAGCTTAGCTATTATGGGTAAATCTCCAATGAGCTTTGGAATACCAATATATCTTTGAGGTATTCATTTTATTTCCTTTGGGCATATACCTAGAAGAGAGATTCCTGGATCATATGGTAGTTCTATTTATAATTTTTAAAGAAACCTTGATACTGCTTTGCATAATGGCTATAGCGTTTCACATGCCCATCTACTAGGATTTACCTTTCTCCACATCCTGACTCACGCTTGCTATCCCTTGTCTTTTGATCATAGCTGAGCAAGGGAAGTTTACTAGGGCTTGTCCAACTCGAGATTTTCTAAATGATGATATTTGTCTGGGGCTTTTTCAGTCCAGCTGAAATTTGTCAGTCTACACTGCTGTCTGAGCTTTCTCCTTCCCAATCATCTACTGGTCTCTCTCCTTTTATAGGTGCCAGACTTGTAGCATCATCTAGAAAATCTTCTAGCTGTCTCTTTCTAGCTTCATCCTCTCCTTTTCCTTCAAAAATATTTTCTCTAATTAACCTCTCACTTGGCATCTGATTCTTGAAAGACCTAAACCGACAATTTTTCCTACTTTCACTAAAAACTTCCTAATTGAAACATCAGTAATTAATTCAATAAATATATATTAAACATGAAGCACCATGCTATGTACTGGAGAAACAATGATGCCAAGGAACCTATAGCAATACAGTCTCATATGTGCTATAATAAGAATATAGAAAAAGTACTATTGTTTCATACAAATGAGATTTAAGAGGTTAGAGAAATTGAGAGTCAAAACTGAATACCAATATGAGTTATAATAAGATTAATGTAAGACAGAGAGTTCATAAAATAGGTTAATAATTAAAATGATATACCTGAAGCTTTAACCACAATGGCCCAAATAATTAAGTGTCTAATAAAATTTTTCCATACTCCCTTTGCTGTTGTTCTTGAAGATGCTATTTCTATTATTCTTGTGCTGTCTTGACACAGTCAGCTCTGTATGAAAACTTGGGACCAACAGAGTAAAGATCTGCATAAAGATCTGCAAGGATTCCAGTATGAGATATGGGTGGTGAAAGTGGTAATACTTGTAGACAAAGGCGTAAACATACAACAAATATCAGTGGTCTTGCCTATCAAATCTAAAGAGTGTGCAATTTGCTAATGATGATTATATATGTTTCATGACATCAAGAGCCTCATGTATTGTTTTATCACTGCATCTTCCCAAACCTAACACAGTGTTAAATAGGTAGTACTTAATAAATCATTTTGAGGAAGAATCAAATACCTATTTCCAAGAAAAGTCTCAACCCCATATTTGTAATTCATACGATTGGTTAGAAGAGAAAAAAAACTGAAAGGAAAACTCTATACAGAAAAGCTATTTCAGAAAATTATACAAATTTATTCCAACAATGAAGAAAATGGTAGATATGGATTAGAATTGGTAGTTAGTGTTATATTTCAAACTTAGACTAAAGTGTGAATGATTTCCTATTTAATAGTAGAGATAACCAGAAATAAAAGCATGTTGTGCATGTGAGATGTTTTTGTTTGGATTGCCTATAGGTTATCAAAAGGGAAATATACAGTAAACAATTGAACATACAGGAATATAAATATAGAAGACAACACCACCTACCTGTAGTTCTTGACAACTGAATTGCCAAATTAAAAAGATGTTTTGAGACCCCTAAAAATATAGAGATAATTTCCATATTTTATCGAGGAAAGAAGGAAAACAAAGTCATAACTACTTAAACTCTCACCACTAGTATGTTTCTTACAGACATAAACTTCATGAGTATACTCAGATGTAAAATAACAAAGAGCTATAATAAACCTTGACATCTTTTTGGGAAAAATGTTTTAATAGTAAACATATATAAAATTGATCAACAATGGATACTTATAGCATATTATACATTTTTTTTAGCTTGTTTAAAGGAATCATAAGAGAAATATAAGAACACCTGATGAAGCTCAGCTGAATTAATCCAACTGTGAAAAACAAAATGACTAGTGGTCATCTCTTTATTCTCATTAAAAGAATAAGGAAATAACTAAATTTTATGGAAACAGCTGTATATTAATTTATTTATATTATGTTCATTGCACTTCAAATTAGATTGCTGCTTTAAGAAATGATGTAAAATTACACATTTAGAGATGCTTTCCAGAGGGTTAATTGAAAATTGCTTACAAAAACATCACAAGCCACAAATTGAAACTGTTTTCAGAAACTTGCTTTAGATGTGACACTCAATAACAGATTCACTGGTACATAGTTTTACCATGAGGCATTGCTTATTCTCGAGAACTTAAGGAGTGGCCATTTTTGGAAGAAGAAAAAAAAAATCAAGTAAGTTTTGTTGAATCAAGGGGATTTTATTTTAAGGAAACTGTTTGGAATCCTCTTTTTAAGAAGGTGCTTATTCTGAAATCTAAGACAAAGCCAAATAGAAACATTTGATATTTGATATAAAACTACTTTTAGTTGGTCATGGGATAGCCATCCATAATTTACCCCAATTTACTAAAAAAGGGGAAGAGAGAGTGAAACAGAGAGTGGGAGAGAAAAGAGAAAATCAAAATAAAAACAGCAAAACAGTACTGGAATATGACTAAATACTAGTTTATAGAATCAAGAATTAATTGCCACTGGGGCGCCTGGGTGGCTCAGTCGTTAAGTGTCTGCCTTAGGCTCAGGGTGTGATCCCAGTGTCCTGGGATCCAGCCCCGCATCTGGCTCCCTGCTCCACTGGGAGTCTGCTTCTTCCTCTCCCACTCCCCCTGCTTGTGTTCCCTCTCTCGCTGGCTGTCTCTCTCTCTGTCAAATAAATAAATAAAATCTTAAAAAATTAAATTAATTGCCACTAATTATGACATGGATGAAACTAATTGATTAAATATTAAAATATATTTTAAAAGGTGGCATTAAAACAGCCTCCCTGGAGATTCCTGGAACAGAAATTAGGTTGGCACCCTGTATCTGTTGTATGTTGCATTTTTTCTTTTCACGTTGTATGAAACCATGCCAACTAAAAGAAAAGTTGATAGACGTAATACAAAGAACTGCCATGTAACTTTCACTCAGAAAATTCCCTTAAGTTTACAAACTGCCCCAATACCTTTTATAGGAAAACAATCCCCTCCAGAACAATGTGTTGCTCCTGGTTCTATGCCTCTTTAGTTCTTTCAATCAAGATGAATTCCATAGTCCTTCCTTGACCTTCAAAACAACCCAAATGTTTTTGAAGATTACAGGCTGGGTTAAAGTTTCTTTCAGAATTTTCCTCAATTTCTTTGTCTGATGTTTTCTCATGATTAATTTTTAGGATCTGCACTTTTGGCAAGAAATCATCAACACAATGCTGTTCAATTCTTACCACATCCCATCAGTTGACATACAAAATCTATTTGTCTCACCAGTGGTGTTTTTAAGTACCTTTTGAAAGATGACATCTTCCAGGTTTTCCCACTATAGAGTTACTCTTCATTTCCTTTATATTTATTTAAATAATATATAGCACAACATAATATATAATTAAATCATATATAATTATTTAATGGGGAGATAATTTAAGGCAATGAAAATATCTCGTTCCTTATCCAACGCTTACCCATTTGGTTTAGCTTCCATTGGTTTCTTGATTCAATTGAATGCTACTGTGAAGGTTGCCAGATAATGATTTTTTTAAAGTATATCATAACCCCTTCTCCATTTATTGATAGACTTTCTATGGGAAAAAGAGCTCTTTCTATTTTTTTTTCTATTTTTTCTACTCATGTATTTATTTACTTAAATAATTTATTATTAATTAAATAATTCACTCACTAGAAGAAAGAGCTATTTCTATAATATAGAATTATACAATTTATATACATAACAATTCAAATGGATAATTATCCCAAAACAGGTATTCAAAATACATAAGGCAAAAATTATTTATTTAAAATCAGAAATAGTTTATCTAAAAATACAGTATGAGATTTCAACATTCCTTTCTTAGTAGCCAGTAAACAATATACAGAAAATTAGTAAAGAAAACTTGAAAAAAAGTCTTGAAAAGCAATGCCAAACAATTTGACCAATTTAACATTTATAGAACAATTGAAGAAATAACAATAGAACGTGCATTTTTCCAAGTTTATAGAAAACATGACCATGATGGGCCATATTCTGGCTTATAAAATAAGTCACAATATATTGGCAAGGATTTATGTCATGCAAAGGATATTCTCTTTCCACAAAAAGTTAAAATATCAATGAATAATAGAACCTAGCTGTGAAATATTCAAACTTTTGGAAATTGCACTGTATACTTCAAAATAAGTTTTAAAAAAGAATCTCAAGTAAAATAAAAAATTATTTGGAAACGAATGAAAATGAACATACAAAGCAGTGCTTTGAAAAAATGTTATAGCAATATTTGCTTTAAAAAAGGAAGTATAATTGCTGGATTGCATAGTAAAGGTTATCTTAGTTTCACTAACATACCATTAAACTCTTTTCCAAAGTGTCTGTATCATTTTGAATTCCCACCAGCAATGAAAGCGGGTTCTTGTTGCCCGCAATCTTTGTGAGCATTTGGTGTTGTCAATGTTCTGGATTTTGACCATTCCGACAGGTGTGTAGTGAATATCTCATTGATTTAATTTGCATTTCCCTGATGATAAATGAATAGTATCTTTTGGTAAGCTTATTTGCTATCTGTATTTCTGTTTTGGTGAAGTATCTGTTAAAAAAAATTCAAAGTTACAGATTTTTACAGATTTTTCTTAGCCTCAATGTTATCATCTGTAATAAATCAGAACAGCTTATCATTAGAATTAAATATTAAAACATGCTTAAGATATCTTAACGAGTACTTGACATATGTAATATATATTGGTTTCTTTCCCCTCATTTTGTGATTTATTTTAGTCGTTATGCATTGATAGCTTTATGGCATCTATAACTAACCACCATGGTTTTTTTCTTGTTCATTGGTTTTGTTTTATATACCTCACAAATGCATAAACTCCTTGGAATCAGGAAACTTGTCTTGCTCATTTTAATGTCCCTCTCATCTTCTCATGAGTGCACTTTCTTATACATAAATGTTCCCTAAATGTTTATAAAATAAATTAATGTTAAATAGATGCATACTTTAGTCATTAACTTTCAAAGGATTGATCTAAGGTTGAAGCTTCTTTGTTAAACCATAGTATTTTAATTTTTGGTGATATTTTAATAATAATAGAACTTCAGAAATTAATTAAAATCAATATTTATACACATAAGATTATGGATTCTAGAAGCATTGTAGGATAACCACATACATTTTGAAGTAAAGAATAAAATTAATTCTTAAAGTCTTTCAAATATTATCATCCTATTTACTCTCATTTTCTTTAGATTAAATTTTTATCTTGAATATTATTTTTAAGTAAAGATCTTAGAATCTTTAACTATAATAGGAATATAAAAGGGATATGTGCATGAAAATGTTTAAATCAACTTAATCTATGGAAGTGTTATTAACTAAGTTCAAGTAAAATTACATAAAGAGCAATAATGCATTTTATTTTCTTTCCATCATTTTCCTAATGAGTCTTGGAAGTTTATATAATTATTTTAATTAGGGTTATAAACTTCTACCTGGGCAGGTGAAAGGCTAATTACCTAATTTATATGCAAACTGAGCAATTTTCTCTAGGCTCTTTAGCACTTCATCTTTCCATTTAATTTTCTCTGTTTCAATCAATTAATACTTATTTTGTTTTTGTCCCATTTAAATGAACGATCAAAAATCACCCTTAGTGTAAACTCCATGGTGATGCTTCAAATGAAGAGTATTTTATCCCCAATGTGCATTAGGTGAACATACACTTAATATTTTGTATTTGCCTACATTTGTACAAGGCATATCATATGTTTGGGAAAAACAGTATCAATTTGCATAAAGTGCATGTTACCCTTAAACTTTAAACCATAATAAAATAATAATAAAAATATAATGATGTTCATACTTCTTAATTACATAAGTGGAAAGATTGATGGTCAATTCTTGTTTTCCTCCATGTTTTCTTTTAGTGATGAGAGCAAAAGTGGGTAACAAGAAAACAAAACACAAGTCTATTCCATCATTGTAACCAGTTCTAGACCATATCACAACATGAATCTATTTTTATTTATTCTGAGATTAGCTCCATACCTAGAACTTAAATATGCCCTATTTTTTTGAAAAAATAAACAAAAGAACCCTGCATTTAGATCTGAAAATATATGTAGGGTGTCATTCTAGTAATTTTCAGTGCCATTATCATTATTTGTGGGAAAATTCAGAACAATGAGTGGGTTTTAAATTAAATTTACACATAAGTCATCAGATTTCAAATGTTAACTCTGTTTCAACCATCTGGAAATTTCATATGGATAACACTTTAGCTAGAATAATTCAAATTTTTTTCTTTCAAATAGTTAAAATTTCTATTTCTTTTAATCCAGTTGGAAAAATTATGCACGCGTGCACACACACACACAGAGTCAAGTCATAGACACTGTATTGCTGCTATCTTCTGTAAGGTATTTTCTTTAGTATTTTGAGTAGAATTTAGAAGGTTTTTTTAACCAAGTTTTTCTTTCTTCCTTCCTTTTTTTTTTTTCTTAATTCAAACCAAGGATGATGGTCTAAGGAAGTAATATAATAGAAAACTATTGTATTCCTTGGTAGGAGACAAAATATAAGTCATGTTTAACTCCTAAAACAATAGCTAAATTGTACCACAAAGATATTAACTAATTATACTTGGAGGAAAAAAGTCATACAAGCACTATGCAAAGCATTGTCCTTTTCCACTGTTGGAGGGCATTTATTCATAGACATCATATGTGCTTTCTTCCCGAGGGGTGAGATTGACCTAGAACCCTACAGACAGCTCTTCTCTGTTAAGCTTGCCAACTATTTGTCAGGAATGATTAGTGAGAAATAAAGAAAGAAAATTTCCCCTGTTGATAATAAGGGGCAAATAGAAGAGACTCTGAAATTATCATTGGGAATCACATTTGTTCAGTAAGAATACTTTGCATTTGATAATACATAAATTCACTGACCAACTTTTATTTTTACATATTTTAGTGATGAGTCATGTTGAATTTGACAGGTTTTCAATAATAACAAAACATTCTGTGCCAACTCACAAATGGATGTGTGTATTGTAATTATTTTTACTGTAAACAATAATTTCATTTGTGTTATTCAGGTGAGAGGAAGGAATAATTAATTGTGGTTTACTTCTAATCATACTTTTAGAAACCTACTCTAAGTGTCTGGACTTATAATAATTTAAAACGTATTTTATATAAAAAAATTAAATGAGAGAATTTACTACAACTTTATTTTGGAATATATTCTGAATATATTGCAGCATAAAAACTAAAGAAAACTGTAAATATTCCTTAACAGTTCCATAAAAGCCTCACATTCCTTATTATGAAATCAATTTTAATGTTGGAATAATATTTTGATCTATATTCATAAGATTAATGGGAATTCCTTAGCTTTTATTTTGACTCTTAATGGGATAACCAAGATAATATAGGTTTGCAACACTGAAAAATGTAGCATGAAGAATTTTTACAATAAGCTTTTTAAAAATATGCTTAGTTTGGATAGATATCAACTTATACTAGGTCCGTGTGTTGTGTAAGACAAAATATCCTAAATAATTGAGATTGATATTGTATTATTAGATTCAATAATGTTCATTTTAAACATTGAACAAAATTGCCACATTCCTTTTAAACCCAGATAGAAATTAACTCAACTCCCAGGAGACATTTAAGTTTCATGTTTCCTTATGCTAATAGCCTCAAAATTCAAATGCTAACTTTTAATCTCCATTTTATTTAGAATGTATCACAAATCCATAATGCAATAGGATGGGCTCCTATTTTTGAAAGTGCTCTTTGACATTTTATTTCTGCAGTAGTACAGACTAGAAATTTGAACCAGTCCTACAACTAAAATAATTTTAAAAGTTGCATAAAACATAAAAATATATTTAGTACTACGATGAGCATACAAACATACAAAAATTACTCAGAAATCAGTATTTTCTCTTGAAAGCCTCACTGGCCCTGATAGTTGAGGCGAGATTCTTTGGGATCCTGAAGGACCAAGGACCAGATACAAAGTTCAGGGGCCGACCAGCTTCAAAGTGTAGTAGGGAAACCTAGTTAAACAAGGACTGCAAAGAGCTTTGGCTTTGTGTGAGAATGAACTAGGATTAGGCATTTCCTTTTCCTAAAAAATGGTAAACAAATTGCCTATGTTGAACTTTAATTCTCTAGAAGTTTCTATTTTATGTTGTTTCAGAGAATGTATTCCTCCATATAAATATCCCCCCACTTTTTTTTTATGGTCTGCACAAATATAACCTGTGTGACCTGAAAAACCTGAAGACAGAAATGTAGTTTAAAGTGGGCCCAGTCTGATTATAACCCCAGATAGTTGGCAAAAGCAAGGTTTTATTACCTTTTGGGAGTCAACTTTCCACTTTGTTTCAAAATTATTTACACAGATGTACTTTCATGAGGTATAAGTTGACAGTAAAACAAAACATAACAAAACACACATGGAAATAAGATATATAAACAGACAACAGAATCAGATATAGAAAGACTCCAGATATTGGAATTATCAGACTATAAAACAAGCAGGGTTTTTTTGAAGTATTTTTATTTATTTTTGCAAGAGAGAGTGAGAGAAAGAGAGAGAGAGAGAAAGACAGAGAGAGAATGAGCACAAGCTGGGGGAGGGGGCAGAGAGAATAGCAGTCTCCCCTCCGAGCAGGGGGCCGTGCAGGGCTCAATTCCAGAACCCTGGCATCATGAACCCAGCCAAAGGCAGATACTTAACTGACTGAACCACAGAGGCACCAAAACAAGCAGGTTTAATCTAAATATAAACTAAATTGAGTGGTTGAAATGTTAATTCAAACAAAAGTAAACACAAAACTGAGTCATTCATAATATATTAGAGACACCTAAAATTGGAAGATATGTACTAGATTTAAAACTATGGAATTAACCCTAATGGTTAAAAGAGAGGTATAAGAATGAACAATAAGGAGGAAGGATTTAATGACATGGAAGACAGAATAAAAACGACTATCCTAGGTTAGAGTCTCACATATTTATTAGCGAGAATTACTGAGAAATTACAGACTTAATGACAGACCAATTCTCAGATCAGGAGAAATCACAAACAGGATACATAAAAATGAATTCATACCAAGATATATCTCAATTTTTACCATAGCCTGCATCTTCAAGCATTTCCATTCTTCTTGACTTGATCTGCTTTTTTCCCCACAGAATTTACCACCTTCTATCATGTATTAAACATCTTATTTATTTTTGGTTTCTGCATATTAAAATAGTCTCAAAATATATTTTGTTTGGTTTGTTCACAGGTGCATTTTATTTTTATTTTACTCAATATTTACTTTGTTTCAATTTTTCTCTAGCTGCCTTTAACATTTTTCTGTTGAGTGTATCTCTGTGTGTGTTATTGATTTGCCTTTATTTATGTTTTCAGAAAATCTTGAACCTGTGGTTTGATTTCTATTATAATTTGAGGAAACTACTTGACCGTATCTCCTCTGCCTCTTTGTTTTTTCTCCAGAATCTCAATGACATGTACCGATTTCATTGGCTATGTTCCCACTCCTGTTCCCCTGCTCCAGGCCTGCACCACTGAGAGTGNGGGCTCAATTCCAGAACCCTGGCATCATGAACCCAGCCAAAGGCAGATACTTAACTGACTGAACCACAGAGGCACCAAAACAAGCAGGTTTAATCTAAATATAAACTAAATTGAGTGGTTGAAATGTTAATTCAAACAAAAGTAAACACAAAACTGAGTCATTCATAATATATTAGAGACACCTAAAATTGGAAGATATGTACTAGATTTAAAACTATGGAATTAACCCTAATGGTTAAAAGAGAGGTATAAGAATGAACAATAAGGAGGAAGGATTTAATGACATGGAAGACAGAATAAAAACGACTATCCTAGGTTAGAGTCTCACATATTTATTAGCGAGAATTACTGAGAAATTACAGACTTAATGACAGACCAATTATCAGATCAGGAGAAATCACAAACAGGATACATAAAAATGAATTCATACCAAGATATATCTCAATTTTTACCATAGCCTGCATCTTCAAGCATTTCCATTCTTCTTGACTTGATCTGCTTTTTTCCCCACAGAATTTACCACCTTCTATCATGTATTAAACATCTTATTTATTTTTGGTTTCTGCATATTAAAATAGTCTCAAAATATATTTTGTTTGGTTTGTTCACAGGTGCATTTTATTTTTATTTTACTCAATATTTACTTTGTTTCAATTTTTCTCTAGCTGCCTTTAACATTTTTCTGTTGAGTGTATCTCTGTGTGTGTTATTGATTTGCCTTTATTTATGTTTTCAGAAAATCTTGAACCTGTGGTTTGATTTCTATTATAATTTGAGGAAACTACTTGACCGTATCTCCTCTGCCTCTTTGTTTTTTCTCCAGAATCTCAATGACATGTACTGATTTCATTGGCTATGTTCCCACTCCTGCTCCCCTGCTCCAGGCCTGCACCACTGAGAGTGATTTTTTTTTTTTCTAATATCCCACTCTGATCTCAGTTTTGTTTGCTTGTATGTATGTTTGTTTGTTTTGTTTTACAATAATATGTAAAGTCCATAAGGAAAATCAGTCAGTGGGAATGAATTCCCCTGTGTCTGAGGCTCTCAGGGAGCCTGTCTGCTCATGGTAGCTCTCACTAGGCCTTTAGAAATTTGTCAAACATCTCTGCAGAATTCATATATACTTGAAGGGAAACCTGGTCTGTCTTTCCAAGCCAGTTCCCATGTCTCCTCTCTTCTTGGTGATGCCTTCCTGGAGAAACTTACAATTTCCTTGGATTGCAGGCTAAGTGGTTGTCTGCAGCCTCAGATTTCTTATGAGCTCAAGACGAGTTATACTTTTGTAGATTATTTATCTTTTTATTGTTATCAGAGTAGAAGTGGAACCCTTTCCAAATCCCTAAATCGTAAGTAGAAACTTGTGTGTGTGTATTTTAAATATTAAATTTTAATTTAATGCCTTCTAGGTTTGCTTTATATGAATTGAATTTATGCTATTAGGCATATACAAACTTTGAACTACTGTATAATTTCTAGTAAGTGAGATGCCTGATTATAATGTATTCCCCATCTTTTCTATATCCAGTGTGTTTTAACTTAAACAATTTTTATCTGGTTGGTATTTTCATATTTGTCTAATTGTCTCTCTATCATCTATCTATCATCTAATATAATTTGATCTTTCTCTATTTTCATGGTTTGTCTTCTGCTGTCTAATTAATTCGGAAAATATGTCTTTTAAATCGAGTGTTTAGGGATGCCTGGGTGGCTCAGTCAAGCGTCTGCCTTAGGCACAGGTCATGATCCCAGGGTCCTGGAATAGAGCCCCACATTGGGCTCCCAGCTCAGTGGGAAGTCTGGTTCTCCTTTTCCCTCGTGCCCCCCCGCCACCTCTCATGTTCTCTCTCTCTCACTCTCTCTCTCTCTCACGCTCTCAAATAAATAAATACAAATCTTTAAAAATAAATAAATAAATGGGGGTGTGTTTACCTGAATTATCTTGTTTGGGTACTCATAGCTTATCTTAACTCTTATTTCATGATATACATTTTTCCCACTATGCTTCAGATCAATCATTTTACTCATTCTTACTGGTTTTAAAAATATTCATTACAGTATGGAAGTGTTGGATCACTATATCATACAACTGAAACTAATATTATACTTTACGTTAACTAACTGGAATTTAAACAAAAACATAAAAAAGTATCCATTCTATTTCTATCCTTCCAGGGTTTGTCTTTAGTGTTATTACTATAGTCAGTCATTGTTATTTGCAGTAGTTATATTCCATAATGCCACTGCAGACAGTGAATTAGCAAATACTGAACTCTTGTCTCTAAGGAAAATATAAGATTAGGTTCTTGTGGCCTCTGGTCACAACTTTATCAACTGAAATTCTTTGCATCTTATAGGTTCATTCTGTTCTTGTAAAATTAAAGCTATTCCCATCAGGATTGAAAACTGGCTCTTCCACAGAACCCTTTTCCTTAGCAGATATTTGTAAAATTCTTCAGTAGCCTCCTGACCTGCAGAACCTGCTTCACCTGCAAGTTTAACATTTTTCACACTGTATTGCCTTTTGAAGCACCCAGTACTAGCCAAGAAAGGTTTAACATTTTCCTGATGCTGAGTAAGGTGATTATAAATTTCTATGGTTTTCAGCCTTACAACAATGCTGTCCACTCTGCCTTTTTTTTTAATTGGTCATCATCTCAAGAATCCATAAATTTTGCCATCTTTTCCACATATTCATTATGCACTATAGATGTTAATTTAGCACTTTTTAAAGTAGCCTTATATAAAGTTCAGCAAATTTACTCTTCCTTTCTCTCCATGTCCATATTATTGATTCATTATCGTTGAACTCATGGCCAACAGTATTATATAACTCACGCTTGAACAAAGCTTATCTAACACAGATATTTTCTCATCACATCCTTTTGCTGTGTAGGAACACTAGACAGCATTTTTAGCAATATCTTTGGGAGTCATTTTAAAGCAAAATCACCAATAAAATTGCAAAAATGTGGAAAGAAAAAGTTGCATTAAACAGCCTGTAATAAGAACCCTCATTTACATCATGAGAGTTGAAACAAGAGGACAAAGTATTACTTTGTTCAGTCCAGCAGGGAATGTGCACACTAGGTGTTGCAGATTTGTAGCTGCTTTGACCATGTCTGTGAATGACCACAAAAGTGCCCCAAGTATTGATTCTTGGGTTACAAATGGATTATAGTGGGTATGTGAAATCACAAATAATGAAGATCAACTGTATATTCTTTTTCATCTCTTTGAATTTTCTCTGAAATATTTTCTTGCTTTTGGCCAGTTTTTTTTTTCTTTTTTCTTTTCTTTCTTTTAATATTTTGTTTATTTATTTGGGGAAGAGAGAGACAGAAAGAGAAAGAGAGTACAAGCGGTGGGGAGGGGCAGAGGGAGAGGGAGACAAACAGACTCTGCGCTGAGTAGGGAGCCAGACACGGGGCTGGATCTCAGGACCCTGAGATCGTGACCTGAGCCCAAGGCAGATGCTTAACCGACTGAGCCACCCAGGTGCCCCTACTTTTGGCCAGTTTCATGTTGCAAGCATACATATACATTGAAATATTTCCTCTTGAATTATAAACATTTAGTAATAAAAATGTAAAAAAAATTTTATTTTGGAAATTTTTTGGCTGATCCAATGCAACTTAGTCTTTATTTAGTTGTGTATATTATATATATTAAGAAAAACATTCATAGTTACCTCTAAGTTTGAACCCTAACTATATATGAATATACACTGGTATAACTATTATAATGTTCTTCTATTCACATTATTTTTCCTTTGGTGCCATATATTCTATTCATAAGATGGTGAGCCTCATTTTATTGTGACAAAGCAAAATAAGATAGGAAAAAACAAATCAATCTGTAGACACCTCAAATTCACATGAATTTCATAAATGTTCTTCATGTAAATTAAATTCTAAATAAAACATTACATATGTAACATATTATATATATACACACAATATATAAAATATATAATTTCAGAAATGTCTCCCTACCTTTTGAAACTCAAAGTTTAAAACAATTTATTGTCATCTTTAGTTAACCAAACCTGGACCTAAAATAGACACACAATATGGAAATAAAGAAAACATTTACAGAAAAATGTCCATATGGACACATTTTAGACAGATGATCTGATTAGCATAATAGCCACCAAACTGTCGAATGGATACTCTCTTTTATTTGTTATTTAATATGCATCTATTCTAAATTCTATAATGTTATTCAGTAAAATCGTTTACTTCAATCCATAAATCTATTGTTAATAACCTGCCAACTAAACCATGGAAATTATTTCTGTTTTCTGAAAGTGATTACTTTTTCAAGATTTTTTTTTATAATGAATTGATGAAGGTTAATGAAGATTAACTAATTCTGTAATAAAAGCCAATGTAAAGATGCTGACATGGGAACTCTATAGTTCAAAAAATATTCATGTCTTATTCTCTGATTTTTAATAGTAGTTCTAAGTGCTCTTCAATAGATATAATATTAGGCAGTTTATTTAATATTTTAAAAATATTTACTTGGTATACTATGGATGACACACCAGCTGTAAAACAGAAACAAAATTCCTTAAATAAATATACAATGATTTTTTTGAAATAAAAGATTTGTGGAGTGATATTAAAATACTATAAATTTCAATGGGTTTTGATTTCTATTGGATCCAATATCTCTAGCATAAGAAAATATTGACTTCTCTGAAGGAAAATGAAATTAATATCTGATACTGGTTTATAAACCAAAGTGTGTTTGCCACTGTTGGAAAATGCTACATTCAATATATCCATAGTTTTTGGGAAACAGCTCAATTTATGCTGAAAATGGAAAAGAGCAAGGTAATTGAGACAGGGTAAGGAGAGATTAAATAATAGCAGAAAATAAAACCTAAAAATGTTAGATTGATATTTAATGTTCATGAATATTTATGTACTGTATTGTGCCATTGGTTAAAGCATTTAGTTTTCCAAATGAAAAAAAATAATTCTTTAATTTTTGAAATCACCAGTTTCTTTTTTGGGCAAAATACTTCACTTTTTTCTTTTCAAATTAAATTTGTCAAGCAAATGAAAATCGAAGTCAGAATACTATGGATAAAATAATTTTTTGACAATTTGTTGAAACTCTCCTTACTTTACATTATGTTCTAAATTATATAACATGAAAAGAAATATGAAATGATAGACATACATAAAGGTGTTGCAGATTATGTTTTCCACATTTTCTTTCTTTCAAAATACTTTGCAGATATAGCCATTCTAAATTACTATTTCACAAACTAAGATGGTTCTCAGTAGGGAAGCCATACCTCACGTTGTTTTCATCAAATGGAGCATAGTCTATATTTGCCTGTCTGAATATTGCCATTATATTACTAATTTACACATTGGGAAAAGGGTCAAGAGTACTCCAAATTTTTGATGACTTGATATTAACCTGAAAGGGGAATGTTAATAACTGATGAAATATATCCACAGTAGTTCAACATCAAGATAGTTTAAAGTTATGTGTTTTAAAATAAAAAATCCTACCCTATATTGATGAATTATATTATATAATTAGTTTTGGGGGATTAGTATTCTTTATTTGAGACAGCCAATAATATTTTATTTTAGACCGTGTAAGATAAAAATTATGAAAAGAGTGCATATTAAAATAATATTACCCTGGTAAGATGATATTCATAATAAATTTATTGATAAATAATTAGTACAGTTTTATAGTGTTCTTATATGTTAACTAAAATGTAAATTAATGAAATTTTGAAAGCCATTATTATTCAAACTATCATACATGTTGTAATATGTATTATTACTATCTAAGTATTGTATTAAAATGAATAGTTTTCTATGATCTTTTCTTAGGTTTTCTTTGTCTCAATAATACAGTACATTGTTGTTTCAAATTGTTAAATAGAAGTATATTTTTAGGCTTTCCTGAAATATCTACCTACCTTTCTTAGTCTAAGTTATGCAACGGTGTATATGTTTTCTGATTTTGTAATTTATTAAAAACACAAATAGGATCTGGTTATAGTTTTTCTTTATTGTTTAGTGCACTGGAACTTATTAAGTGGTGCACATATCTAAAATTCAAAGGTTCAGAAGTATGTAGATTAAATCTAGCAATCTAATATAGTGACACTTGAGAATATTATTGCTCTATCTTGTGAAACAAACACTTTCAAAGGTAAAATTTAAGGTCATTGAGAGGTTGTGAAAATGGATAATATTTTCCAGCAAAAATATTATATTTTCTGGAGTTCTTCAGTTAGAAAAATCAAAATGCAGTTATATGGTATTGGATAAAAATGAAAAAAAATGTTATTTTATATTTAAATGATATGAAGTTGTGTATGTTGAGCCATTAATATAGTCATTGTTCTGGACATCTTTGATAACATGGGGTTAACATTTTGAAAATGACAGAAAGACAGTTAGGAGCTCAGTATAGAGTTATGAATAAAGGAAATAAGTAGAGCAGAGATCAAAATTAGATAGATGCAGAATTAGAATGATACTGAAAACATGTGATGGAAGTGCAGAAAATACTGTGGCAGATCATCCATTTCTTTGAATGGTGAAAATAATTACTAATGTGTTTTGACAAGTGAAATGGAAAACCTGACCCAGCTAGAGATGCCCACCAGTCAAGTTGCCTACCCCTATTATTTTGCTCAATTGTAGGAAATACATGAAAAACAAAATGTTTGTCCGTTAGAAATCCTGTTTCCTGTGATGAGAAGGAAGTGCCACTGCATCATTTTCATTTTCTTACTCAAAAGTTTGTTGTTTTCCCAAATGATTTAAATCTAATTTGTTTTCCCCTATAAGTGCTTCTCATATTGTCCAGTTGGATTCATAGATGGAATGTCTCTTGCAAACACATTTTTCCCAATCACACCAGACATGCCACTAATCTCCAGGTGTGCCACTGGAAAGTATTTGTATATCTCCACATAAACACATCATTGCTGCTAGAAACATTACTCTGGGAAATTGTTGCAATGTGAACATCTGTCGCTTTTTAAAAAATAAATACAAAAAGATTAACAACACATCATTGCTGCTAGAAACATTACTCTGGGAAATTGTTGCAATGTGAACATCTGTCGCTTTTTAAAAAATAAATACAAAAAGATTGACAAATAAATGAGTTGAAAATCAGAATAAATGAAGGGTGGAAGTACAGCTTACTCTTGCAAACATTTTGAAAATGAAGGGAAGAGTACTTGGTAGCACAGCTGTTATTTACAAAAAAAAAATGTTTCAATTACTTTGTCATCTAATTTCCAAATAATTTAGAGATCATTTGTTTTCCAACTGTCCCATGAGCGGGTCTGGGAGGCTGATTTGGTAGCCAAATTTTTGGTTGTCCACATGAAGAATTTTCCTTTATTATTCTCCTTGCTATTTTCTATATTTGCTGTGCACACCTTCAAATCTGAACTTCGATTTGCTCNAATAATTTAGAGATCATTTGTTTTCCAACTGTCCCATGAGCGGGTCTGGGAGGCTGATTTGGTAGCCAAATTGTTTGGTTGTCCACATGAAGAATTTTCCTTTATTATTCTCCTTGCTATTTTCTTTTTCTTTTTCTTTTTTTTTTAAAGATTTTATTTATTTATTTGACAGAGATAGACAGCCAGCGAAAGAGGGAACACAAGCAGGGGGAGTGGGAGCGGAAGAAGCAGGCTCATAGTGGAAGAGCCTGATGTGGGGCTCGATCCCATAACGCCGGGATCACGCCCTGAGCCGAAGGCAGACGCTTAACCGCTGTGCCACCCAGGCGCCCCTCTCCTTGCTATTTTCTATATTTGCTGTGCACAACTTCAAATCTGAACTTAGATTTGCCCTTTTTTTTACTCCTTCCCAAACAAGTCTCTGTAACTCCCAAATGTTGATTAGCAATTCCCCTCTATCTTCCACACTTCCTTTAAACATTCCCTCCAATACCTTGCTTTAATATGATTCTTGCTTTTTCATGTTAACCCTTCACTTTCTCTGTTCCTTCAACATTCTGGTTTTATTCCTGCTGAAAACACTCTTCTTTCAGATTTCACCCATTTTGTTCCTCCCAAAATTTATGTCTGAGGTAACTATTTCCTTATATTTCTCTGTAAGTTCGTCTCTCCACTTATTTTTTTTTATCTTTCTCTTCGTAAGATACTGATTTCCTTTACTAGAATTTCTANTTAGCAATTCCCCTCTATCTTCCACACTTCCTTTAAACATTCCCTCCAATACCTTGCTTTAATATGATTCTTGCTTTTTCATGTTAACCCTTCACTTTCTCTGTTCCTTCAACATTCTGGTTTTATTCCTGCTGAAAACACTCTTCTTTCAGATTTCACCCATTTTGTTCCTCCCAAAATTTATGTCTGAGGTAACTATTTCCTTATATTTCTCTGTAAGTTCGTCTCTCCACTTATTTTTTTTATCTTTCTCTTCGTAAGATACTGATTTCCTTTACTAGAATTTCTATTTTAAACAATAGTCTTTATTTCCTAAAAAAGGTTTCTTAAAAGGTACTGCTGTGTCAAAGAAGGTAATTATGGTATTTGTATATTAATACTTGCCACTTTTATAAATAATATTCTGGCATTTGGATAGATAGTATGAGATATTTTTTAGACTCTAAAAAACCTATAAACTCAAGTTTAAAAAAATAACTTTCCTAAATGATGAATTAAAATCAAGAAAGTGTGTATGTCCTGTTGAGGAGCAAAAGTGCCTTGGTAGTGAATTATTGACATCTTGGCCAAGTATGTCCAAAGAAAAATCCGCATCTATTTCTCATTTTTATCTCCTTTTCTTTTGAATACCTAATGATATTATTTTCTTGAATCATATAATTTATAACTCAAAACATCTGTGCAGAAGTGACTAACTTCCTTTTATTGGCGGTTTCATGACAATTAAAGATTCTTAGACTTTTTTTTCTTTTTTTTAAAAGAGGGACAGAAGGAGAAAGAGGTAGGGAAGGGGCAAATGGGGATGGAGAGAGAGAATCTTAAGCAGGCTCCACACCCAGTGCGGGGCACAATGCCTAGCTCCATCTTACAACCCTAAGATCGTGACCTGAGCTGAAATCAGGAGTTGGAAGCTTAACTGACTGAGCCACCCAGGTGCCCCTCTTAGCCTTTTGATTCATATTGTTCAAAGCCTATACAAAGCCTCCATCAACTAATCCAACAGGCCGAGCTTCTGTCATTCAAGGGTAATATTAGTGTTTAGAAATACCTTCCATATGTCCAATAAGTACCCACTACAACTACCTATTAACCCAGAAATAACTTTTATAAAAATCACCTTACATTGAGCTTCAAATTTTAGTGCTCAACTAATGAGTTATCTCTTACAATGCCAAATGGTTATTTGATATAGTGTTACCCTTTGCAGTGAATGAGGTGTCACAACCTCTTTAATTTTTTGGTTAAAAAAGGGATTGAGGAAATTATAAAAGGAAGCAAATTCCAGGTAACATAGAGTTTTATTATTATGCATGATCTCCTTATATATCATATATGATATATCATGAGATATATATATCACAAATATGCATATTTGTTCATATATGATATAAAATATATACTTACTATGTATCCTATGTGTTGCTATTCATCAATGCCCCAGCTGTATATATTCAAGTATTCTTTTTTTTTTTTTAAAGATTGTATTTATTTTTTTGACAGAGATAGAGAGAGCCAGCGAGAGAGGGAACACAAGCAGGGGGAGTGGGAGAGGAAGAAGCAGGCTTATAGCAGAGGAGCCTGATGTGGGGCTCGATCCCACAACGCCGGGATCACGCCCTGAGCCGAAGGCAGACGCTTAACCGCTGTGCCACCCAGGCGCCCCTTTTTTTTCTTTTAAAGATTGTATTTATTTTTTTGACAGAGATAGAGAGAGCCAGCGAGAGAGGGAACACAAGCAGGGGGAGTGGGAGAGGAAGAAGCAGGCTTATAGCAGAGGAGCCTGATGTGGGGCTCGATCCCACAACGCCGGGATCACGCCCTGAGCCGAAGGCAGACGCTTAACTGCTGTGCCACCCAGGCGCACTATATTCAAGTATTCTTATACTTGTTCATAAAATGCTTAAATTAATAACATTTCCATTTATTATAACCTCATCTTCTAAAACTTTTTTTTAAAAGATTTTATTTATTTATTTGTCAGAGAGAGAGAGAGCGCACAAGCAGGGAAAGTGGCAGGCAGAGCAGGCAGAGGGAGAAGCAGGCTCCCCGCTGAACAAGGAGCCAGATGTGGGACTTGATCCCAGTCCTGGGATCATGACCTATGCCAAAGGCAGATGCTTAACAAACTGAGCCACCCAGGCATCCCTCATCTTCTAAAACTTAAGCCACATTTAGAGTAAAAATGCTTGATGACATTGAATATAATTTTGTTTTCCATTTTTATACCTATGAATCTTAAGAATTTGATATTTCCAACCTAACATTTGTTTTTGTATTCTTGGACACTAATTCTAAATTATTTGCTGGTTTTAGCAAAGTGCAGTAAGTGAAGAATCTAATGTTATTTTGCTCAACGGCATATAATTTAAGCTCAAATATATATGCTACTGATAAGTCAATAAAGTGAGTGCTTATTTCCACATATAGTTCCAATTGTGAGATAGTCACATATTTTTTTACATCAGTGCCTAAGTGTAATCTATGAGTTATCAGAGACATAGAAAAGACATCTTGAAACACTGTAATTCTAAATTTTTCAGGTAAGAAAGCAGCTTAGCAAACCTTTTACTCCAGTTTTCATGATGCAGATAGCTAATGAGTTTACACACGCACATATAAACAGATTCAGATTTAGATAAGTATTCAGATTCTGGCCCAACATATTTTACCTCATCACCAAGGTTTTGAATAAAAAGTGTATTTAAAATCCGCATCCTTTGCTCAATTGCATTTTCTAATTGAACTACCTTATTTTTTTTCTTGGTCAACACATTCTAAGATTTTGATGCAACCACAGGTTAAGATTTGAAGGTTTTTCCACATTGTACTGTAGAAAACTTATTTTTTTCTTAGATTTAGAACAAGCTTTTCAAATCCACTAAGGACAGGTTTATATGCCTTATCAGTTGAAAAGTTCATCTTTACCTGTTAATTAGCATTTTGATTATTGTCTAAAATAAAAGGGTGTCCATATCTTTACGTGCATGGTTTGACTTGACTGTCTTATATTATATATTCTAAATAATTATGATAAATATGATAATTTAGACAAGTGATTACTATTTTTTTCATTAGTTTCAACCTCTTTTCACTGATATTTTGCCTACTTTAGGCTTTCTTGATGGTTGCAGTGAATGCTAAAAGTAAATTTTGCATGGGGGTGTTTAAAAAATTTGAAAAATACTCTTATTGTTTGTAAGGCTCGTCTATTAACATGATTTAGCAAATGCCTTGAAGTTCTTCCTTAGCGATCTGAAGCAAGTGATTTCTCTGATCCAAAACATTTTATATGCTTTAAAAGTCAAGTTACAAAGGAACAGTCAAATCTTGGAAAGATGTGATATTTAGAATACCAGTTATATAGTAATGGAAGATAACTTTTAAAACAACTACTTTAAACATGACATATTTAAAACTAATTTGCAACTTTTTTATGCCTAGGAAATTTTTACAATCATTAAAGGTAACGAATAAAGCAAATGAATTTCAGACTAAATAAAATTTGGAAAAATTGATTATAACTTTTTGAAAAAATGGAACAGAGAAAAATATGGTCGTTTGATTATATATCACTTCCCCAAGTCCAAGTGAATATCTTACCAATACAAAAACTAAAGAAAAACAAAAAATAAAAATAAAACATTATATATATATACTTTTTCTAAATGTAACTGCAATAGCAAACAGAAAGAGAACTGAAAATCCTCGTAAGGAAAAATAAAATCTAACTTTAATATAGCTATGTTTATAAATTCACGTAATTTTATAAAATATATATTTCTGAGTATGAAGTAAGCATAATACAGAAAGTATAATTTCATTTTAAATTGTCATAAATTCCTTATTAGACTTTATACACTTTCTGATTCCTATGTGACAATTTCAATGATAGAAGGATAAGTAGAGTTCATCGACCAAAAAAGAAATGTTTAGTATTTGATTCAATTAGAGGAAAATTTTAAGTTTTTACATGTTGCTAATTGCAAAATTTATCTTTGTTATTCTAAGCAAGTGTTTAGTGAGGTGAATCTGGATAGTCTGTTAGTGATAATTTGAATTAGTCAGAAACTCAGAGAGGTAACCTGGAAGAAATGTTTATGCAGATAATACCAAATGAAAGAATTTTTAAAATCTGCAATTACATTTACTGTAATTTAAAACTTTAAAAATATTTATAGTTAAGTAAATGAATAAGCCAATTAAATTGTCCCATTCTCCTGCACAATGCAGAGTGCATTATTTCAGCTAGTTTACAAGGAAGGCTTCTCATTTTTCTACTCGGTTTAACCTGACTTCTATATAATGACATTAAGGAAGGAAAAACAGAAAAAAATATGTGATTTCTCCAGTCTCCATATCTCTCCAAAAAGAGTTCTGGACTCAGTAAGCTACATTTTCTGTCGTCTTGTCTCAAATGGATTTGAACCCTATATAATAGATCCAAAGCTGCAGAGCAGAAGTGAACAACAGAGTTGGATGGCTCTCATTCCAATTACAGAATTAAATCAAACTATGAGATAAGCAACAAAATATTCACTGATCTACCATCAGGGTTTAATATTTAAATACCAAGTATTAAATATTTCAATTTGTATTACAGTCTATTGCTTAGTGATGGTATTTTGGAAAATTTACTTAAAAAATACTTTTCAAACTATCAAAGGTGTGGTCAAATTACATCACTGATTGAATTCGCAATTGGTCAAATCAAATAATGTATAATGTAATGCATTGTAAGTTACTGGCATTCTTATTTATTTATTTATTACTAATCTATATCTGTTTCTAAAAGTTTGTTGTTTTTTTTTTAAGATTTTATTTATTTATTTGACAGAGAGAAACAGCCAGAAAGAGAGGGAACGCAAGCAGGGGGATTGGGAGAGGAAGAAGCAGGCTCCCAGCAGAGAAGCCTGATGTGGGGCTCCATCCCAGAACACCGAGATCACGCCCTGAGCCGAAGACAGACGCTTAATGACTGAGCCACCCAGGCACCCCCTAAAAATTTGTGTTTTTTAGATTATACATATAAGTGATATACAATATTGTCTTTTTTTTTTAAGATTTATAAATTTATTTGAGAGAGAGAGCAAGTAGGTGCAGGGACAGAGGGAAAGAGTTGCAAGCAGACTCCCTACTGAGTACAAAGCCTGAAATGGGGCTGGATCTCAGGACCCTGAGATTACGACCTGAGCTGAAATCAAGAGGATGTTAACCTACCGAGCCAACCAAGTGCCCCAAATATTGTCTTTCTCTGACTTATTTCACTTAGCATAACGCCCTCTGGGTTCATCCATATTACCTCAAGTGTCAGGATTTCCTTCTCTTTTTAATGGACAAATAATATTCCACCGTGTGTGTCTGTGTGTGTGTGTCTCTGTGTGTGTCTGTGTGTATGTGTGTTCTTTATCTATTCACTCATTGGTAGATGTCTAGGTTGTTTTCATGCCCTGGCTATTGGGAATAATGCTTCAACAAACATGAGGATGAAGATATTTCTTTGAGATAGTAATTTCATTTTGTTTGAATATGTTGCCCAATCACATGGTAGTTGTCTTTTTAATTTTGTTAGGAAATTCCATACTGTTTTTTATATGGTTGTACCGATTTACATTCCTACCAAAGATGGATCAATGTTCCTTTACTTCTCAAACTCACCAACACTTATCTCTTATCTTTAAGATGATAGCCATTCTAACAGGTGTGAGGTGATATCTCATTGCAGTTTTGATTTGCATTCCCTAGATGATTAGTAATGTTGAGCATCTTTTCATGTACCTGATGTTTGGCCCATTTTTAAATTGGGCTGTTTGTGTTCTTTTTGGTGAATTCTAAGAGTTCTTTGTAGCAGTCCTTCATCAGATGTCTTATGCGAATGTTTCCTCGCACTCTGTGGCTTGTCTTCTCATTATTTTGATAGTGTTTTTAGTGGAATGGAAGTTTTTAAATTTAACGAAATCCAGCTTATCAATTGTTTCTTCCATGGGTTGTGCCTTTGGTATTGTATCAAAAAAGTCATCACTATACTCAAGGTCATTTAGAGGTTCTTTGTTATCTTCTAGGAGTTTTATAACTTTGCATTTTACATTTAGATTTTTTATTCTTTCATTTGGTCAAATCAAACAACATATAAAGCAATGCATGGTAAGTTATTAAGCATTTAAAAAATGGAATAGATACCTTTATATCTGTTTTATATCAGATAAGAGGTATAGACTTCCTTTTCTCAAAAAAGATCATATAGAAAGCAAGTCCACCATATAAAAGAATTACTAGTAATATCAGCAGCAATAGCTTTAAGGACATACAAATAAGAGTAAACATAGATGAACTTGTACCATCAAATTCTCAAAAGTTAAACATAGTTCCATATTCTTTCTTTTATAAGCATGGTCTCATTAAAAATGTAGCAGTCTACTAAAAAATAATATTAAAACATTAAGGGGACAATATATTGAACAAAATTCTTAAAGAAAAATGGGAACAACCCAATTTTTGTTCATACCCTGTTATTGGCCCTTTAATGAAAAAAATTTTTTCTAATTAATATTTCATTTACCTTGGGGACAAGTACATAATGCAGTCATCAATTTGCTTAGATTCTGAAATACCATTCATTTATGTACATATTTTCTCTATTCAAATTTACTCTTCATATCACTTGTCAATTTGCATATATTAAATCATCATGCATAATTTACCATATTTTGAATATTTTATTAATGAAAGTCCTTTTCTAAGATTTTTATGTGCTCTTAAATTTTAAATACTCAAACATTTAAAAACTTAAAACTCAACAATTGAGTTTTAAAACATTATTTTATGAAATGTAATATTTAATTATAAATGTTAACTGTATGTTAGCACTATGCTGTTGGGCTGGAGAGTGGGTAGCTACTGCAGGCTCTTTTGCTAATATATGGAGTTTTTAAAATAATAATGGAATATTTTGTTTAAGCTTTTATTTCACTTAATATTAGCATGGACATACCTTTACCTACTTTTTTCTTTACTTTAGCTTATGACTTTTTACCAAGCATGATGAGTCTTAGTTTCACAAGTCACTTCATTAATGATGTGGTTCATGGAAACAGATTTAAGTTAACCGATCTTGACAGTTTTATATTTCATTGAGTCAATTTCAAGTATTCCATTCTTACTTAATTGTGTGTACAATTAAAAAGTAGAACTTCCAACCCAATTAAAAATAGATTGCTATGCAAATAATTGGAAGGTTGTTGCATGGAAAAGATATACACAAAGTAATCATGCTTTTACAATGTGAGAATGAATTATAATTGAGAAAAATCTGCAGGTCATATTGTAGTAGTTCTACTTCAATAGTTAACCTATATTGTGTTAGTTCTGTTAAAGAAAACTTATTCTGACACTTGTTAAAACAGCAAGGAGGGGGGCGCCTGGGTGGCACAGCGGTTGAGTGTCTGCCTTCGGCTCAGGGCGTGATCCNCAGCCAGCGAGAGAGGGAACACAAGCAGGGGGAGTGGGAGAGGAAGAAGCAGGCTCATAGAGGAGGAGCCTGATGTGGGGCTCGATCCCATAACGTCGTCAGGATCACGCCCTGAGCCGAAGGCAGGCGCTTAACCACTGTGCCACCCAGGCGCCCCNCTTATTCTGACACTTGTTAAAACAGCAAGGAGGGGGGCGCCTGGGTGGCACAGCGGTTGAGTGTCTGCCTTCGGCTCAGGGCGTGATCCCGGTGTTATGGGATCAAGCCCCATGTCGGGCTCCTCCGCTATGAGCCTGCTTCTTCCTCTCCCACTCCCCCTGCTTGCGTTCCCTCTCTCGCTGGCTGTCTCTATCTCTGTCAAATAAATAAATAAAATCTTAAAAAAAAAAAAAACAGCAAGGAGGATTTCATTCAGGACTATTGTGTTAAGTGTGAAGACTAACCCAATAGGGGGGAGAGACAATGCTCAACTCTAAGTATAGCAAAAATAGCTGGAGATATACAGCCAACAAAACAGTGAGAAGATCAATGGATAGCAATTACTAAGGAGACATCAAAGGGTAGAAGCATTTTATTAACTTGAACAGGATTCTTGCTGAAGGGAAGCCAGCGTGACCAGGTAAAAGTGGTGGAACATGAAGAATTTGGTCAGATATCTTGAAGGGATCAAATATTAAGGGTGGGGAATTCTCTAAACTAATTGAGCAGGATTCTTGCTACCCCTGGACATAGCAGGTTGAAGATAGGATTCAAGGATGAGACTAGTGAAGAAGAGGGCTCAGAGGAGTCTGACTAAAATTTGGCCAAGGAAAGAATCTTTCATTTAAAAAAAAAATTTCCCAAATTATGTTTCAGCCATGAGCATCCTTATTATAGTTTTTGGTGAAGGACTGGACTTACCAGCATGCCTATAATGAAAGAGAAGAAATTAGGAAAAAATTACTTAAGAAAGCTTGAAAGGCAACATGAATCTGGCCGTATGGTAAAAATCACACACAACTCTTCTGGTTATGAGTGATTTGTAAAATGATTCTTAGATTTTCCATTACATGCATCAGGTATATGTACAATTTACTATGTACATAGTTTTTCAAAAAGAAAAAAAACGAAATATAGCATGTACCTGGTAAAGCAATTTATTTTAGTTCTTTTTTTTTAGAAAAAGATTGTATTTATTTGAGATAAATATTTTATTTATTTGAGATAAATAAACAAATAAATAAAAATATTTTATTTATTTGAGATAGAGTGAGAGAGAGAGAGCACAAGCAGGGTGGAGGGGCAGAGGGCAAGGAAAACGCAGACTCTCCACCAAGCAGGGAGCCCGATGCGGAGCTTGATCCAAGGACCCTGAGATCATGACTTGAACTGAAGGACCTGAGCCAAAGGCAGACGTTTAACCAACTAAGCCACTTAGGCACCCCTATTTTAGTTATTATTAGAAACTTTTTCTGAACTAAATTACATAACTCTACCTTCTTCTGAATCTCTCATTGGGCCCTATTTGAGTTAATTAATGACATTGTCTGGAATAAATATGCCACCCCGTGTGAATTAATGGATGTAAATATCAGATGTTAAAACAAATGTGGTCATTTCAATCTTCATAAAGAGGATAACATTTCCAACTACAAATCTTTCTGAAATCTGACTTAGATTAATTGAGAATATTTCCAGTAGTTATTAGACTGATTTACTGGAACAAATATAGAAAATATTATCTTATTGTCGTTACCTATTTTATTATATTCCTAGACGTTTGTAGAAACATTTGCTTCTTTTGATTGAATTTGATTTTCTACTGTACCAAAAAATGTAATAGTGTGCCAGTGATATGAATACTTCTACCATGGATGGATAATGTTCTGAATTATTTGGAACAGATTTTCAGTGCAAGTAACATTTGTCTCTGTAAAATTAGCTGTTTTTAAAATCCGTTTTTTCATTTGGCAAAATTTGGCAAATAATGAATTTTTTATTTGGTTTTGATCTGCAGTGTTATCGGGAACAAAGTTCCCCTTTCCTTCTGACCTTTCTCCCATGCTTTCCACTTCATGTCTCAAGATAGCATTTACTTCATTTATCACATCTATCTTCAAGGCAAAATAAATGGAAGCAGGAATACTGGCTAGCATATTTATGGTTTTTCACAGAAACCTCTACAGAAGTGTGCACTCCTACCTCAATTATAAGAAATGGTTCAAATTGCTAAACCTTCATGGATGAAGGCTAAAAAATCAAGAAAAAAAATTGTCATGAGTACATGAGAGCAAACAATTCTGGGCACAGGATTATTGGCCAAATTCTAATCACAGGCTTATTGGCCAAATTGTTCTATAAGTAAGGAATTTATAATGGTGAAATTTATATTGAGCAGGCAAAACCCATGTCTGTATACATTTGTATCCATAAATGAAGATACATTATTAATCATGATAAATTGACTATTTCAAAAGTGTCTCCTATTTTTTACTATTACACTTTAAAGTGTTTACATCACTTGTGTATGTTGACATACCTTGAATAAAATTTGAATAAAATTTTTTGAATTTGAATAAAATTTGAAAAAAAATTTTTAGTGGCTGATAGTGGGGAGACGTGGGAAATTTAAAGTTTTTGAAGAATCTAAATGAAAGACCAAAACCACTATATATTCAAAGAGTTGGCAACAAGATTTTCTACAAATAGGAAATAGTGAAATGTGTATCATAATCGAGTATTGCATAAAATAATAGTAATAAATGCAAATGAATTAATGAACTATGATGCACATTAATATTGACTAAGAAAACATCATGCCAAAATAAAGTAATAGCAGGAATAATAATGTGTACCTAAGTGAGCATTTGGATCCAAAAGCCCAGGATTTCCAAATTAAACCTGGTAGCACACAGAGCACCTTGGGAAAGGATGGGAGTGTAATGTGATGATTATACTGTTAAGCTATGAAACCAGACGATATAATGTTTATCTCAATCCTACTATAAAATGACTTTTCAGTCGTGTTCATGTAACTATTAGCTTCAATGTTGGGAAGTACCTCATTTCCACTGGATTTCTAATTCTAAGTAACAGACATTACTGTGCCATCTCCTTATCCATCCATTCCATTGAGAAGCAGTGTTTTAGCTACTAGCTTACATCACTACAATTACTTTGTCCTTCAGTTAGGAACATAATTAACCATTTATATAAACATGTTTATTTATTTTGCTCCTCAGTTTTGACTCAAAAAGTATAACACTTAGTAACCTCTCTCCTTTATACACCACATGCAATACATGAACACTTATCTTTAAAATGTATCAGGTTACTATTCCTACCATCCACATCCGGGCAACCGTCAGGCACTTGGATCATTGCCAAAGCTGCATAATTGGTTACCCGTTTGTCACCCTGTTTCCTTGAGGTTATTTTCCACCCAGGAGTCAGAGCGATCTTAAAGTATAGCTAAATACCATTGCATTATTGTTCATAGCTTTCTAACACCTTCTCTTCTCAGAGTAAAACTTAAAACCCTGTCTCTGCGTGTGCATCTCCCCATCAATAGGTCTTCCATCCTCCCCGCCCCCTACTCCGCTCTTATGACAGCCCCCCTTGCTCTGGTCATTCTCTCCTCAATATCGTCCTGTTATACCTTGAAAACACCCAGCTTCTCCCGCCTGAGAAGCTTCACTTGGACCTCCTAGCTGCAGAAAAGCAGTGTGCTGAAGGAACCGGCACATGTGGCCTCTCTTGCCCCTGGGCCTACTTTGCTGACTACAGAGCAAATGTTCCTGATCACCGGCTCCTCAGCATTCTTAACCTGCCTTCAATTTACTTTCTAGAACTTACCAGCACCTTAAATATTACATTTCTTTCTCTTTTCTTATTTATTTATTTTTATTTTTTTTAAATATTTTATTTATTCATCCGACAGAGAGAGAAAGCCAGAGAGCACAAGCAAGGGTAGCGGCAGAGGGAGAGGGAGAGGGAGAAGCAGGCTCCCTGTTGAGCAGGGAGCCCGATGTGGGGCTTGGTACCAGCACCGCAGGATCATGACCTGAGCCAAAGGCAGATGCTTAATCCACTGAGCAACCCAGGTGTCCCTCTTTCCCTTTTAAAAATACTTTTTTTCCCTCAAGAAGAAAGAATGGAAGTTCTTTAGCCAGGAACTTTGGTTTTTCTCTTTTCTCAGTCTCACTTCAGCACAAAGATACATTATGACATAAAATACAGGCATACATTATTGTGTTTCACCTTATAGTAATTCATAGATATTATGCTTTTTACAAATTGAAGGCTGTGGAAACCCTATGTGGAACAAGTCTATCAGCACCATTCTTTCTTTCTTTCTTTTTTTAAATATATTATTTATTTGAGAGAGAGTGAGTGCACGCACACAATGGGGGAGGGACAGAGGATGAGGGAGAGAGAAACTTAAGCAGACTCCGAGGTGAATGCAGAGCCTGAGAGCACAATCCTGAGATCACAACCTGAGCCGAAACCAAGAGTCGGATGCTTAACTGACTGAGCCCCTATCCTTGCTATTTTTCTAACAGCATTTGCTCACTTTATGTTCTTGTGCCCTGCTTTGGTAATTCTCATAATCTTTCAAACTTTTCATGATTATTGTATTTGTTATGGTGATCTGTGATCAGTGATGATAACTCACTAGTAAGTTCAGAGGATGGTTAACAGTTTTTACAACAAAGTATTTTAAAATTAAGGTATAAAGATTGATTTTTAAACATAATGTTATTGTATACTTAATAAACTACAGTATTGTATAAATGTAACATATGCACTGGGAAAGCAAAAAATTCATTTCACTTGTTTTATTTTAATAGTTGCTTTATTGGGGTGGTCTGGAACAGAATCTGCAATGTCTCCTAAGTATGCCTATAAATAATTAATAAATATTTGTTGAATCATCTTGCATAAATTCATCCTTAATTTGTCAAATGCTGATTCATGTTGCTCTGAAATCAATGTCATAATAAAAGAGTTGTACTTTATTTTTTACTTACAGCAAATATTTATTGAGAATTTTCTCTGTGCCATGCAAAATGCAAGCTTTGAAATTTGTTAGCCCTATTTATCTTGGGAAGTAGATATACACTGTACATTCAGGTATGCTTAGTAAAACAGAAACTAGTCTAGGTCTTACAAACAAACTGATTTTAATATAGAAAAAAAGTTACTCAGGTGGTTAAAAAAGCTGAGAAACAAACAGGAGTTGGTGATAAAACCCAATGATTAGCACCAGCAGGGAGCAATCCTTTCTCTAGGGGTTGGCAGGACAAAGTGGAGGTTGAAAGTCAAGATGAGAACCAATTTCATGGTGTATTGTAGGGATGAAGATGTCTGTGATTTGTCCTGCATTACCGACCACACCCACCAGTACAGAAACAGCAGGCTAAAGAATGTCGTTCCTGAGACTTGTGCTGCATGAGTGACCTCGGGAGTCTGGTTAGTTGACATTAGCTGGCCTCCAGGTCAGAATTAGCCCTTCTGACCTGGATGCTAAGAGCTCTAAATTTTCCTTGCTACCCCCCCGCCCCCCGCCGCGGGCTCCACGCTGGGCTTGGCTCCCTAGAATGGAGTCCGGGAGGGGAGGCAATCACGCTTAGCCCAGGCTCCTTCAAGATGTAAAGACAGAGTAACGCAGAAATGCAGCCGCCCCAAACTGCACGTGGGGAAACAAATGTTTAACTTCAGACTTCGTCATTTGCCTCATAAATACGGCCCTATGGGGATGGTCAGTTGGAAGTCTCACCTGAGGGGAGGACGCTCTGCCCAGGCCTCTCAACTGGGACTCCAGCCTGGCTGTCTCCACGGGGATCTCCCAGCTATAGAGGTTGCATGTTGCAGGTACCTGATTTGATGTAACTCTGTCTTCAAGGCTTCCTACTGCCCTCATCTATGTGCAGATTTATCTTTTCTTCTTTCGTTACTATTAGATCTTTATAGTATCAATATGGTGTTTTTTCCCTTTCAAAACTGAGAGTATGGCTGCTGTGAATCTTTTCTTCAGAGCACATGGTAGAAAAGTTGTCTAATGAAAGGTGAGGCCAGGGAGAAACCTTGATCTCTGACAGAGAAACTATTAGAAGCAGAGAAAAGAAATAAAAAAAGGGAACAGGAAAAGGAAAGGGAAGGGAAGAAGGAAGGGAGAGAGAGAGAGAAAGAGGGGGAGAAAGAAAAAAGGAAGGAAGGAAGAAAGAAAAGAAAGAAAGAAAGAAAGAAAGAAAGAAAGAAAGAAAGAAAAAGAAAGAAAAGAAAGAAAGGAAGGAAGAATTAGCCCACCTTCTCATCTATTCCTGCCCTCCAATCTTCAGGTCTTGCCTTCCTTTGTGTGAACCTACCCAAAAACCAGATGTCAAGGAAGACCAAGACTATTTTCAGTTTCTGTGATAATGAATACAAAAAAAAAAAAAAAAGAGAGAGAGAGAGAGAGCGAGGGAGAGAGAGAGCAAGAGAGAGAGAGAGAACTGTTGAGGGATGCATCTGAAAGCAAAATGATTTTGATTATCCTATGAATAGTATCACATCATTTTACAGATTAAAAAATTTAAGTCCAGAGAGATGAAGTATTTTGTGAGACTACACAACTTACTTTTTTTTTTTTTAAGATTTTATTTGTTTATTTGACAGCAAGAAGGAGAGCACAAGCAGGGGGAGCAGCAGGCAGAGGGAGAGGAAAAAGCGGCTCCCCTGCTGAGCAGGGAGCCTGATTCTGGACCTGATCCCAAGACTCTGAGATCATGACCTAAGCTGAAGGCAGATGCCCAACCAACTGAGCCATCCAGGCCACCGAGACCGTACAGCTTTTTAAGGACTGAACTGGAATTGGAAATGAAAGCAGGCCTACTACACATCCCTCAGTTGTTGCCACTGATGACATTTCAAGAAAAAAAAAAGGCTTTGATTTTTCTCTGCAGAGACATGGTATTTCGATATCGCTAAAAACACTGTGAGTCTATTCTAAATTCAATAGTTAGCTTAAATTCTTTAAGAAGGAAAGAAGGGATTTTTTTTTTTCCAGTGATGGTTGATAATATCCACCAAAGCCCATTTTAAGGCAGTAAAGTAATTCTAACTACCCATTAAGGCACACTGCAGCAACCCATAACATACTGCTGGGCAAACAGTAGGCACTCAACAAACGCTTTTTGATGGCTATTATACCTTTGAGGGTATTACAATTCCAAAGCTTTTCTGTACACCTGAGATTGAGCAAGGTTTGTGATAGTTGTGATTGCTCCTATAATTCGTGTGTAGAATCGAATTTTGAATGTGAATAACCCAGGTATTTCACTTCCATTTATCCTTTGTAACATTTACTTAATACAGACTTTGTGCTCTTGCTGAACCCTTCTGTTATGTATTTGAAAAGCTTATTTGCTCTGCAGGTCAACTGTGGAAAGTGTTTCATTCAACATTATAAGAAAGACTTTCCTCATTCTATTATTTCTACACAAATATTTATTAAAAATATATGGATTGATTTACATTTATCTGATGATTCCCAAAAATAATTTGGGAAAACTTTAAAGTTACATGGCCTGCTTTCTATACACATATTCCATACTACTAAGTAATTTATAAAAATCCATAAAATACAAAATTAACTTAAAGGTCAGTAGGCTCTCAGAAGAATAAATGACCTTTGATGCTGGAAATCACTGAAGTTTTTTTTTTTCAAGTTTTGCATAATATATTATGCATCACTTCTCTCATGATATTTCTGGTAAAAATTAAAACAAAACTCACACAGAATGAAGCATTATAGAATATGTAATAATTTTAAGACTCTCATAATTGGATGGATGCCTAAAGTCCTACCTTGAAAATAGAATTAGAAAATTAAGGGACATTTTTCTTAAAATGGTAGCATGTTTTCTGCCTATTTAAACTAGTTATAGATAGGGATTCTGAGAAAGAAAATGATAACACGAAATCATAGTAGAAAGATATTAGATCATTTACTGATCAAATAACAGATAAAACAGGACAAGAATTCTTCTTAATAAATGTTCTCATCTTGAAGTTGAAAAGACCATCGCCATGTATAAAAGGCCAATTTCATGTCAAGAGCTATCCTGGCTTGGCCGAAGCTGAAATCCTGAGTAAGGAATTGTTGGAGAGACTCTGCTGTGGGAACATTTCATATTAATCTTTTCCTAATATGCCCAACGCAAAATGCAAAGCCAGGAGTATGTTAGGCATGTCTCCACTTGCCACACTTCTAGGAGCTTATATCCTTATCTTATAACACTTACTTGGTCTGTAGTGTCCACTAAATCTCTGCTAGGATCTGGAATCATTTCCTGATGTGGGATTGTCTCTTTATCGCCTTCAAGTTATTTCTGCATTGTCTTTTAATAAGACAAATATTTACGCTATGTATTCACAACTGAGTATGAAGTCATTCTAATATTAATTTAGCACACATTTACTGGATACATATCACATCTCAGTTATTATTCTAGGCCCCAAGAATGGGACAGGGTACAAAACAGACAAGTCCCTGCCTTCATGACACAGAGAACAGATACTTCCTATGTCAAGTGCTAAAATACACTGTGAGGGAAAACACACACACACACACACACACACACACACACACAGAAAAAAGAAAAAGAAAGGTAGCCAGGGGTTGCACTGAAGGTAGGAGGAGCTGAAAAGAAAGGTTGATATTTTATATAAGGAAGGCAGAAAAGACTTTTAGGATAAGGTGACATTTTTAACAAAGATCTGAAGAAGATAAATGAGTGACACAAAGCCATATCTGAAGAGAATGATCAGTCAGAGGAAGCAGCAAATGCATATGCAATGGGAGAGAAATGTTCTTTATTAAAAAAAAAAGATATGAATGGTCAGAGTGGGATGAAGAAGATAGAGGGTATTAAGAGACAAAGTCAGACAGAGGACAGAGGACCTGATCACTAAGAACTTGTAACCTTATTAAAGCATTCAATTTTACTTTGAGTGAGAATGTGGAGAAAACAGAGGATTTGAACCAAAGGAACAATTTGACTTATGTGTTAAAAATATCACTGAGAGAGCTGCAGTTAGCACAGACTATAAATATGGAAGCAGATAAGGAAGCTATTGAAATTACCCAGTCAAGAATAATGCTGTCTCTGTACTAGTCGTAAAATTGACATATTGTCACAGATGAGAACCGGACAGTCATCGTGATATATTTAGAGGGCTAACCTAAGCAGGTAATCTAATGGATTTCTCTGCAGCATGATAAAATAAGAAAAACAAGATTGACTCAACAATTTTTTGATAGAGCAGTAAGAAAGATAAGGTTTCAACTTACTGAGGTGGCAACAATTCTGGATTATGTTAGAATAATTTAGGCTGTGGGGCTTATGTGGAGAACACAAGATTGGTTTTGGATTTCTGGTGTTGGAGATATATTTTGACAGCCGTGTAGAGAGGAGCAGCAAGTTTTGGTGGTTGAGTGTAAGTATCTGTTTGCTGTTCAGTATAGAGGTCCAGGGTTTAAAAAAAAAAATTGTGATTAACCACTGTCGAGGAATCATGCTTAAAGACGTATGACTGAATGAGATTACCTACGATGTGAATACACACAGAGAAGAGAGAATATCTAAATATTTGATATAGCATACACTGACACCATCAGGAAAGGGACTGGTGATAAATAACAACAAACAGTGATGTTTCAGAAGACACCTGAAGGGGAAATTCAAATCAAAACCACACTGAGATACCACCTTATGCCAGTTAGAATGGCAAAAATAGACAAGGCAAGAAACAACAATTGTTGGAGAGGATGTGGAGAAAGGGGATCCCTCCTACATTGTTGGTGGGAATGCAAGTTGGTACAGCCACTCTGGAAAACAGTGTGGAGGTCCCTTAAAAAGTTAAAAATTGAACTACCCTATGACCCAGCCATTGCACTACTGGGTGTTTACCCCAAAGATACAGACGTAGTAAAGAGAAGGGCCATATGCACCCCAATGTTCATAGCTGCATTGTCCACAATAGCCAAATCATGGAAGGAGCCGAGATGCCCTTCAACAGATGACTGGATTAAGAAGCTGTGGTCCATATATACAATGGAATATTACTCAGCTGTCAGAAAGAACGAATTCTCAACATTTGCTGCAACATGGACGGCACTGGAGGAGATAATGCTAAGTGAAATAAGTCAAGCAGAAAAAGACAATTATCATATGATTTCTCTCATCCATGGAACATAAGAACTAGGATGATCGGTAGGGGAAGAAAGGGATAAAGAAAAGGGGGGTAATCAGAAGGGGGAATGAAACATGAGAGACTATGGACAATGAGAAACAAACTGAGGACTTCAGAGGGGAAGGAGGGTGGGGGAATGGGATAGACTGGTGATGGGTAGTAAGGAGGGCACGTATTGCATGGTGCACTGGGTGTTATACACAACTAATGGAGCATTGAACTTTACATCGGAATCCGGGGATGTACTGTATGGTGACTAACATAATATAATAAAAAATCTTTAAAAAAAAATAAAATAAAGAAGACACCTGAAGGAAGTGTTTAAGAAATAAACAAAGGTTATCAATATAAAGTGTGGCATGATTGGTTGATACAGACAGGACATAAAATTCAGTAATGTATTTGCTAGAGATGTGTTTCATGGAACTTATGAAGATCAATGCTTATCTCAAATGTGCTCAAAATAATGGAAGGAGAGGAAGTGGCCTTAATAAGGATGGTAGAGAAATGAGGCTGTACTGGAAAGGAGTGGGATAGTGAGAAGAATTTTTTTTAATTATGTTTTTCTTTGTTTTTTAAATGGGAGCTGTTATGGCAAGATTTCACACTGATGGTGATAGTTTAGGACAGAGGGGAAATTGATTTTGTAGAAGAGCGAATAGCAGATAAAGTATACCCTTGAAAGTTTGCAGTGAGGTGACCCTGGGGGGGTAGCATTGTGTGCACAGTAACAGCGGAGCAGGTAAATCACAGGTATGCAGATTCGAGTGCACTGGCGGATATTATGATGCAAAAACATAGTTCTGTTCTGATTGTCCCAATATTCTCAGTAAATAGAAGAAATTATTGTTCTGTTGTGGCGTGTAGGTACTAGCCATAGTTTTCTTTTTCTGAAAATAGTCTTTTTTTACAAAGTAAAATACATGAGTAGTAGGAAGTTTTGCACTGAATTGGTGGTTTTGAGGAAGATAAAGAATGAGCATATTAAACTATGCTAATTATAATGGAATCTCATAATGCTCCTCACAGCATCACGTGGACAGCTATTAATGGCATGTATGACATCCTGTTACATTCGTATGTTGATCATGGAGGAAGCAGTGTTTTTTGTGTCCTACTTACTTTCGGAATTAGGATTAGTAGAATCTGGGAATTGTTTTTAGGCTGATGTTTGATCTAAGGAAAAAACCTAGAAAAATTAAAATGTAAGCCCTAAGATTTTTACCTTAAAATAGTATTTTCTTACCACCTATATTTACAGGACACTGTTTTGGGTAATTTATATGGATTAGGTCTATAAATGTTCACAGTAAGAGTATGAGAATTTATTATTATTGTCTGGTTTTCCAAATGAGAAAACTTTCTGATTACATAGATTATGAAATTACCAGTACATTTGATTGTTTGAATTATTGTAGTATGTATAAGTAATGCAGAAGAAAAAATATGTAATCTCATAAGGTAATACAAACTAACACACACATACATACACACATACACTGGAGGATTGAAGCAACTGGCCAAGCGTCAAAATACCTAAGAAAAAAAGCCTGAGAGAATATAAGAAACATAAAATAAATATTTCAAGGAATTAAGTGCATCACGCACACTTTTGGACAAACCATGCTCACTATAGGTAAGTATAGGTGTCATATATTCAGAATTGTGCATTGAATAACTCGATTTAGCTTTCTTTCACATGGCCACAGGATATTTTCAGATATTGTTCATATTATTTGCAATAAAAGTAGAAATATTAAGGCCATATTGGTCCAAAGGAATATTCTAACAAAAGGAAAACATCTAAATTCTTCATCAGTTTAGAGAAAGTCTAACAATCATCTTGTTAAAGACATGAAATCTATAGTTTAAGCTCTTCAGAAGACTGAAATGAGATCATTGTCTAGAAAATTGTGGCTCTGCCATTGACATATTAAAAGTATAGTCACAGAACAATATTCATTTATAATTGAATTTAAAATAAGTATTAGTTTGTGTTTTTCAGATTATAAGATAAATGATGTTCAGTAGCCTTAACTATTATTTAACATTTTTGTAAAAGTTCTAGCTAATGTCCTAAAAATTATACATCTAAAGAAATGGAGACAAAATGATCTTTCTCTGTAAACAATATTATTGAATTTCTACAGAACTTTGGGAAATATAATATTTAAGTACTAGAAGTAAAGTTTCAGTAACAAAAAAATTGTAAAATGTGTGCATGATAATCTAATTATATTTGTTAATATGCTATAACAAATCAGAAAATATGCTGGGGGCAACATTAATATTTAAAATATTATGAAGCTAAGAATATATTTATTAAGTCATCAGCAGATAAAGGAAAATAAGACTGAAAGTTACTGATTAAAGTAAATGTTAACGCCATTAAATGAGGAAAGATATAATTTGCTAATATTTCTTAAAACCCTAAAATAGAATAAACTAATTAGGAACTAAATTAATTATTTAAAATATTCATCCAAGAAAATGGTTTCACAATTTAATCAAGTGTCATCTTCTGTCCTTTAGTTTGTTTGTTTGTTTTTAAAGATATAGTAGTAATTAGCAGTTACTGAGTATATCCATATACATCAGGTATGGGACTAACACCTTTATAGCTGTTATTTGAATTATTAATTATAGTAAGGGCATAATAAAACTAAAATTGCTATGCTTTTTACACGTGGGAAAATTAAAGCCTGGAGAGAGGTCATGGCTCCAACCGGGTTTGCAGTTTTCCTTCATAACTCCTAAAGTCTTTGCTGTCAAAATCATCAATGTTTCATATTTTCTTGCTCTTTCAAATAAAGTATTTTCTACCTTTTATATTCTCTAATTAGAGAACTTGTTTATTCACATCGAAAATCAACAATAGCAGAAAAATATAAAAATTAAAAATAAAACAATAGCATGTTACATAAAATAATAAAATTTCCAAGTAAAGGGTATAAATAAAAAACTTTACTGTACCCTTCCCCAGTCCCTGTTCTCATATTTCTCTAAACCACTTTTCATAAATAAACCTACTAATAATGGCATACAGTGCACTCTCAAAGAAAAAAAAATACAAACATATGCACCCATCGAAGTTTTTAATATAATTCTTTAAATTTACTCCAAGGTCTTAATGCACACACCTCTGTAATTTTCCTGTTGTGAATAATAATTATTCTTTAAGTGTCTTCTTTATAATCCGTATTATGTTTATAATTAACTATTTAGTAATCTCACAATAAGTGGACATCTATGTTTCTTATCCACAATGTTAGAGTAATCATATGAGTAAATTCATCTTGGTGATTTTCGAATATTCCATGGGATAAATTTCTATCAGTGTAATTATTGGTTCTAATTTGATATGCATCATTTGGAGAGTGAATTCCAAATTACTATCCTCTAATTGTACCAATTTGAAGTCTTAACTCTAGTGTAAAAATACCTGTTCCACCATATCCTTGGCAACAATGTTATCGTGCCATAGTATTTTTTCTACCCCATTATGTGCACTTAAGTATGCTTATGTGTGTTTTATGTACTTTACATGTATTCTATCATATATACAGAAGAAACATAATCATTGAATTAGGCTTTCAGGAAAGAACATTGACACAATTTATTTTCATTTACATTGACTTAATTCTCAGATTTCTATTTTTACTTAGTTTTACTATATTATTTGGATCATTTCTTTGAAAGCAGTATATGTAGTTTTAACATGTACATTTTATTTTATTTATTTTTTTAATAATAATTTTTTATTTTATTATGTTAGTTACCATACAGTACATCCCTAGTTTTTGATGTAAAAGTCCATGTTTCATTACTAGTGTATAACACCCAGTGCACCATGCAATACATGCCCTCCTTTATACCCATCGCCAGCCTATCCCATTCCCCCACCCCCTTCCCCTCTGAAGCCCTCAGTTTGTTAACATGTACATTTTAAAATAAAATAATGCATCAGTTCTCAGTAGAACCATCATTTGTTTGTTTTTAGATCATATTTAGTTCTCAGGCTGGCCCAGTCTTCTGACAGGAAAGTCTCAGGGCACATGTGCAACCCTTGGGCATGGGTTCCCTGACCGAAATGCACAACCACGAAGGATTGTACCACCGGCCTCCTCAGCACAGTGCCCTGGCCAAGGCTTTGTGCCCCGCTAGTGACAAGGTTGGGACCGTGTATCAGAATGTTTGCTGTATCTAGCATCTGCTTAAATGAACTGATGCAGTCAGCTGCAAGACTGGAAGAATAGTTCGATCTAATTATACCGTGAAGTGTATTTTCCCCAGATATCTCTAGTATTCACTCTAATATAAAATGAGAATGAACATTTTCACTACAGGTGACTCTTATGGTATATCAGGGGCAGAACTTCAGGTTTTGCGTAAACCGCAAGAATCTTGGTGACCTTCATCCAAGTCTGGTCAACAGTCTCCTCTCGCCTCAACATCTGTCATCCACTGATGTGCTTTGTGCCTTTGTAGTTTTGGCTTTTCTGGAATTTGATATATATTTGAAATCTTTGTGACTTCTTCCACTTGGCATAATGTCTCTGAGATTTATCCACTCATTTACATGTATCATTTGACCACACATTTACGTTTTTGCTGAGTGATTGTATTGGAAGAATGTACTAAGAAGTATTTATCTCTTCATCATTTAAGGGACATTTAGGTTATTTCCAGTTTTGAGCTATTTATAAAGCTGCTTCTAACACTCTAGAACAGGTCTTTGTGAGAATATGTGTTTTCATTTTCTTGGGCGTATACCTAGGAACAGAATTACAGGGTCATATAATAAGTGTATGTTTACATTTAAGACACTGACAAACCGCCTCCCAAAATTTTGCATTCCCACCATTAGTGAATGAAAGTCCCAATCGTGCCACATCTTCAACAATACTGAGTTGTCAGTCTTTTTAATTTTAGCCACAAGGTTCTTAGTCATCAAATCCCTACCTCCCTTCAATCACAATTAACCACACCCCGAGCAAGGGGTCTCTCTTTAGATTGCAACTCATCTTGTTTCTGTCCAATGCCAGTGTTACAGTGCTCCCTTTTATCTCTGTTACATTCAAGATGAAGTAAAATTCCTTTGAATTCATGGAAACCTCTTTCTAAACCATCTCTGCCTACATCTGTGCACTCATTTACTTCCATATCCTTACATGTTCCTAGCAACTACTATTTTCAAACTCTGCCCAATTCCTTTGCCTTTTCTTGAAGTATTCTTTCCCCATTTATCACCCAATAACTTTCTCAGTATTAAAGCAAAATACCTTCTCTGGGATATTTAGTATACACACACACACACACACACACACACACACACACACACACACACAGGATATTATCTGTTGATCCCTGTAAGAATTATTAAATAATCCCAGTGAAAAGTATTCACTAATTTACACTTTCATTAATGTCTGTCTCAAACTTCAATCTGTCACACATATTTGTTTGTATCCTTAACATATTTTGCAAAACATACCACATCACAAGTACTCAATCAATATTTTAAGAAATACGTTTTGCTTATTAGGTGCTTTCTTTCCTGTAATGGGCATTAATGTATAAAGTTTCAACATGTTGATCATGTGTAATATAAAGAGCATTTTCCCTGTTGTTATTTTAGAATTTTAATTTGAATACATACATAATCCATTTTATACTGTTATAATATATAAAATATTTCAGCAATTTGAGCATATTTATTTTGTTTCCATAATTTTGAAAAAACATTATGAAAATATTTTTAGGTAAGCTTATGTTTTATTTTACTTTCAAATATTATGATCAAGTTCTCTCTGTTCTACAGAATCTTTTTCAGTAGTCCAATTTTTATTGCATGAATGAGGGAGTATGTTTCTTAATCCAAATATACTTTAAATGTGACATTAAATTGAGACCTCTGTTTAGGCACATTTGCATAATTTAAAGTAAAATATGTTACATTGTAGATGCACAAAGCTTTCAAGAAAACTTATTTTTTTCAATTCTTAATTTGTCCTTAGTTCTTATGTTTTCATTTTTTAAATAAAGAACTAAATGGGTGTTCTGTTTTTAAAATATATTGCTTTAAATATATGCAGAAACTAAATGTGGTTTGCTGTCAACTATAGTTGTTAGAATTCACCAGTTAGAGATAATATATCATTATGGGATATTTTAAAATGATAAAATCAAGTTATGGGTTAACACTTATAAGTAGGCACTTAATTTTTCCGCAACTTAGATCGAGTTAAATGCTCAATCCATGTCTAGCTTAGCTTCTTCATCTGAAATCTGAGAATACTTTATCTTTAAGACACATCCTGATAATATGGATCTTACAAAACAGATTATGTGAAAGTTTAGGCATCTGGTAGTTTTAAAAATGTTTTAGCAAACCATCTCCATAGACACTCCCCATGACTCTGAATCTTTGAGAAAACTTAGTTTTGAAATACATCACTCAACTTTTTCTGTTCATTTCTTTTTTTTTATTTATTTTATTATATTATGTTAATCACCATACAGTACATCCCCAGATTCCGATGTAAAGTTTGATGCTTCATTAGTTGTGTATAACACCCAGTGCACCATGCAATACGTGCCCTCCTTACTACCCATCACCAGTCTATCCCATTCCCCCACCCCCTCCCCTCTGAAGTCTTCAGTTTGTTTCTCATAGTCCATAGTCTCTCATGTTTCATTCCCCCTTCTGATTACCCCCCTTTTCTTTATCCCTTTCTTCCCCTACCGATCATCCTAGTTCTTATGTTCCATAGATGAGAGAAATCATATGATAATTGTCTTTCTCTGCTTGACTTATTTCACTTAGCATTATCTCCTCCAGTGCCGTCCATGTTGCAGCAAATGTTGAGAATTCGTTCTTTCTGATAGCTGAGTAATATTCCATTGTATATATGGACCACAGCTTCTTAATCCAGTCATCTGTTGAAGGGCATCTCGGCTCCTTCCATGATTTGGCTATTGTGGACAATGCAGCTATGAACATTGGGGTGCATATGGCCCTTCTCTTTACTACGTCTGTATCTTTGGGGTAAACACCCAGTAGTGCAATGGCTGGGTCATAGGGTAGTTCAATTTTTAACTTTTTAAGGGACCTCCACACTGTTTTCCAGAGTGGCTGTACCAACTTGCATTCCCACCAACAATGTAGGAGGGATCCCCTTTCTCCACATCCTCTCCAACAATTGTTGTTTCTTGCCTTGTCTATCTTTGCCATTCTAACTGGCGTAAGGTGGTATCTCAGTGTGGTTTTGATTTGAATTTCCCTGATGGCTAATGATTTTGAACATTTTTTCATGTGTCTGTTAGCCATTTGTATGTCTTCATTGGAAAAGTGTCTGTTCATATCTTCTGCCCATTTTATGATTTGTTTATTTGTTTCTCGTGTATTGAGTTTGAGAAGTTCTTTGTAGATCTTGGATACCAGTCCTTTATCTGTGGTGTCCTTTGCAAATATATTCTCCCATTCCGTGGGCTGTCTCTTAGTTTTTTTGACTGTTTCCTTGGCTGTGCAGAAGCTCTTTATCCTGATAAAGTCCCATAAGTTCATTTTATCTTTTATTTCTCTTGCCTTTGGAGATGTGTCGTGAAAAAGGTTGCTCTGGCCGATGTCATAGAAGTTGTTGCCTATGTTCTCCTCTAGAATTTTGATGGATTCCTGTCTCACATTGAGGTCTTTCATCCATTTGGAGTTTATTTTTGTGTATGGTGTGAGAGAGTGGTCAAGTTTCATTCTTTTGCATGTAGCTGTCCAATTTTCCCAGCACCATTTATTGAAGAGACTGTCTTTTTTCCACCGGATGTTTTTTCCTGCTTTATCAAAGATTAGTTGCCCAAAGAGCCGAGGGTCCATTTCTGGGTTCTCTATTCTGTTCCATTGGTCGATGTGTCTGTTTTTGTGCCAGTACCATGCTGTCTTTGTGATCACAGCTTTGTAGTACAGCTCGAAATCCGGCATTGTGATGCCCCCAGCTTTGTTTTTCCTTTTCAACAGTTCCTTGGAGATTCGGGGCCTTTTCTGGTTCCATACAAATTTAAGGACTATTTGTTCCAGTTCTTTGAAAAATGTCCTCGGTATTTTGATCGGGATAGCATTGAAAGTGTAGATTGCTCTGGGTAGCATGGACATTTTAACTATGTTAATTCTTCCAATCCAATGAGCATGGAATATTTTTCCATCTTTTTATGTCTTCCTCAATGTCTTTCAAGAGTGATTTATAGTTTCTAGAATATAGAAAAAAACTAATGATGTACTATATTCTGGCTAACTGAACATGATAATAAAATAATAAATAAATAAATAAATAAACTGGAAACAAACAAAAAAGAAAAAGGAAACATATTGGACAAACTATCACATTTGTGCATATCTAATTGCCATTTAAATTCTCAAAATAATGCCTTAAGTTAAAAAACAAAATACATTTAAACAAAACAGTGAGAGTAGTAAACTATAGCTTCTGAGTTAGATAATCCAACAAAGATTTATTCACATTTACTGAACATTCTTGGCTTTACTATCAGGGGCTCTAATTAAGAACAAGCACATAAAAAGGTCTTTTCATTTTTGTTGACTACCTGTTTCCTGTTTGCCTGAATCTCGTTAATTAGTTAGTATTTACTGTTGGATCACGGATTTGTGACTGCAGAGTTAGCAATTACTCAAAATCAGTATTTTTCACATGCTACTGAAATACGGTTTAATTCACCTTCGTATTTCTCCTAATAGTTTGAAATATTATTGAGAGGTATAATAATTTTCAACTAAATAAAGACTCAATCTAAGTAAAGGGGCAAAAAACAAGCTAATTAATATATTTGGATGATTCACAACATATAAAAAGTAAGAAATAGATTAATTTTTTGATATGTTTTAAAAAATAACGTGGGCTAGAGAATAATTTATTTTTAACAAAATAAAATATATAAAACCTTCATAATCCATGTAACTATGTAAAAGAAAGAAAAAAATTAGACATGCATATACTAGTATCATTAAAATAGTCATGGACCATTGTTCAGCTCATATGTATGTGTCTTATTATATTTTGTTTTATTTTCAGTGAATATAGCTTTTAAATCTGCATATGGAATAAACCAACAAAATAACACCATTAAGGACTGACATACTTGTACTGTGTTAAGATAGATCGTTAATAAGATGCATATTGTTATAAAATAGAAATAAGCTTTTTAAATTTTAATACTTAACAATAAAATCACAAATTATGTTTGGAAGAGGTTAGTGTTGATGACACTGATATTACATCCTTGTGAAGTGGGTTATTTTACTTTCAGTCCCTCCATATGCTCACAATTTTTTCTTCTGTAAATAGTGTTTAGTTGGATTTTGTATGTTTTCGTTTAACACCTGTTTTACTTTTCACTGGAGCATGTATTCATATGTATTTCATTTAGTTATTGATATATCCCTGTTTAAAACTCTCATTTTATTTTGTGTTTTCTATTAGTCACACTAGACATTTTTTTCTCTTTAAAGTTTCCTCTTAGTTTTAATTAGTACATTTTAAGCATTTGTTACCATCTTTTTGCAGTTCATACTAATTCCGTTCTTTAATATTTATCAATAAATTTCGAAATGCATAATGATCTCATCAAATTTGAACTCATAATTTTGTTATTGTTTTCTTAGATAACCAAAGGACCTTCAATAATGTTAACTCCATTAATCTACACATCAATTTTATGTGTTATTTTATGTTTTATTTTTCCTTTTGGCTCATTAGATATCATTATTTCTCTGTTCCAAAGTCAAACTAACATTACCTTTGCTGACCTTTTTTTTTTCATTTTAGAAATATTACATATGAATCGCTCTTTTCTTCTGCCTGAAAAATTATCTACATATGTATGTCCTTTAACATTTTCTTGGCTGAATGTCAGTTTTTCATAAGCTCAGGGTATTTTGGCTGGGTTTATAAATAAGGCTGATTTTTTTTCTTTCATTGCATTGAATATATTTTTTATAATTCTGTTGGCTTTTATATTGCTTTTAAGAAGTCACTGTTTTGTCAGCCACATTTTAAAGTGTCCTTTTTTCTTTGGGTGTTCTGAGAACTTCTCTTTCTCTCTGTCTTTCTGTCCCTGATTTTGTCATTATTTCTCTTTCTTCCACATCAGATTATTAAGTGCTAGCTTAGGGTTTTATTTTTCTCATTTTGCCTTAGGTTCATTGAGCTTCTTGAAAAGATACATCAGTGTCTTCCATGATTTCTAGAAATGCCTCAACAATTAAATATTTAAATATTTCTTTGCCCCAACTATCTTCTTTGAAAACTCTATTTAAATAAATCACCCCACACAACTTTCCAATTCTGGGAACCTCTTTTCTCTATTTTCACCTTTTTACCTCATTGTGGTGAATTGTAATCATTCTTTCATAGTCTAGCTCCCACTCATCTAATTTTTGTTTAGCTATGTCCAAAATGCTGCCAGACTCATGTCCTTAATGTTTCACTTCACTTATTACATTGTTTGTTCCTTTATGTTTGTTACTCATTTCAAGTTAATTTGGCTTGGAGGTAACATTATATTTTTTACTCATATTTTCAAGCTTGTAAAGAATTTCTTGAAAATAATACAAATATTCATTTTTTGGTGAGTCTTTAACAATACCAGTTTTTGTGATTTTCTTTCTTTTGTTTTTTCTGCTGCTTACTGCTCATTGTGTCTTGTTTCCTCATATGCTTTATCAGCTTTGAAAGTGTGATGCTTATTGTCTGTCAAAATTATTTCAGAAAATTCCTCAAGTCCTGGAATGAAGAATTCTGACATAGAAAAATTTCCTTTATTTCTACCAGGAGGCTCTGGAGATTATTTTCCAGAAAAAAATTAAAATTTAATTCATAGACTCATGGAACATCAAAATAAAGCAAATAAGTCCTAAAAATCCTTGTGACAGCCGGCCTATGGATTCCTCCTCACAATCAGAACTTTTCCTCTTCTTATTTTGTAATATGTTTAATTTATTTTCAAGTAACATTCCACAAATCTTCCTGGAAGTGGAGAGAGACTTAGTGAATCCAGAAGTAGAATTGCTGGATCATATGATAGCTCTATTGTTAATTTTACGAGAAAACTCCATACTGTTCTCCAGTATGTTCTACACTAATTCACATTCCTTCCAACAGCACATAAGGGTTTCCTTTTCTCCACATCCTTACCAACTCTTATTATCTCTTCTTTTTCAATAATAGCCATCCTAACGAATGTGAAGAGATATCTCTTTGTGCTTTTGATTTGCATTTCCCTGGTAATTAGTAATGTTGAGCACCTTTTCATATACCTGTTGGTCATAAAAAGTGTTGGGAAAACTGGATAGTCACATGCAAAAGAATAAAATTGTACCCCTATCTTATGACATACGCAAAAATCAAATCAAAATAAATTAAAGATTTAAATGCAATATTTGAAAACATAGAACTTCTAGAAAAAAAAATAGGAAAAATCTCCTTGACATTGGACTTTGCAATAATATTTTGGATATGACACCAGAAGCTCAAGCAACCAAGGCAAAAATATACCAATGGGATTAAGTGAAATGAAAAAGCATCTATAACTGCAAAGGAAATAATCAACAAAAAGAAATGCAACTTATGCGATGGGAGAAAGTATATGCAAAACCATCTATCTATCTGTAAGGGGTTAATATCCTTTAAATATATCAGGAGCTCATACAATTCAACAGCACAAAAACAAATAACGTCTTTCAAAAAATGGGCAAAGGATCTTAGTAAACATTTTTTTTTCCAAAGGAGTCATTAGTTTTATTAGGCATTGTCATCAGACTATCTCCATGTGCTTGATGAAAGAAAACAAAATGTATATAGTGCTATAAATTAGTTGTTCTCTTAGCTACATATAATTTTATTTATTTTGTAAGTAAGTAGAATTATTATCTTATTAAATTAAACAAGGAAAATCAATTCTAATTATAATAAATACTTCATGATATGTTTAGATTAAAATGTTTACTTTATTAAAAGAAGATTCCAAATCTGAAAGATTTTCTGTGCATAAATTATTTTGAGTATACTGAATATTCGTGCCTAAAAATGTAACATGCACTTAACATAATAGATGTACTAACTTATACTGCCTTACATCTTCAAAGGTGTTTTTATTTACAGCTGATAACTTATTCTAGGAAGAAAATTAAACGTAGCTGAAAGCACTGCTTATGTTTAAATATGTGGAAAAGGCAAGTTTGAGCATGCAATATTTATTGCCCACCTTTCTGCTATCTTTGCTTTGCTCTCAAGGGATTCTCCCTCTAGAGGAATTTTTGCTTTGACAATAGAGAATAGGAGATTTTAAGTTTAAAGATTGTCAACACTCTCACCACTCCACTCTGCAACATTTTTTTTAAATTCAAAACACTCCCTAACACTTCAGTTTATGATGCCAGAATTCACCCTTAAGAGAAATAGTAAAGAAAGTTTTTAGTAAAGATAAACAAATAATGTAATGAGCTATCACAATACCTACACTAATGATTAAGGATAGATTACTCTAAGACTGGATTTGTCCTCTTGCTTAAAATAACCCAATAGTAACACACACACATACAAAGAGAGAGAGAGAGAGAGAGAGACAGACAGACAGACAGAGACAGAGACAGAGACAGAGATATGACACTGGATATGAGTAAAGATGGGCTGTGATCTGAGAGAGAGAAAACAGAAGAGGTGCCCAATGAATGCCCTATTTTACTTACTACCTAGAGAGAGGTGCAAGGCAGTTAGGCAAGGAAAGTGACTCCTGGAGTTGAACATTCAAACTCAAGTGTTCTGGGGAGATCATGGTGGCTAAAATTGGCAGGTCTGAGTGGGTAGAGATTCAAAGAGAAAACTCTCTGGTGTCTGCAAATACTCTCTTTTGAGCATTTAACACAATACAGATTAATGCATGCATCTGAATCATTTACTCTAGACCAGGGAAACTGGGAAGGATTAAAAGAGACAGTACCAGACATTCACATAAAACGTAGATTATGTATGGCCTCACCAGCCAAACTAAAAAACAAACAAATAACAAAACAAAACAAAACAACAACAACAACAACAAAACAACAACTTAAAGTTCAGAGGGCATTTGGTAATCAGGGAAGCCTTACCTCAGGAGTAGGAATTAATTACATTTATACTGAACAATGATCTGAACCCATCAAAAAATCATAAATGTAAAATCTGAAAGGATCTGTTTCCAATAAATTATCTGTGTTCCAGAAAAAAAAGAAGAAAGAAAGAAAGAAAGAAAGAAAGAAAGAAAGAAAGAAAGAAAGAAAGAAAAGCTCCAGGATACCCACATAGAAATGGAAAAAAACCAGTACCTACAATGATAGAATTAATAAAAATGGTCATCCAAAATTGCAAACAAATGGAAATTTCTATAACAGATTAAAAAGAGATTGGCAACATTAAATTTTGAAGGATTTGGAGCAAGAGGAACTCTCACACTTTGATGGTAAGAGTGTAAAATGCTTTAACAACTTCTCAAAACCCTTTCACAATATCTCATAATGTTAGACTCACTTATAATCCATAACCAGCAACTCCACTTCTACTCATTTACAAATTCCCCCTTCCCAAATAAAATAAAGATAGATGTTCACAGAATTATCTGTATAGTAATGTACATAGAAACCTTATTTAAAATAGCCAAAATTTTGAAACATTGCAAATGTCCATCAAAGGGAGCATAGGTAAAGAAAGTATGCTGTATTCAGGGAAGAAACAGCCTTTCAGCAATTAAAGATTATGAACTTCTAATAAACGCAATACGTCAATCAGTCTCAAACACATATTGAGTCGAACAAGCCAGGCATAAATGAATATAAACTGTCTGAAGTTTAAAAGGAGGTAAAACTAATGTGCAGTGATCAGAAGAAATGATTGCTTCTCTAGTGAAAGTTATTGCCTAGAAATAAGCATGAGGAAACTTTCTCAGGTCGTATTTGCAATTTTTAATGTGGCATAATTTATTTCAGTAAAATAAAGGTATTAACAAGTGTTCGAGGATTTAAATTTGGCCATACCATATATCCTACCACAAGAAAATAATATTAAAAAAATTCTAGCAAAATGACACTTTATTTTAAAAGATTTTATTTATTTATTTGTCAGAGAAAAGAGAGAGAGTGAAAAAGTACAAGCAGGGGAGTGGTAGGCAGAAGGAGAAGCAAGCTCTCTGCTGCACAAGGAACCGGATGTGGGACCGGATCCCAGGACTCTGGGATCATGACCTGAGCAGAAGGCAGATGCTTAATTGACTGAGCCACCCAGGTGTCCCACAAAATGACACTTCAAAAGAAACAAATTTACCAGTATTTGGAAACCAATTGGTTAGGTTTCTATAAAATTATTTACCTTCCCCATCACCCTAGCTCCATAATTACTCTTACGGACTTACCCAAGAGAAATGAAAACTCATATCCACAGAAATATAATTATTTTTGCCTTTTTTTGGGGAAAAATTCTTTAATATCAACCTCTAAATCTATTACAGTTCATTTTAATTTACTACCATACTTTAAATACCAATATTTTTATAGCTTTCTCCAAGCACATTGTTATTTTTTTTTTAAATTGAAATATAATTGACATCATTGTTCTAGGGGCACCTGAGTAGGCTCAGTTCATTAAGCATGAGACTTTTGGTTTCAGCTCAGGTCATGATCTCAGGGTCCTGAGATCAATCCCCACCTTGGGCTCCCCAGTGGATGTGGATCCTGGTTAAGATTCTCTCTCCCTCTCCCCACCTTCTTCACTCTCTTTCGACAAAAAGGGAGGTGATGCCTGGGTAGCTCAGTTGGTTAAGCAACTGACTTTGGCTCAGATCATGATCTCAGGGTCCTAGGATCAAGCCCCTACCTCCAGATCCCCATTCAGAGGGGAGTCTGCTTGTCCCTCTCCCTCTGCCCCTCCCCTTGCTCATGATCTCTCATGCCTCTCAAATAAATAAGATCTTTAAAAAAAATTTGGGGGGTTCCTGGGTGGCTCAGTTGGTTATACATCCCGCTTTCCTGGTCCCTGCATTGTGCTCCCCACTCAGCAGGGATTCTGCTTCCCCTCTCCCTCTGCCCCAACCCCCACTAGCACTCTCTGTCTCTGAAATAAAAAAATAAAATAAAGAACATTACTGTTCTTGTTTTTTGGATGCAATTTTCTACTAACCCTCTGAAGATGAATATTTTAAGCAATATTTCTTCTTCATTGTGTCTGTTTCCTCCAAAAAGCCTGGATCAAAGTTCAATGTACAAGTGACAATAATTGGCTGCAAGCTTCACTATAACGTGATCTGGCTTAGTTATTTAATTTGGGAAATGCTATGTCAAAATCTTTAACAGTTTGTTTATTAATCAGGGTTGAAGTTAGAGAAGTGGAACTAGTAGAAGATATATGAAGACATTCACTGTAAGAAACTGGATCATTAGGCAAGTCTAATATCCTTAGGGCAGGCCGGATCTCTGGGGCAGAAGCTGCAGCTGTGTCCACAGGGAGAATTTCTTCCTCCAGACAACACTGGATTCTGTTTTTAAGGTCTTTCATGTGATTGAATCAGACTCACCCAGATTATTCAGGATAATGTCCTTTTCTTAAAATCAACTGGTTATTAACTTTAACCATATTTAAGATACATCTTCAAAGAATACCTAGATTAGTGTTTGAATACCAGGAATTGTAGCCTAGCCAGATTGACACAAGGACAGGATCACCACATTTAGATTCCAAGAAAAAAATAGACACCATCAATGAATCCTTTTTATTTCTTCATTTTCAAATCATATCATGACTAATTTATAAAAGTGTGAATAAAGATATAGTAAAATCAACATAATCAGAAATTACAATAAAAAATCAAACACAGCACACCTATTTTTTTTACCATATTTTTTTTTTCTGGCTTGAAGACATATATACCCTAATTGAGCCACATCCTTTGAATGCACCATATTTCTCATCTAGTGTGTGTGTGAACTTGGAACATATTCATCCTATAAATACTGACTCTGGGATTTAAATATATCTCAATAAGTTCTAGCTTACTGTTAACTCTTTTTCTTTTCCATTATATTGAGATATAATTAACATATAACATTTTGTAAATTTAAGGTGTACAGTGTGATGATTTGATAACCATGTATGTTGTGAAATGATTACCACAGTAATGTTAGATAACACATCCATGCCTCACATAATACTATTTTGGGGTTTATCAGAATTTTAAATATGGCAATGTATATCAAATAAAATTATTGATAAATGAAGTATTTTACATACCATTTTGTCAAAACATGAATTCAAAATATCCTTCCTTTCCTTGAGTCCTAGATTTTCTCCAGTTTGAACAAATATTGGCATTATTAACTCTGTACCTAAATTAAATAACTGATTAAAGATACATCATGAGTCTATTTGCATGAATGTGTAAACATGCAAATGTTATTTTGAAAAGCAGCAAAAAAGTTAATGAGGATATTTAATTAAGTCAAAGAGCCCATTTATTGGATAATTCAGTCTCATTAATTAGATGAGTCATTATAACGTGGAGAGTCTTTCCATTTTTTGAGTGAGTGGCTAGAGGAAAAAAACTCATGTTTATAGCATCACTTTACTAAGAAACTTGAAGATTATTTCATTGCTGTTCATCAAGTTAATATGACAAGAGCAATAAGATAAAAATGAATGACAGTTACTTCTTGGGTTGAAAGCAGAGAGATTTAGCAAACGAGGAAAATATTCCTACGCACTTGCTTAAAAATTAAGTGAAATAAGTCAAGCAGAGAAAGACAATTATCATATGGTTTCTCTCATCTATGGAACATAAGAACTAGGATGATTGGTAGGGGAAAAAAGGGATAAAGAAAGGGGGGTAATCAGTAGGGGGAATGAAGCATGAGAGACTATGGACTATGAGAAACAAACTGAGGGCTTCAGAGGGGAGGGGGGTAGGGGTGGGATAGACTGGTGATGGGTAGTAAGGAGGGCACGTATTGCATGGTGCACTGGGTGTTACACGTAACTAATGCATCTTCGAACTTTACATCAGAAACCAGGGTTGTACTGTATGGTGACTAACATAATATAATAAAGAAAACATTAAAATAAAATAAATAAATAAATAAATAAATAAATAAATAAATAAATAAAAGGGTTCAAAGGCAAAAAAAAATTGAGGCCAAACTTTTCATAATATTTCTTGGCTTACTGCATGCCAGTGCTCATGATCTAATTATGAATAAGCCATTGTCTCTGTTTTATAGAAGACTACAGTTTTCTAAAAACTGTAACTGGAAGGTGGATAAATAAACAAAAATTATAACAAAACACAATAAAGACATATCTTTATGGAATATTTTAGAGTGAGTGTCAGCAAACTTTTTCTGGAAAGGGCTTGATACTAAATATTTTAGGTTTTGACAGTCATACGGTTTGTGTTGCAATACTCAATTCTGCATTGTAGCACAAAACATTCATAGACAATATGTAAGTGAATGAGTATGCCTGTGCCCCAGTAAAACTTTATTAAAAGACATTTGAAATTTTAAATATAATGTAATTTTTACATGCCACAACATATTTTTATCAAAACTGTACACTTAAAACTCTAGAAACTATTATTACCTGGCAGGTTATATAAAAACCGTGATCCATGGACTGCTAATATCTGAACTGGAGAAACAAAATTATGGTATTGGTAAAGTTTTCCCACAGAAAACAGAGTTTGAAATGTGAGTATCAATTATGACTAGGAGAGTTAACTGAAAAGTTCTTCAAGCAAGATTGGGTGGGTTTTGCAGGGTATGTACTCTTATGAGAAAAAGTATGGAATTTGGAACAATAGCAAGTAATTTTGTGGGCTTCAACATATGTGTGTGTGTGTGGAGGGGGTAGATGTCAAGAGATAATAGTAAAGAATTTTGTTTGGGATAAGATTACATATGCCTTTAGACTATCCAAAGTGCTTATAATTTATTCTAATGGAAATGACAAGACACTAATGGGATTTAAATAGTAAATAAAAAATCAGACTTATATTTTTGTAAGTCTTACCTCAGATGCATAGTTAGGGAACACACCATTAAGAGAGAAGACTTCAGGAAGAGAGTTTATTAATTAGATTATGCATTCAATAATCCAAGAGAAAACCTAAGGTGACCCAACTGTAGTTCACTTATATGTATATTATTTTTACATGCCCCTAAATGGAAAATTAAATACATTATCACAATGGCTTAGATATTGAATCCTTATTATCAAGAAATTAAACTTATGTTATATAACAAAACCAGTGAATTTATCTAAGTTCCAATTACTCTCTTGGTGACTGTCAAACTCTGGGCTGCCAGTGTTGAGGTGGTCAATTAAAACAACAAGCTAAAATGAAAGTAATAGACAAGCATTTAATTATTTACTGACATAGTATAAGGGTCTAAGCAGGAAAAATCACTGGTTCCTCTGTGTTCTCACCAACCAAGAGCCATGAACAAAAGGTTTCTCCCATTTTATAGATGTGGGCTTTGGTGGAGGAAGAAGAAAAAGGGCTAGGAAATGTACTGAGAACTGAGTCAGAGTAAAGAAAAATGTTCTCAAGGTTTCCCCATTACTTCCAACCCCAATAAAGGAAGTCAACAGAGGCACTCTGCTAAGCGTCTCTAATAAAGAGGTCTCAAATGGAGATGCCTGGGTAGGAATGGCAGTTATGTGCAAAAAGATGGCTGGCTAGCATGATCTTTTGGGCCTGATCATAAGAAAAGCTTTATCTGGCAGGCTTCACAGGAAAAGAAGCTATATGCACACCAGACTTGGTGCACAGCCAATACATTGCTCTCCAGTCTCTGGAGGGAGTTGTTTCCTGACCTTCAATCTAGCAACAGAAGGCAGACCAAGTAGGGACCTTCATCCTTTGGATTAATCAGGAGCCTCTCATCAAAATGCCCTCCAACAATAAGCAGCTAAGGAAGTGCTCTTCTTCCCTGCCAAGCCTGAGACTTCTCTCTCTATTCAGAAACACCAAGACAAAAGATCAGAACCAGCAAGAGGGACCCAGTTCATTGAGAGGCCTGGTCTGGAAAGATTCTTTGTGCAAACCTGAGACTCTCCTCTCCTGACCAATGACACCAGTGTTGTGAGGAGATATTGTGGGGAGTTCCACCATAGTCTTTACTCACTGAAAAATACCCTGGTTTGGGAAAACCCCTTCCATCCTCCTAGTTAAGACTATCAGGGACCAGTAAAATCCTGAGCAGCACTGTAGAAACTAAACAATAATGACGTGAAAGCTCTAAAAATTAAGCTGGCATTAGAACCAGAGCCCAAAAAAGCGGGCTAGGATCTGCATGCTATCTAAAATCAGCATGATTGCCTGCTAAAATAAATGATTTAAATAATACTCAAAGTCAACTAACATGATAAGCAAAATGTCTAGGATACAATAAAAAATCATCTGTCATACAAAGAACCAAGAAAATCACAACCTAAATGAGAAAAGATAATCAATTGAGAGCAGCACCAAGATAAATTAGATGTTAGAACCATCTGAAAAGGACTTTAAAGTAGCCATCACACACAAAAAAATGTTTCAACACTGATTACAAGCAATTGATGAAATTTAAAAATTGACAAAAACAGAAATTATCAGCAAAAAAATAGGTTATGCAAAAGAACCAAATAAATATTACAGAAATAAATACCACAGAAAGAGAAATTAAGAATCCGCCGATTTGGGTCCTTAACAGGATGGAGATGACAGATGATAAATCAATGAACATGAGAGCAGAATAACAGAATCTAACCAAGTTGAATATCAGAGATAAAATAGAATGGTAATGAAAATAAGACAGATTCAGTGATGTGTGGGTCAACAAAAAAGATTCAACATTCTTAAAAATCAATCAATTAAGCAATCAATTGAGGAACAGTAGATTTCTTATGCTTATCAATAGAGACCAGAAAGAAGTGACATAGTATTTTTCAGGTGCTGCACGGAAAGAGCTGTCAACTGTGAGTTTCGTATATGATGAAACTATGCTTCAGGAATGAAGGGTTAATAATATTTTCAGGCAAAGAAAATTTGAAATAATTTGCTGCTGGCAGACCTACCATTAAATCTTGGTTAAAAGATTTTATTCAAGGAAAAAGGAACTGATAATTGAAGGAATTTTGGAACTTAGGAAGGAAGGAAGGAAGGAAGGAAGGAAGGAAGGAAGGAAGGAAGGATGGAAGAAATTACGATGGCAGAAGAATGGGTACATATGATAGCCCTTTCTTATTGTTAAAATCAATCATATTTGATGGCTGAAACAAAAATTATAATCCCATTGAGAATTCAAGGTAATGATATTTAAAAGTGAAGAGTATAAGGGGACATAGGCTTCCACACTATAATCAAAAGGGTAAAATGTTGATATTTGCAGACTTCTAAAAATCACATACATATAGGGGCACCTGGCTGGCTCTTGATCTCAGGGTCGTGATTTTGAGCTCCATGCTCAATGTAGAGATTACTTAAATAAATTTTTAAAAATCATATACATATATTACAATACCTAGAGTAATACACTCACTTAAGTGTGTCAACTTTCCCAGGGCAAAGAGTGGATAAAGTAGATAAACTCAAAAACTGTTTAAGTGAATCAAGGTGAAAGTGCAATGGGAAAGTAAGAGAAGAGAAACAGAAGAATGAGGCTGAAGAAACAAATACATAAAAATAGAAAAAGGGCAAGTTTAAACCCTAGCATATTAATAACTACCTTACAATGTAAATGGTTTAAATACACCAATCAAATAAAAAATTGGCCACATGAATAAAAACAGCCCAATTATATACTGTTTACTAGAAACTCATTTCAAATCCAATGACATTAGGTAAGTTGAGAAAAGAATGGGAAAAAATAATCAAAGAATCATTTACAAAAAAAAAAAAAAAGGAAGTAGTGGCTCTATTAATACCTGAATTAATACTTGATAATCTAGACTTTAGACCACAGAAAATTACTAAAACAAAGAGGGACATTACAAATGGTAAAAGGATCAGTCCACCAGGAAACATAACAGTTCTAAATGTGTATGCACTAAGTGATGGAGCCTCAAAATACTTGAAGAAAAAACTGATTAAACTGAGAGGAAAAATAGACAAACTCACATTGTAGTTGTGGATTTTGCTCTTTCAGCAACTAATAGAACTTCTGGACAAAAAATCAGCAACAGCAAGCACATAGGAGATCTGAATCAAAACGAACAGTATTATATTTAAGCACACACATATTAATTAATTGTGTGTGTATATATATTATATGTGTGTGTACATGCATACAATCTAGCAGAATATATTTTTTTTCAAGTGCCTATGGAATATTTACCCAATGGATAATTCCTTTCACCATTAAACAAACCCTGACAAATTTAAAATAATTGATATCACACAGAGTATGTTCTTGACCATAGTGGAATTAAATTAGAAATCAGTAAGAGAGCCAACAGGGACATTGCTAAGCACATAAAATTAAACACCACTGTTTCAAATAATAATCCATGGGCAAAATAGAAATCCTCAAATGAAATTCAAAAACGTATAGAAATAAATGGAAAGAAAGATACAACATATCAAGACATGTGGGATGAAGCAGTGGAAAGAAAATTTAGAGCACTAAATGCTTAAATTAGAAACGATGGAAGGTCTCAAGTCAACAGTTTAAGGGCCTACTTCAGGAGGTTTTAGAGTTTTCTATATAAAATTATGTCTAATGCAAATGGAGACAATTTTACTTTTTCCTTTCTTATTTATTTTGGTGTGTAATTAGCGAGGACTTACATTACTAAGTTGAACAGAAGCGGTGAGAGCGAGCACGTTTGTCTGTTCCTGATCTTAAAGGAAAAGCTTTCAAACTTTCGTGGTTGAATATGATGTTAGCTCTGGGCTTGTTATATATAGCCTCTATGAAGGTGAGTTATGTTTCTTCTATATCCAATTTGTTAGGACTTTTTGTCATGAAAGGATGTTGTACTTCATCAAATGCTTTTTTTGTATCTATTGTGATGGTCATATGATTTTTCTATTTCATTTTATTAATGCGATATATCACAGTTGTTGATTTGCATACATTGAACCTCTGTGTTATTTCTTATAAAATGTATGTGAATCTACAATTTCAATTAAGAAATATGAAGTGGATTGGAAATAATATTGTACCTGTCACGATTTTCTTTTTTTTTACAGATTTTATTTATTTATTCGACAGAGATAGAGACAGCCAGCGAGAGAGGGAACACAAGCAGGGGGAGTGGGAGAGGAAGAAGCAGGCTCATAGAGGAAGAGCCTGATGTGGGGCTCGATCCCATAACGCCGGGATCACGCCCTGAGGAAGGCAGATGCTTAACCGCTGTGCCACCCAGGAGCCCCCTGTCACGATTTTCTAACCATAACTAAATGATTGCTTTTTAATAGCATCAGACTTGCTTTCATATATACATTAAAGTTGTTGAGAAAATGAACAATGTTATATTTAGATTTAACAGAGGCAAAAGTGCAGAAAGATAACAGTATGTTGAAGAGAAAGTTTAAAAGAAATATCAAACTGTATTTAATATACAGCAACAGAAATAAGCAGGTCACGATCAGAGAACTAGAAAATAATTAAAATACCATTTAACCTCAGGATTTGCTTAGTATCTGACTATTTTTGTTATAAAAAAAGATTTATCTAAACAAAATAGTTGTTATCAGAGGCTCAAAAAACAACATAGATTGACAAATTTTCATTAGAAAGATATCAAAATTAGTATTAAAATGTAGTTTTTATATTCTAAACTATGTTTCAAAATACCTGTGCCCTAGCTTAAGAAAAGTGCATTTAATAGACAGCAACACAAATAAGGGGAAAAAAAAAAAAACCTGACCAAGGATCTTGGGATAGAGAAGGAAAAGCATCACAATAGCTCTTAAATGAAAATAATGTGTGTGGTAAATGTGTACTTCATCTGAAAAGTCTGTGAGTAAATGAGAAGTTGACTTCATCCCCCATGGATTAAATATGAAATTGATAGAGGTCAAGCAGTGGGAACTTCTGACAAAAGGTTTGTGGGGGGGGAATATGGAGACAACATTAGCGTGTCCTTGGAGATTGAAATATATATACATCTATATGTATATAAATATAAGAATGAGCTTTTGAAGAAATGTGACAGAGGAGTATTTTAAATAATTGCCATTTATATTTTAAACAAACTTAGAGGTGATCCAGAACTTTACAGATTCTGCCTGTATGTCTTTCACCAAGCATTCTTGAAGATTCATGACTGGAAATTGTGTAAATCTAATTATGTTGTTGTTTCCCAAGTGAATATAAATCAAATAGATAATTTTTAACTTAAAATTGGAAAGAGTTAGGTAATTTCATGAAGACAATTTTTAAAATATTCAAACCTTAAGATATTAATTTTAAAAATAAAAATGATTTTTGATCACTGACTAAATCCATACTTAGCATCAAATTTTTACATTTACTGAGCTTAATATGAAAAGTGAAGTGTCTTATCATTTCAGTGTAATATCTGGACTATGGAAACCCTAGTATTTTTGTTACTAGTACATATTGTCCTTGCATTTATTACCAGATATAATACTGTTAACTATATGTTTATTAATACATATATTTGTCAAGCTGATTTATAGGGAGGGCAAACAATTTCTCAGGAAAAAAGCCCAATTAGAAATAGAATCTTGAAACAGAAAACAGAATCTTTGAAAGTAAATGTTTCTTCTAATTTACCACATTTCTTGCCACTTATTATACCTCAATGTCAATACCACAAAATTCTTATGTTAGCTTTATGCATCATTTTATACAAATCCATTCAATAATTTCAATACCTACCATACTAACTACCTGATTCTCTTCTACCTTATATTAATGCATTTTATCACTCTTCACAAACACCAGTGATTACTTTTTACTTTCCCCAACTTGTTTGGCTAATGTGGTATGGCAAGTGTATGCTTGGACCCCAAATCAGTGCTCTTAAACTATGAAACATTTCCCACATACATTAAATATTTACTAAATGCCAGGTACTTTCTAGATGCACAAATTAAGGTGTTTAAAGATTAGAGAAAATGGCAAGAATATGATTAAAATATTTTGTCAATAAGTCGTGACTTAGGGAAATCAACAGTACTGGGCATGAGAACATAACTTAATCCTGAATTTCAGGAGGTTTGTGAGTACAATCTAGGAACAAAAGAAGTATCAACTGCAAAGATAATAAAAAGAGAACATGGCACATTACTGTGGCAAAAAAAATATAACTGGAGTATAGAATTAAGAGGAGTTCAAGGAATATTTTAGTAAGGACAAAACACAAAGCTTTCTCTTTCATGATAAAGAATGATATTTTGTCCTACGGGGCTTTTAAAGATTTAAAGAAAAGTGATGCAATGATTAAATTTGACTATGTAATTTTAATCAGTTTAGCTTTTCTGTGAGAATGTGATAGGAAGAGATGGTACCATTGAGTAGTATCACTGAATTGTTACTGTAATGGTGTAGGTTGTTAGACTAAAATGTCGCTAATTTGGAGATGGAAAGAAGAGAGAATAGATATAAATTAATAAATTGCAGTTTGGTCCCATTGAGATAGTCCCTTATGAGATTCAAGAGAAGAAAAAAATGTCTAGTGTATAATTTGAAAAATATATCTGAAATTTAGAAGCAAAATCTGAGCTGGTGATCTAGATTTTGGGGACATCAGACACTAACTAAATGCATGGGGGTGCAGATGTGAGTCCAGCAGCATAGAAAGTATGAGAAGAGAAAACAATTGAGTACCAAAACCTTAGGAACTGGAATATTTTAGAATTAAGTGGAGAAATAGTAGCATTAAATTAAAATCTTAAGAAGAAGACAAAGATGACTGAAAGGAAACACAGTAATAATACTACAACCAATAATAAGGAAACTCTGATTCAGATTATGTGTGAGAAAAGATTACAGTGTTTTAGGTAGGTCAATTCATTTAATCTTCACTGCAAACTTTTTTTTTTTCTTTGCTTTCCACGTATTAATTTATCTACTCCACAGAACTAGCCAGTGATGTAAATGCTATTGTTATCCTTAATTTCCAAATGAGAAAACTGAGGTGAAGAGAGGTTAAGAACTGTTCCAATATGATAACAGCAAGGAATTGAGAAAGCCTGGATTCACATCCAGTTAATCTGATTCCAGAGATGACATTGTTCCCTATCATGGGAAATTGCTTGAGCAAAGTGTGGTGTCACTGAAGGCAAGGGAGGAGGGTCTTCAGAAATGAAAGGAAATGAAAGATCGTTCCTTTGGTAACATTTAAGAAACATTTAAGAAAGGACAATCTATTGGAAATCAGGTATTAGCTTAAAAAGATATAGGAATGAGAAAGGTGTGTGTGTTAAGAGTACAGGCTTGAGTAAACTTTAAAAGATGATTAAGAAGAGAATTTCTAGAAGAGTTTGAAGAAAGACACATGAATGAATGGCATAACTGAACTATTTACGGCTTTGAGGAGTTTGGAGAGGATAATACTGAAACAAAGTTGGTAGGATTAGGTATACAGGGAAAGAAGCACATATACCTTGCCCATTGTGGTATACCTAGATGTTCACCATTATAATAGCTAACAGATACTTAATAACATTTCAATCAAAGAAATACTAAGGACCTTATTTTGCAATTAATAAACTAATATTGGTTAACCAAAACACTACAATGTTTATGACTTTGTATGGTGTTAAAATGGCTTTCATAATTTAAAAAAAAAATAAATGTTTTCTCCTCTGAGTTGAAACATAGTAATGCTGAATTGTGTCAATTTGTCTGAGGTAGTTGCCCAAATTAAAGAAAATTATTAAAAAAAAAAAAAAAGAACGAAAGAAGGGAAAAGAGAAAGAAACAATCAACCTGGGACCTACCACGTAAATAATTTGTTCAAGGATTGCTCTAGATCAGAGATCAGCAAAGAGCCAGACAGAAAATATTTTAGACTTTGAGGGCCATATGATATTTGCTGTTATAGTTTAATATCATCTGTAGACAATACAATTGATTGTAAATGAGTGAGACTGTGTTCCAATAAAACTTTATTTAAACAAACAAAAAATAAAATTAATTCACAGTTTGAGTGGAAGAGCCATTGGGTTAAATATCAGAAGTGTATTACTGACTAGACAACCTTATGTAAGTAATAAAACTATAAACTAAATAAATTTTATGTGAATATATTTTAATTGATTTTTAAATATTGTGCTGAGGTTGTATATCATAGTCTTTTAGTTGATAACCAACTCTCATGATATCTAAATTAGCTTGTTTTTGTTTTATAACTAGATCAATTTAGAATTTAATTTCAGTTTTTTAAAGGAACATTGCACAAGCCTCCATATTGTTTGCTTCTCTGCTAGTCTCATACATCTACGGGCAGAAAATTGATGCTGAATTGAAACTTTTATTTAAGTTCTTAAAAAAGTTTTAATATTTATTCAAACTTCAGAAAATATAATAACATAAACAAGTGCCTAATATGTTATTAAGCAATACAAGATCTTGGAAAGATTTCTGCAATAAACTGTACAAGCTTTTCTTTTTCAATATAATGATATATATTGGTCTCCAATATCTTTACAGTTATAATAAAATCAGTGAAATGGTAGAAATAAGGTTGAGACAATATATGTATTGTGACAATTAGTTGAGTGAAATTCCTCTATTCATGTTGACTTTCTTGAAAAAGTCTATTCGAACAACTATCTATTCATATTTATTTATTTATAATCGTGTCCCTAAGCATGGTAGCTGGAAATGATTCAGTTGACTTCAAGTATATTAGAGTTTTGAAACTGTGATCAATTTTAAAAAAGAACACTATGGCAGTGTTTGGATATGATACATCCCTCAAACACTTTACATTTTGAAATATAATTCGTTCTAAACCGTCCCAGGCTCTATCTATAAAAGAGGTCTTATAAATTCACAGGTTTTCATCTTTTAGAGACTACAACCAAAAATAAGTTTATTTTTTCAATATTTTTGATATAATAAACATTAAATAAAGAAAACATAAATACACTATTAAAATCATAAAGAATATGTATTTTTTGTCATGTCACAGTTTTATTTTTGCCTGTATGTGGTAGTTTGTTTCTTATACCGATAAGACATCTCATGGGTCAGCAAACGTATTAGTACATGTTTTGCAGGGGCATTTTCAATGATTACTGTCATTAGAAACATGTGAAAAAAAAACAGCTATGAATAAAACAAATAAAACATTGGGTCTAATTTGCAATTTGTTTTTTGATCTCTAAGTAAATCATCAGAATTGTTTATGATTGCTTCAATTTAAAAATGTTTTGAAAAAACTTGCTGAGAAAGCAGTAGCATCCTTTTAACTAGACTCGCCAGATCCCTCAAGAACTTACATTATGACTTTCATGATCACTCAAACTTAGAAAAGATGTGTGGTAGCAAACCGTCGTTCTGCTGGAATATAGATAAATAAAGGATAAATAAATAATTGAAGAGTTCTGGACAGCTGGGTGTCTGTAGCAATTGAAACAAAGGAAATCACACTGTGAAGCTTTGAACTAAAGTATCTTGTTCACATAAGATGACAGGGTAATGGAAAGGATAGAATAAGATAATACATATATTATAGTCAGTGCTTGTCTATGATACATGATTCACTAAGCTGGAATTTATTATTTATATTATTTATGGGGATTATTGGTAACTGCCTTTTGATTCTATTCCAAACAACTTAGAAAAATTCATGATAGGCCCAGAGAGGGAATAACACTGTCATACACATCATTTTAAACCTTTGACTATTATTAGGTATTAAGCTTTCAAATACTCCTTTTTTTTTTGTGCATCTTTCCTCCACAGAACCAGGTAATAGAAACAGAAATTTAAGCCATTTGTCCTTCAGTCATATAATAATAATTTTCATCCTGCAATAGACTTAATAAGGCATCATTGAGGGAGAATGCTTGTGATTAGTCATATTCCATTATTTCAGGCATTCTTTTTCTTTCACCTCAGAAAAATCATATCATAAATGCATGTTTAATGCACCTGTAAAAATTGAATTATTTATCCAAAGCTTTGTATCATTCTGATAAATTGGATCATCAAGAAATACTTTTATTTCATTCCAATATAGGATGTTAAATGAAGAACAATTCTAGGACTCAAAAATCTGTGTATATTTGGGTGAGTGAGTTAGGTAGCTTGCAAAATACATTTATATGCTTTTAAGCCATGGGCATACATTGTGTCCATGTGTGCGCACATGCCTCTAATATAGATTCGTGTGTGTGTATATATATATATATATACATTATATATTATTTATATATTATGTATATATAAATATATTACTTATATATAAATACATTATATATTTATAATACATATTATTTTTATTATTATATATACATTCTTTCCTTTAAAGATTTTATTTATTTATTTGAGAGAGAGATGTGGCGCCTGGGTGGCTCAGTCGTTAAGCGTCTGCCTTCGGCTCAGGGCATGATCCCAGAGTCCTGGGATCGAGCCCCGCATCAGGCTCCCTGCTCCACTGGGAGTCTGCTTCTTCCTCTCCCACTCTCCCCTGCTTGTGTTCCCTCTCTCGCTGGCTGTCTCTCTCTCTGTCAAATAAATAAATAAAATCTTAAAAAAAAAAAAAAAAGATGAGAGAGTGAGCATGAATGGGGCAGAGAGGCAGAGGGAGAAGGGGAAGCAGACTCCCCTCTGAGCAGGGAGCTGATGCGGGGCTCAATCCCAGGACACTGAGATCATGACCTGAGTCAAAGGTAGATACTTAACCCACTGAGCCACCTAGGCACCCCACATTAAATATTCTTAATATATATATTCTCAATATGAACATATACGTGAATATATAGACACATTATATTCCTCAAAAAAACAAAAAACACTCCAGGCATCAAAGTGTCCAAAGAATATTCAGTAATAACTGATAATATATTTTAAAGAAGAATATATTATATGCCTAATTTATAAAGGACAATACAAAAATAATAGACATTGTGATTTAAAAGTTACTTTTAAATCACACAAAATTAAAAACTAAATGTATAAACTGTTAGTGGTGTAATAGAAGCAATGGGAATATTGGTGTTCACTGTAAAATTATTTCGGCTACTTTAGGTCTTTGAAATAAAATGTTGAGAAAGAAGAACAATAAAAATAAATGCATAGCTCAGAGCATTTTCAGAATGTAAATGCACTAAGATAACCATCTCCCAAATCAAAGCAAAATCATTACCAGAATGAAAAAAAACTACCTATTTCCAGTAACCAATTTCCTCAATGTCAACTTCTTAATGCCAAAATTAGTTTTTCCTGTTTTTGAATTTTCTATAAATAGATTCACACGTAATTTACTCTTTGTGTCCGGAGTCTATCTCAATATTACGTTTGCGAAAGCCATACCTGTTTCATTCCCTTTTTGAACATTTGCTTGTATCCGGTTTTTATCCGTTACGTATAGAGGCATTTTATGATTTTACTAGTATGTGTATGTGTGTGACTGTGTGCATGCATTTCTGTTGAATATTGTGATTGACCCTGAGATGCAGCAGTCCAGATCCAGGGAGAATACGCTGCCAGCTGCAAGGTGTTTGTTCAAAAAATAACTAGCAGCTTCACCTTCTTCATCATTGCCCCAGGTATAGAGACCTGCCTTGCTTGCCATGACATTCTTCTTGGAAAGCCTGCCTTTGTTTCCCTTGCCTGCGGAGACATATCTATTATTTTATTTTATTTTATTTTATTATTTTATTTTATTTATTTTATTTTATTATTTTATTTTTTAAAGATTTTTATGTATTTATTAGAGAGAGAGCACAACAGAGCAAATCTGGGGGAGCAAACCTAGAGGAAGAGGGACAGGCTCGCTGCTGAGCAGGGAGTCTTCCTGGGATCATGACCTGAGCTGAAGACAGATGCTTAAGAGACTGAGCCGCCCAGGTGCCCCAAGGAGACATATCTAGAAAAAAGTTGCCATGCCAGCGTCTAAGAGATTACTGCCTATGTTTTCTTTTAGGAGTTTCATGGCTTCAGGTCTCAAATTTAGATCTTTAATCCATTTTAAGTTTATTTTTGTGCATGGTATAAGAAAGTTGTCCATTTTTATTCTCTTGCATGTAGCTATCCAGTTTTTCCAACACCATTTTTTGAAAAGACTCCTTTTTCCCCTCTTGTATATTCTTGCCTCCATAGAATAATTAGCCATAAAAGCATGAGTATATCTTTGAGCTGTCTGTTCTGTTCCATTGACCTATGTGTCTGTTCTATGCCAGTACTATATTATTTTGATTACTCTAAGTTGGTAGTATATATTGAAATCTGGGATTGTGATACTGTCCTCTTTGTTTCTTTTATTTTAAAGTATCTAGTTTTTCCTTCTTTTTCAGGATTGTCTTATTTATTCTTGATTCTTCGTATTTCCATAATAATTTTAGAAATGTCTGTTAATATGTACTCACATACATACTCACACATATAAATCTCATAATTGTGAGCATGGCATACTTTCATTTATTTAGAATTTATTTACTTATCTCAACATATAGTTGGAATTTACAATACAAAGATCTGTCACACGATATGTATGTTTTTAGTTTTTTTTCCTGTTTTTTTGGTCATCAAAATAATTTTTTTTTCGTTTGTTACTGGATTCTGTTTGTAAGAATTCTGTGTAGTAATTTTGCATCTGTGTTTATAACAGAGTTGGAAGTGTGATTTCTTTTCCGTTTAGTGTTCTTTCAGTATCAAGTTTACGCTGGCCTAATTAAAAGGAGTCAGCATTTCTGGCTTCTACTTAGAATGTAATAGCTGGAGAGTGCATTCCCACGTGAAAAATTGGAAAAAGTCAGATAAAAAGAAATCTTGAACCCATGAGTGAGCTGAGACTGGAAGGCAATCAACCAGCCTCAAGTCTGAGAAAAAACACACACTTCAGAGGGGGAATAGGAGCACAATCACGGCTTAGTTGGAGCAGAGCGCAAGAAAATATGGGAGTATCATTAAAGCAGTTAAGATTTCAGTTAAAAAGTTTAATGAGGTGTTAAAAGCCAACTATTAGCTAAGGTGTATAAAATATCTGGGAGCCCTGGACAAAAGATTGGTTTGCACAGACTTGCAGGCTCTTCTCCACAGACGGCACTATGATCTCATGAGAAAGACCGGGGGCAGATATGAGCAAAGCGTCAGGCACTTGTGCCAACGGGAAGGAGGGAACAGTCATTTCTGATGGAAAGACACAACGTGCCTCTTTTTTCCTGTCTCCCCCCGGCAACAACAGCCTCAAGCCCCAGGGAAGGAGAGCAAGCAGTCATCCACATGACGTGTATTTGTCCTTTTTATTTAAATGTCTTTTTCTTGAAGATCACTTCATAAAATGAAATCTCTTCATAAAATCCCCACATAAAAAGTTGAGGTGATGGAATTTCTGAGAGTAATGCAAAAATGTTTCCTCGAACCAACTTCTAACGCGCTCAAACAAAATGTAGTTGTTTTGGATTTAATCAATATCCTATATAGTGTGAAATTTTTGACCAAAACTATTCAACTATATTAAGCAAAAGAGAATCTCAGTATTGCTCCTGAAAAACATCTGATTAGGTATCGGTATAAAGCTGAAAACATTGTTTCCCAGCAAATAAAGGAATGCATATATTGGATAGACTTATTTGATATTGTTATCTTGAACAATGAAAGAGAATTCTGAAGCACAGTAATTTTGATTGTGCAACAATTATTTATTTTTGTTTAAGCTAAATGGTTGAAATATTCAGTTGCTTCTCTACTTACTATTTTTAAGTATAATTGTCATACAATATCCTATTAGCTTCAGGTGCACGTCTTAGTGATTTTTATACACAAGATAATTGTCACAATAGTTTAGTTACCATCTCTCACCATATGAAGTTATTACAGGATTAGTGACTTTATTTCCAATGTTGTGCATTACATCCCCATGAGTTATTTATTTTATAATGGAAATTTGTATCTCTTAATTAGGATTAGTGACTTTATTTCCAATGTTGTGCATTACATCCCCATGAGTTATTTATTTTATAATGGAAATTTGTATCTCTTAATTACTGTCACCTATATCTTGTCTATTGGTTTTTAATCATAAAACAATATCATAAGCATTTAATAGTATGTCAGTTAAGGTGTCTTTGACTTCAAGTAACTATATGTGGAAATAAAATAAACATGATAATGTGTAACCCCACAATACGAAAAGAAATATTCATGAATTTAATGCTTTACTCATTTCTTTTTTGGCTTCTAAACAATTCTTTTGGCTTTACCCTGACACTTTCAATGACATCTGAAGCTCTAAGCATCATCTGCACACGGCAATATCTAAGGCAGTCCAATGTTAGCTTCTGTGCTGTTTTATTTGAACTTTCTCAGAAACCTCAGTGGACTTATCCTTAGGTGTTATTGGCTAGATATGTGACATATTCATGTTGATTCCCAATTATTGGCAAGGGAACAGAAATGCCGCTGTTGCCTTATACTAATCAACATCTACAGATTACCCAAAGCATGAATAAATAATGGCTCTATTCTTAAGAAAGTAGTAGGAGCTTAATAGTTGTTTTGTAAGCAGTCATGTCAAAATATTATTTTAGTAGGAGCTTAATAGTTGTTTTGTAAGCAGTCATGTCAAAATATTATTTTAAATAGCAATATAGGTTTAAAGATCACAAATTTTAATACTGGTCTAATAAGAAAAGACCATTTTCTTTTCCGAAATCTTTGAATCTTATTGCTAGTGTAGAATTGATGCCAAGCACAGGCAATTTGCTAACAGTCGAGCCCAGTCTCCTCTTGAGAAGGGAGTTGTGGGTATAAAATGTGCATAAATACACATATAGCCTGAAAGTATGAATATTAACTCATTAAGCCACGGATTAAAGTTTCTCTTTCTATCGATATAATTTCCAAATACATGAGCAGGCTTTTAAGGGCTATTTTAAATATGAAGAGGCTTATAAAATTAGTTTGATCTTTATGTCAGTTTCTCACATCTCCTTATTTCAATATTCTAGGAATTAACCTTGACTTTGCTTAAGAAGCATTTCAAATTACAATAAGAGCAGATCAGCTCAGACTAAAAAACTCCAATTCATTACTGAATATGTTGAAAAAAATTGACAAATAATTTGTTATCATAATTAGGCACCATTGGTCAAGCAACATTAATTACAGTGAGAATTATATTAATTGATAATAAGCATATCTTCCATAAGCTTACAATTGAAACATTAATATATTATTTATATTAATTTTGCTAGGCACTTTCCACTTTGATTTAGACATATATTCAAGAACAGGCAGAAAAAAGATAAATACTTCTTACTCTATACAGTTACAAGAGTGAATCATGTAAAGTATAATAGAATATTCTAAAAATATATGATAAATCATGTCTTCAGAAAAAGGAAAAATCAATGCAGGATAAAGTTTGGGAGAAAATTCATAACCTTGAAAATGATTAAATACTGGATAGATATAGACTTTAAAGGAGATTTATCATGCCAGGCAATGAAAGTAGATTGAGACATGGCTCATATAAGAGAGAAGGAATGTGAGCAAGAAAACTCTCTTGACAAGAAAAAAAGTCTTTGTGTAAACAAGCAGCTACAGTTAGAATTCTTTGAATAGATTTTAACTTTTAGAAGGTACTAAGTTTATTTTGGAATTTATGAATGCTGGAGAACAGATGAAATTTAATCATATTAAATTAGAAAGAGTTGAAGGATTTAATTCTGTTTGTTTGTTTTGTTTAGAATAGGGGACAATTTGAATGCTAGCTATATTCCAGTATTTGAATGATTATCATATTGAAGAAAGACACCCCAGGAGAACTTATCCCAGTTTAATATAAAGACAGAAATGTATAACTCATCAGCAACAACAACAGATAAGATATTTTATTTGTCATTGAAGGTTTAAATTAAAAAAAAAAAATAAGAACTGAANAATTAGAAAGAGTTGAAGGATTTAATTCTGTTTGTTTGTTTTGTTTAGAATAGGGGACAATTTGAATGCTAGCTATATTCCAGTATTTGAATGATTATCATATTGAAGAAAGACACCCCAGGAGAACTTATCCCAGTTTAATATAAAGACAGAAATGTATAACTCATCAGCAACAACAGATAAGATATTTTATTTGTCATTGAAGGTTTAAATTAAAAAAAAAATAAGAACTGAATTAAAATGTTGGAAAGATATTTTATCCCTTAAGAATAATTTTGACCTTGAGATTTTTGTATGCACTTTGATTTTGGACACTTGAGTTCATTTGGGAAAACAAAGTACATTCTTTCTGTCCATATCTATTCCACTCTTGAAACAACATTTTAATTTATTTTGGTCCATTTTTTATTTGAATATTAATTTTCTTTATTAATAATTTTTTATTATGTTATGTTAGTCACCATGCAGTATATCCTTAGTTTTTGATGTAGCGTTCCATGATTCATTATTTGCGTATAACATCCAGTGCACCATGCAATATGTGCCCTCCTTAATACCCATCACTGGCCTATCCCAGTCCCACACGCCCCTCCCCTCTGAAGCCCTCAGTTTGTTTCCCAGAGTCCATAGTTTGAATATTAATTTTCTTAACTGAGAACACAAGAAAACTATCAGTCAGTGCATAAATTTTACATTGTATTCTTTATATCTTTAAAACTATACCTTATCTCATTTCTAGTATTATTTGAATTTGTTAATTTTTACTTGAATTTTCTTCAGATATGTTTATGTATTGTATTTTTCTTTCAAATAAATCTTGGGCATATCATAGAATGTCACCTGTATAGTCTAGGTTATGCAGAAAGTATTGACATTTTTTGTGGCCTGTATGGATACATTATAAGACTGTTCCAAAGACTTAAAAAAATAAGCATATTTTTCTCTTTGTAGAAGACATATTTTTATATGGTATATTATTTTAATATTATATATGTATACAATATTTACTCTTAAACATAAGAAGAATATTATATTCAAAAGCTATGTGCTATATGTTTCACTAATCAGTACAACTCTAGTAAAGAATATTTGGGTGTTTTGCACCTAGCTAATTTCCTAGCACTAAGATATCAGTACATGAATCTTTGTCTTAAATATCCCTCTATATTACATGTTAGCCTGTATACTGAGTAAAGTTTATACCTCCTTCTTACACAGAGTAATATGAATTAATTATGAGGGCTTTGTGGTACTTGATATCGAAGTTTTTAGAGGCAGATTCCCTGATTGTACCATTTTCTAGCTCTGTAACTTAGGCAAATTTCTCAGCTTCTGTGTATTTCAGGTAATAACCTATAAAATAATTTAATTTTATTACCTACTATTGAGGAGTCCTCTGAGGAGAAAATGATTTAATTCATATAAAGTTCTTAGAAGAGAGCCTTACAGGTAGTACTCATTAAGTGTTAAATATCAGGATTACCATCTTTGCCGACCTATTTTTACAGATATCTATCCTTTGTGAACAGAAGATAATATGATCTCTTTGTACCCCAGCCTGCTCCACTTAATACCCACTTAATACCCACTTAATACTCCACTTACCCCTATCATTGGGTTCCTTTTCCCCCGTGAACTTAGTGTGGGTGTAATTAGAATTTCTAATGGAGGTTCTGATTAGAATTTCTGATTAAATCAGGGAAACACATCAGTAGGCTTATCAACAACTAGATTCTGCTGCTTAAAGGGAACAGATATTTGGGCTGGTTTTCCACCAAAATCTACAATTAAGCTTCTGGCTTGGCTCTTCAGGAATCTCTAGGACTGAGATGACAGGCTCCAGAGGAAAATGAGAAGCCAGGTCCCTACACTTTGTTTCTCTTTTTTCTGAAACCTGTAACTATAACTTTCAAAACACTTGCCATTGACTTTCTTTAACAGTTTAGTGTACCCCAGAAAGTCAGGTTTTTCTACAATCAAAAAAAAAAGCATGACCTTGAAAGAATATGAATAGATAGATGATAGATATAGAGATATAGATATATAAAACCTCTCAAAAATTGGCCACTTCTACACTGAACTTTCTAGTTTAGCAATGGTCTCCTTCTCTAATTTTAAAGCAAAGTCTTCTGATGCCTGCTCCAGGCTTTAATTTTAGAACCAAAATCTCTAAGAATATAGTTAGCTATTTCAAAAATACAGAATCCAATATTTGACCTTTAAATACATATATCTATGGGCCTTAATTTACTCCTTCTGCTCACTCTTCCCTAAGAATTTGACAAACTTTTTAATATGTTCTGAAGCTTAATCTTATGGAATACTCTAAGATGGATAACTGAGAGTATGCATCTTCTCTGCACAGCATTGCTCTAATGCTCTTGTGAGCTATCTTTCTTTTCTGAATATACCTGGGGAGTTGTCTTCAACCACAGGTAAAGATATATACTGCATGAATATTCTTAAAAATCTTTACTACATGCTCTCACCTCAGATGACGGAGGATTTCAAGGCTGCAAATGTACTTATCTATGACTAAGTTCAATTTAGCTGAAACCTTTATTTCATCTTATTGGGATGAACTCAGTATTGCCAAGTAAGGCTAAAAAAAAATCTCTTCATTTAAAAATCTGATTTATTTTTAACCATTTAATCATTCTACAATAATTTTTTGAATACCTTTTCTCCTCCTGAGAGCTCAGGAGGCAATCTAAGTACCAGGATTAATGATAAGATTGGGAATTATGGATCTTCCTTGTTCAGAGCTTGTGAACTGCTTAATTCATAAACATTCCTTGTCCATCCGGACATCCACAGAGCTAGCAAATCACTCTGTATCTTCCCACACTGTGTGCCTCCATTGCTGAAATCCTTCATTACAGCATGGTCATTGATTACCCGTTTCACAAGTTCTTTGGCTACCTTCCCTTCTCAAGAGTCTTTGGGTACGGTAGATTGCACTCATCCTATCCTTTGCACTCCAAGTAAGCTGGTCAGTATTTGAATGCTTTTCAAACCACATTGTGTTTTTCAGTGTTGTCAAGACCATCCTTAGTCTTTTCCTAGATGGTTCTCTCAAAGTCTTTCTTTACCACAGTATTCACACACCAAGTACAGTGTTCCCCTGACAGAAATGTGGTCACCCAAGATTTCTAGGTTAGTAGCTTCCAAGGCGGGGGGAGGGGTTGGGGGGGAGTAGGAGGAAACAATATGTGCTCCCAGAAGAACATTTGGAAATGTACAGGATGCTATCTGGTTGTCACAGTGACTTGGGGTGACCATGTTCAAGATCGACCTACAAAACTAAAAATTGTCCTCCATCATCAACACCCACTTGTGAAACAAAGGATAATAGAAAAATGTTCTCATAACTTTCGAATTCTGTAGGGACATCTACTGCTTGAACCTCCTCTCTTTGAACCAGAAGAGGGCTTGACTCAAGTTAATCGAGTTACATCAATACCAAATCCCTTACTTTTACAAATGTGTTATTTCTTTTAGGTTGAGTACTGGTTTGTGGATAATTATCTCAAGTTTATGGTTTATGAATAAGCCACATGTTGTTTTTCCCCTGTTCAAGTCTTTTTGTACTTTTTTTTTTAAAAAAAATAGGAATCTCCATCTATTTTAGTAAAACAAGTTTTCTCTCTCAAATATGTAACTTTTACCTTGGTTTATGCATTTCTAAATAAAATTTGAAAAATTTTTATTAAATATAAAATATTTATTTCACTGTGCTTAGGTCTTTTTTAAATCAGTGTTTGCTAAGTACAAAGGGATACAAAGAGATGAATAAATAAATGGACGAATAAATAGATTGATGCTACTTTCTTTTTATTATTTATTAGATATATTTTGTATTTTGAGAAATTCCTAACACTCATGTAACATAGATTTATATCAAAAAATGAAATATTTATATTATACCAGAAAGCCCCTTATGCCCCTTTTCAGTAAAACACTCTTCTCTCAACATCTAAGCAATCACTGCTCTGATTTCTATTACTATAAATTAGTTTTGCCTCTTCTAGGACTTCATATAAATGGAATTATATAGTATATATAGGTTTATGTCTGGTTTCATTCACTCAATCATTTTCCCAATGTAATGCTTCTGAGGTTCATGCATGTTCATGCAAGTATTACTACCTCATTCCCTTCAAATATAGAGTCGTATTCTATTTTATTATTGATGAGCAGTTTATATTTCTAGTTTTCTTTGTCCATGGTTTCCTCTGGTTCTTTGAGGATCTTTAGGACAATTGTTTAAAGTATTTATCTGGTAGATTTGCCAACAAGTCTTTCTTAAAGAAAGTTTCTGTTTTTTTGTTTTCTCCTTTGAATGGGACAAGATTTCATTTCTTTGTGTGCCTTGTGATTTTTTGTTGGAAACTAGACATGTGAATCTATTAATGTGGTTACTCTGAATATCAGACTCTTCTTCTTCCCCATGTTTTCTGTTTTGTTGTAAGCTGTCTGTGCAGAAGATCAGTAAACTTGAAGTGCAAACTTGAGGTCTTTTTAGATCTTTTCTAATTCTGCAACTTTCTCTGGACCTGCACAGTGACTTTTTAAATTCCCCCTGTATATATGTCACTTTTCACTCGTGAAAGTGGGGGGAAAAAAGAAAAATGAGATGAAATAGAAGTCGTCGCCCCTTTAAATTTCCTGGAAGTCATTTTGGCCAGATGGGGAGGGACTCAAAATAGTGGGGATGGGTGCAAGAACAATGGCTTCCCAATAATTGATGATCTGAAACAGACCCTCAATATTTGAAATACAGAGCTCTAACTGTCTACCCCAACACCCAGAACTTTCCAGATTCCTCTTGAATCTGTTTCCTGGATTTAAATTCCTTAAAGACCCCAAATAAACTTTTGGTTTGCTTTGTCTTCTCAGTTCCTAGCTTCACACTTTTATATTCCTATTCAAAGAACTCTGTTTTATACATTGAGAGATTATCATTTGCATTAAATCACAGGTGTGTGATTGGGATACATAAACTTTACTTACGATTTTGCTCTTTTCTGGGTGTATCACTAACATGGTGAATGAAAAGTGAAAGCACCACTGATTTTGAAGAACTCTAGAATGTATGATGGAAATTTTTTTTTCCTGGTAAGTTGATGTATAATGAAATCCCTTAGAAAAAAGGTGTATATGAAAAAAAATATATGTATATTTAATTTTATTTATTTATTTGAGAGAGAGAGATAGAGAGAGCAAGTTGGGGGAGGAGCAGAGGGATAGGAAGAGAGAATCTCAAGCAGACTCGTCGCTGAGCACGGATTTTGACTCAGGTCACAATCTCAGGGAGGGAGCCCCACATGGGACTCTACGCTCATTACAGAGTCTGCTTGAGGATTCTCTCCCTTCCTCCCTGTTCTTCTGTCCTTCCCCCCTTCAAATAAATAAATAAATAAATACATAAATAACTATCTTTAAAAACACATAACAAATCTTATTCATGGGAGAGACTATATGCTGTAATTGTTTTAGGTATGATGTCTTATCAAAGTGAAGTAGTACCTAATTTCAAGCCAAACTTGCCAAGTGTAATATTATTTCACTATTGTATTAGTATTTTGTATCAGTTTATTTTATCTTTATTTATTTTGGCATAAAGGAATTTATGGAATTCTAGACACCTTAAATACTACTATATCAAGCAGATGCAGCATTTACTTTACTTTATCTCCAAAAGAAATGCTAGGGTTGTTACAGGATTTAAAAGTGGCAAGTTGTATTTAGTCCGAGAGATAATCTGATTTTAAGAATATTTCAAATGTTCAGCCTTGCTGACTGGAGAGTAATGGCCTCAATGAAACGTTCACAACATTTGAATTTTTTTTATAACTCTGTGCTTCAAATATGAGCAAACTGATGCACTGGGCTCACAGAGTATCAAAAATAAATTAGACGTCAAACATATGTGCTTGGGTATTTGTATGTTATGGGCTTTGAAAAGAAACATTGGAGGTGGCTCTATTTTGAATTGCCTAAATCAATAGTAAGTGCTTTTCGATTTGTTTTGACATGAGATTGTTTTAATAAGCCCAAATTGCCATCCACAAAGACTATCTGATTCCATTAACACTTGTCCCTTTAAATTCTATCTTTACAAAATATATGGCTTGCTCCTCAGAACTTTTGCACTGTGTTATCACCTAGGGAAGTTTGTCAGTTATTCAAGATTATATTATGCAGCTCTGCAATCTTTTACAGGAAGTTACCACAAAGCTTCCTTCCCTTTTGTTTCATGTTAGGCAGAGTCCCTTCCTTTGTATTGGTTTCCACTTCTTTCTGTAAGAGACATAGGCAAATAAAAGATTATTTTTGATACATTTATCTTATTAGGTATAAAAGACAGGTGGACATTAAGGCCTAATTCTCCTGGATACGCTTGAGCCTTCAAAAAAGTTTCCAGAAGCCAATCAGCCCAATTTATTCAAATCGGCTTATGGGTGTTACATCGTCATACCGTTTGTGCACCTGGCTTGAAAAAAAAATCTACCAGGAATTTGAATTAAAAGGAATAGTCCTCATTTTACTTAAACTGCCATGCTTACGAATATTACGTGTCTGGGTGATTTATTTTGCTTTGCGTGAAACCTTTAAGGACTGTGGCAAATGTGCAGCAGAAAACAAAATGATACGGTATTTCTCATTTCAAAGCAAGGGGAAAGATACACTCACAGATCGCAAACCTCAGTTAGTTCTGTTAGGAAAATAATATGTATTTTTAAAAGATAGACTGCTATTAGGTTCTACTATGTCAATAAAATACCCCTTGCTATATATTTACCCAGTGGTTTTTAGTGAATTCAGAGGGAGCATCTTAACATTATGATCAATCAGGTCAATTACAGGGTTAGGGTGGGGTAAATGATGCTATTATTTGCATGATAAACTCTCTTTCATCCCTTCTACTACTTCAAACCTGCACCTGCTTACGCAGCTGCAGAAAGAAAAAAAAAAGAGCAGCAAAAAGCAGAGTTTTAGAAATATTATAGTGAATTACAATGACAAGATGGGGTTAAAAACAGCAAAATTTTAGGTTATGAAGTTTATTACACCTACCAGCTATTAATCTATGTTTGCTTCTGCTCAACTTCCCTTTCCTAGAGATGTATGGAGTATATACGATAACAAATACAAAACAGGTGTTCCGTAATACGATAAAATGGAGTCATTAGGAAAACTGTGTCCAGAAAAGTATCATAAGCACATCTCCATACAGATGAGCAAATGAGACTCATACAAATGAGACTACTGAACCAACAGTAATGCATTTCTCAAACTGATAGGCGCTCTGTGAGACAAAGCTTCTAGTCCCGAGGAAAGGGGTTGGTGATCTGTTGTTCAAAATGTTTCAAACTGTAACAGCCTTTCTAAATAGCAGACTTTTACTAAAATGGAGACTACATACATATTCTGTTTAAAAAGAATATGTTGCCACACATTACAGATCTAATTCTTACTCATGATCCATAACATTCTTAGTTCAAAAAAAATTACATAGCTCAAAAAAAATCATTAAAAGCCTTTAAGTTGGATATTTTAAATAAAATATGTGTTTTTGATAAGATTTGCATATTTAAGTATATAATAAAAGTTTAAAAATTTTAGAAGTTAAGTAAGAGTGAGACAATTCCATTATTACAAAATATTTCTAAATGTATGAATAATCAATTTCCTCTACAACAAAACTAAAACTGATACACACACACACACATACAATACCCAGTTCCAGCTAAGATGAATGAGTCACTGGGATCAAACTTGTCTTCTCATCTTAACTATAAACAGAATGGAAAGCAGTGGTTTTCAGACATTGATAACAAAAGCACAGGACTATAATCTCTCAGCAAAGTGGGAAAAAAAAAGAGAGCCAGGAGATTCTCCTAGCTCCTACCTAGAGGTATTTTTCGGACTAAGGTTCAGGAAGGGGAAACCCAATCAAAGCGCTAGAGTTTTCTGAGTTAAGGAGGTAGAGACTGATGATTAGGGAGGAGTAAAGGGCTGGAATTTACAGGCAAAGTAGCAAAGACAGGAATCAAAGATTGACCCTTGAACAACATAGGGGTTAGGGAAGCCAACTTCTGCATAGTTGAAAGTCCACATACAATTTTTGACTCCCCAAAAACTTAACTACTAATGGCACACTGTTAATCGGTAAAGCTTTGCCAATAACATAAACAGTCAATTAACACATATGTATTATATGTATATTCTATGTTCTTATGATAATAAGCTAGAGAAGAGAAAACATTATTAAGAGAACCATTATAGTCCCGTATTGTATTTATTGGAAACAACCCGTGTGTAAGTGGACCCACGCAGTTCAAACTCAACTCATTCAAGAGTCAATTGTATACAAACAGCTGCAAAAATCTACAAGGGAGTCCTCTTAATACATTTGCTGAATGATGAAGTATGCATGCACAGGGCAAAGAATAACAAGGATGTTAGAAGTTGAAAAATGCAAAGAGCGCACACAGAATTGGGCAGTAATTTCAGTTCTACCCATTTATAGTGATGGTTTTCTTGAAATACCTGGAATATTCAATATAGACCTTTGTAGGCTCACAATTTAGTAGTTGGACTAAAGTGTAGTTCGATTGAAGGCTACTCTAGACCTGTCCTAACAAAGTTTAAAAACAAGCTTCACATTGTTAAAGTTCAAGCTTCAAAACACTTTAAAGGAGGATAGTAAAAAACATTCAACAATATTAAATATGTGATGTTTTTAAGAACCATGTAGACTTTCTAAAGATAAAAAGTACAATACTAAAATTAAAACAATCCTGGATGAAATTAATAGTGACCCAGAAGAAAGAATCAATCAACTCAATGGCAAAGCAACAGGAGCCACCAAAATGAAGCACACACACAAAACACTAAGATAAAAAGGAAACAACAGAGACCAGTGGTGAAATAGTGAGTAGTCCAACAGATGTGTCGTTGTGGACCATGAAGGAAACGAAGAACTGTAGCAGAACAAAGACAACCACACTAAGGCCCATTTAAAGAGTTTGAGAATCTTCAGCAGGCTCTGAACCCAGACAGTGTGGAGCTGGATGCCAGGCTCGGTCCCACCACCCTGAGATCACGACCTGAGCCGAAATCAATAGTCAGATGCTTAACCAACAACTGAGCCACCCAGGCACCCCCACACTAAGGCCCATTTAAATCACATTGCTGAAATCAGTGGTAAAGAGAAAAATTGTAGAAGCAGAGGGAAAAAAAAAAACACATGGAAACATGTAAAGAGAAGACAATTTATAAAAGAAATTTTATAAAATTTATAAAATTTTTATAAAATTTTTTATAAAAATCTCCCTCTGCCCCTCTATCTGCTCTCTGCCTCTTAAATAAATAAATAAATAAATAAATCTTAAAAAAAGGAAGTAAAAATATCTACACCAAAATTCATACTTGAAAATTCATAGCAACTGTAGTCATAATCATCCCAAACTGAAAATAATTCAAATAATTATTCAAAAGAATTCAAAATTCCATTCAGTGGTAAATGGAAGAATAAACTGTGATATATCCATAATTGAGATAACACCCTGTAATAAAAAGTAATGAATTACTGCTATACATAAACCCATAGATTTATCTCTAAAACAGTGTGATGCTCAAAAGAAGATGGACATGAAAGTGTTCATACTAAAATACTCCATTTCTATGAAAATCTAAAAAAGGAAAACTAATTTATAGTACAGATATGATGTCAATGACTACCTTGGTCTGAAGATTGACAGCAAAAAGTGATAGACTTTTTGGAGTGATATAAATGATCTATATTTTAATGTTGTTTATATAGGAATATGTATTTCTTAAAACTCATCAAAATTAAAAATTCCATTTCAATAAATTTAAGTAAAAATCTATAGTCGGAAAAGTGAACATTATGAGGAAGTATTTTAGGGTCATGTGACACAACTAAATGTTTCTAGGGTAAAATTGGGGTACTGTAATTAATCTGTTCACTCTAGCATTACTGATAGAAACTAGTTGCCTATAGAACTAGTAATTAGCATTACTTTTATATATTTTATTCCCATTTTAAAACCCATGTTATTAATCAAAAGTGAAATTTGTTGGGGTGTCTGGCTGGCTCAGTCAGTAGAGCATGTGGTTTTTGATCTTGGAGTTGTGAGTTTGAGCCGAGCATTGGCAATAGAATTTAAAAAATAACAATATTTTTTTAAGTAAAATTTGTTTAATTTGTAAATAATTCTCATAACTTTATATGAAATTAACTCTAAGATATTCTAATTTGAATGATAAATGTCATTTAGTACTTTTGAGCTGCTATAATAAAACAGCATAGACTAGATGGGGGGCTTTTTAATACAACAGAAATTTATCTCTCACAGTTCTGGAACTGAGAAGTCAAAGATCAAGGCAACAGCAGATTTGGTGTCCGGTGAGAGCCCACTTCCTTATTCATAGATGACCATCTTCTTCCATGGCAGAGGAGGCTAAGGGGCTCTCCAGCTTGTCTTTTTGTAAGGGTATTAACCTATTCATGAGGGCCTCACACTTAGGACTTACTCATCTCCCAAAGTCCTCACCTGGGGAATCAGTTTCAACATACAAATGTGGGAGGGGGTATAAATATAAATATCAGTTTATACCAATATTCAGTTTATAACAATATAACAAATATTATCACTAATTATGTTAATATTCACTCATCTCCTTGTTCTAATTTTTGTAGTTGCTGTTGAACAACTTGATCCATTTCTATTTAATTTTTCTTGGTCTGCCTCTTACCATCTCTTTGTAAGCAATAGCATGTGCTAGCATTATGTCAGTCCCCATTCTCTGTAGTCTCTGGGTTTGTCTGCTCTAATTTGAGAACTGCAAAGCACGCTGGGCACACAGGACTGCATTCAAACCCTTGTGCTAAGAGTTTTGAACAAACTCTAGAGTGCCTTCTAACAGGTTCAGATGGAGTCATTGGGAGGACACAACCCTCCTTTAAAACTCATCTTGAGAAAGTTCAAGGCTGCCAAAAGAATTTGCTACTTGTTCCAGTGAAGAATTCCCTGTCCTAGAGCATTTATTTTTTAAAAAGCTTACAATTGTAATCCTTCCTCTGTTCTTTTGATAAATATATGCATTTATCAAACCTACAACCCAGGAGCATCTTTCTCAAGGACCTGGAAGCCATGCCTTTGAAATGTCTATCAGAAAGGATAAGGTCTTGTCTTCCAAACTTTTTTGCAGAATAAAATTCTAACTTCAATACTGCTGGCTAGCAGATACAGCTGTCTGAATTACGTTTACACTGACCAAGCCTTTATAATTTTTCACTTCCCTGACCATACTGAGCCTCCACTTGTCTCTTCCCTAATCCTTCATTATCCCTTAAAGAACCCAGCCATCTCTGCACAAATCTGAGTCGACCATAGCTCTTTCCTCTACTGCTGGTTTGTAGAATAAAATCTGTTTCCATTACTTTAATTAATGTCCAGCTTGGTTTATCTCTGACCAACTAGAGTTAAAATTGTTGATGTAACATAGTAAGTTAAACATGAAAATGATTCTTCAAAGTGGACTAAGGAGTCAATACTAACATGAACACCATCATCAAAATTATTTCCATTTCTAACTTTAAATTGTATTTATAATGAGTAGTTTACTCAAATTAGTGAAGAAAATAAAATCAAGTTTTATTAAAGTTGATAACCTTCAAAATCCACTTTATTGAAAATCCATTTTAATAAATTGTTATTGAACATTTAAAACTTTTGAGTTAATCTATGTAACATGGTTCTTTCTGATTGTAAGCATTTAAGAATATTTGTTGACTTTAAATCATTTCTTATTTGCAAGAACCCAATGAAGGCAAACATAACTTCACTAGAGAAGAGAAAAAGAATAGAAAAAACACTCCTGACAATCACAAATAGCAATGCACTGTATATTATTTAAAAGGCACAATTTTTAAAATCATATTCTATATTCTAAATTCTTAGAAATTGTATCATGTACAGGAATTGTTGTTTTATAATTTTTAGGAAATAGTAATAAAAATGGGAATAAAATGAAAACTGTTTTTATAAATTTGAATAAACACAGAATTCTTTAGGAATTTTTAAAACTATTAAAAATTATCCCAAGTTTCAAAGTAATCAGAGATAGCTAGTCTTCTTTATTGCTATTTTTGCATTTCATTCTAAATCTTAAAATTCTCCTGTTTATTATTATCTTTTAAGTATTTTCTATATTTGCATATGTTTCATTTTAAAATGAGCTTAAGCAGGTTAGTTTATCAATTTAGAATCTTTGCAGTAAATAACAATCTAGATTTACTTTTTTTTTTAACCTCAAGTGACAATGCCTTTCATATTCATGACTGAAAATAGACAGATAGATGATGATAGATAGATAGATAGATAGATAGATAGATAGATAGATAGATAGATGATAGATAGATACATGATAGGCAGATGGATATTGTGTATGAAAGGCAATCAATTATTATCAGGGAAAAATAACCTGAGTGTAGTGATTAAAATAAAACATTTCTGCAAGATAGAAATTATAATTGCTTTACTGAACTTAAGCTGCACTTTATACTCTGAATAAATTAGGCCATTATTATTCTATGTTCAAATTCCTAAGGGTACCTTGCCTTTGGTTTGTATCTATTTAATTCATATCAGTTAGTGAACACCTTTGGTTAATGTCATGATATTTCCATTATAAAATTCAAACTCTCCTGAAAGAAGTGTGTCAAGTTGCTACCCTTCAGTGAAGGTGCATTCCATTAAAGACTCTTTGCTTTTGGAGATTCTTTAGAACGTGTTTTAAGAGCAGAAGGTATTAAGAAACACTGTACAAAGGTACAATTGATTCATTGAATCTCTTTCTTGCTAACGTGTGCTATTTTTGTACATTTATCTTTTCTAATAAAGTCTTTCATAATTTTTCTTTTTCTTCATTTCAATTGTCCTGTTCTAATCCATTTTCTTGCCCTCTCCTATCCAATATATTTACCTGTCACACTTTTATTATTTTCCAATGTGAATCCTACAAAGAAGAGCTGTTTCAGTTGAGTAGAGCTCACAGCATTCATTATAGCCAATCAATTGTGCAAGTGGTGGTAATGAATAATCAGAATATGGGAAAAATTATCAAAATAGAAAAGAGTAATAAATATAAATGAGACAAGACTAATCATTCCTTGAATATTACCAGGATAATATTACTTTTGATTTCATATGAAATGAAAATTACAAAACATTTATCAATTTGTTTTATCCTGAATGCAAATGTCAGATCATATAAGGTGTTCTTGGGGATACAGAAAAAAAAAATACTAGGTGAAGATGGTCTGTATAAAGTTTAAGTCATAAATTTAGAGTGTAGTCATAAGGATTTTTGGCCTCAAACATTTCAAAAGTCACATTTAGAAGCTTGCAAACACTGCTGTGCTTGAGAGTTTATTTTTTCTTAGTTTACTAAACTCACAGGCAAGAATCCCACTGAGAACAAAAGTATTATTATTCATTAGTTCATTTTGTTGACCTTGAGATGTCAGCATCATGTGTATAGCTAGCAATATTGTAGGTAAATAAAAGGAAAAAGCAGTCAGAGAAAGTAAGTAAAATGCATAAGTAGGAAGAAATGCTAAGAAAAATGTTCTTTTCTAAAGGCTTGAAGTAAAAGATTAGATTACAGCTTGCAGCATCAAGGGCACATAGGAATGGCATACAATGATCATGATTTATGGCAGTATTCTGGAAGGTGGAAAATCGATATGTATTCTAAAAGTTCTGCTGTGCCCAGATTAATCTGAACTACTCTCTTTCCTTTCATATCACACTGGCTTAATTGTGATAGTGATTTAAAAAATATACTCACATACACCCACACTCACACACACACATATATATCAGAATGCTTTATTCTAATTAAAATAAGTATTTGTGCATGTATTTAGCTTCATGCTTTAAATATAAAAATCACCTCAGAATACTCGCATTTGGAGTTTTGGAATTTGAATACCTTAATTGAATGTTCGGTTCTGGAAATTTTAAGAATTAAAATTTACAAATTACTGGTCTATGTTTAAAATGCTCTGGATTGTTAGGCAGAATATAACTTCAATTGTAACTTCCTATATTTAAGTGAGTCCTACGTTTTTTTTTTGTAGGACTTAGCAAAAATTATTAGTGAGACTGTTATGTGTTCATGAATTACCTGTCAGCCCCAAACACACAGGCAAGAGTGCCTGGATTTTAGGACGCTATCTATGCTCATTTTGATAAAGTCAAGCTAAGAGAGAGAAACAGGTGGTAAACTGATTGATCCTAATGCATGTCTACTACCAGCCATGTTCATTTGGGGAACTGGATAGTACATTAAATTCTCTTTTACTGTCTTATTTTAAAACCTCAATTCCATTGCAAGAAATAAAATAAGGCTCTTTTCCGCCCTGAAAATTTGTATAGGATATAAAATAAATCAGTTATTGAGAGAGTAAAATATATTAAGGAGTGGGTTTTACTTAAAACAAAGAAAATGTTGAGAACCCCTTCACAGAAAACACAAACAGATGATAGATAGAAAGATAGATAAAGAAGCTTGTATGATGTTTTCAGTTTGGGCTTTATACAATAGTGCCCACGGTAATCAATTGAATGTTACAGTCATCTTCCTCATTGAGTTGTTGACAATATTGTTTTATCTAAACAAAATGTATACTTATATTTTATATAGTATATAAATATAAGTGTTTCTTAAATATATATGGCAGAAAAGTGAAGAAGCAGGTTATGTGACTATGTGTTTGCTGTTATGGGACCACGAGGCCTAAAAGGAATCTTTTTGTAAAATTATAGTTTGTTTAGAAATTAAGGATTATTTTTAAAACTTATATGAATATGAAATTTTCTTAAAATAGTGCTTTCATATTTTCCTAGAAATACANACGAGGCCTAAAAGGAATCTTTTTGTAAAATTATAGTTTGTTTAGAAATTAAGGATTATTTTTAAAACTTATGTGAATATGAAATTTTCTTAAAATAGACAGTGCTTTCATATTTTCCTAGAAATACAAAAAAAATACCTATTTTGGTGACTTTTATTATGAATACCTATTCATTTTATAATCAAAAGCCATGTGAAAATAATTGTTGAACAAGAAAATTAAGTATCTGTCAATAACCACTTCTTATAATTCAGAAACTGATATTTTATTACTTCATTAAAATATAAAATAAAACAATTACCATGTTTAGTTAATTCTCTCATTACAAATATAATCCTTTATGGTCTGTATTGGTTATTATGACTATAATAGATGAGAGATAGGTACATGTTGCTATAGATATATAAATGGATTGTAATGCAGAAATAACAAATTATTATTATTATTAAAGAAATAACTAATAAATGTTTATTCAAACATGAAAAAGACTTAGAATTTAAATAAATCTAAATGGCTGTTGTGAAATATATCTGCATGCATAATACAAAGCAGTAAATAAGCAAAAAAGTCTTGTTAGATTGTTTCCTTGTCTCCCACACTGTATGAAATCATTAGCTAAAGAATAGAAAAAATACTGGTTTCTGAGGTGATAATAGAAGCAAAGAAATGAGAGAGTGAACCATTTCATGAAATTTGCAAGACAAAGTCTGGGTGTATCCCTTGGCAGGGTGTAGCTTACATCTGATATGTTTGATATCAGCATTTTATTTTCCTTACAAAATTTAAATAGCTTAATTGCCTTTCCTTCAGTAACTTGCACTTTCGCTGGAAATGTTCTGAATTCTCTTCTCTGTGTGTTTCAACCTCCATGCATCCACACCTAAATACTTACATAAATCATATCACTTGCAACTGATCATTCAGAAGTCTCTACCTTCTACAACAACAACAAAAAAAGGTGTTACCTCAAATGTATATAGTAAGCTGTCTATACATTTCCAAGTATCGGTTGTCTCTTTAACAAAGATAAATTCATTTTAAAATACTAGCAACTATAAAATTTAGTTGGGTGGATGACAACTTTGGTTGTCCACTATCAGGCTACTTTCCTAAATGGGAATAGGAATTTAAAATTAAATAAATAAAACTTTTAAAGAGAGGGTCATTATGTTACCAGTGGTAGATACTGCTTTGTGTGAATGGGGGTCTGGGTCCTTGGATTCCCCACCTTGAAGATTTATGTGGGGATCCATGGTAGAATAAGGACAGCCAGAAGGAAAGTAGCAAGTACAGAACAGTTTATTAAAGCGGAAGTACACTCTCAAGGTGAGAGAGCAGGCAGGTTCCCTGAGGTAGAACCAGCCCAAGGTTGTTTGTGGATTGGATATTTGTTTCTTCTCTGGATGGGGAGAAACTGTAATGGACACACAGTGAGGTGGTATCTAATGGAGACTCCTTCCAGTCATT